>NC_134541.1:67985373-68295114 GCF_050624435.1 Tenrec ecaudatus | reverse complement strand
CTTGATAGCACTGAGTGACAAAGCCACTCCCAGAGGTCACCCTTCAGCCGAGCAGTGGATTGGCCTGTAGAATATACAAAACCCAGGAGGCAGGTAATATTGGTAACATGTTTCTTCAACAACACCCGGTACCCTCTAAACAACATATAAGGAAGTTTAAACAATTCCTTTTTAATCATTAAAAATCTGATACTGCTATTGGCGTCATTCATAAAATGCCAATTAGTTCTGAGTACATCTCGAGCATGTTATTGTTGCCAATCCCTCCAGCCTCTTGTTTAGAAACATGGCATTTTATATGTATCCTAGAGGTTAGCTGAATGAAGTCCAGAAAGCAGAATTCCGGGAGGAAACTGTTGTCATGAATCCAAACCATTTCAAATTCCCAAAAGCAGCCAGGAAGAAAGATTCAGATTGCTGATGATCCAGCCTAATAGACAACATCATGACAACACAAGAAAGATTGAAGTTATCCACAGTTTCATTTTACTTACATCTAGAATCAGTGCCCGTGCAAGCAGCAGTCAAGAAACATCAGTAATAAGATCACACAAAAACAACCAATCACATGGAAATTGAACAACACATTACTTAAAATCCACTGGGTAATTAAAGAAACTAATGGCAATTAATAGTAATAAATGCACATATCAAAAAAGAACACTACAAAATCAACACTTTATCTGAAAACCTATATCAATTAGAATAATAACAGCAAAACCCTTAGTCAACAGAAGAAAAGAAATGATAAACATAGGAACAGAAATAAATGATTCAGAAAATAATAAAATAAATAAATGAGGCAAGAAGTAGTTCAGTTAAAAGAATTTTATTTTATTTTTTATGAATCAATGGATGAGGGGGATCTTACCGGTCTGATAGCAATAGATACATTAATTGCATCAAGCACATTCATACATATGTTGCTGCCATCCTTTTCAAAACATTTTCCTTCTACTTGAGCCTTTGGTATCAGCTTCTCTTTTTCCTTCCCTATCACACCCTCCCTTCCTCATGAATATTTGATAAATTATTGTGTTCATATCTTTTTAAAAATTAAATACTTTAATTGGGGGCTCTTACCTCTCTTCTCACAGTCTGTACATCCTTCCATTGTTGTCAAGCACACGTATACATATGTTGTCATCACCATTTTCAAAGCATTTTCTCTCTCTTGAGCCCTTGATATCAGCTCCTCATTATCCCCATCCCTTCCTTCCTTATGAACCTTTGATAAGTTATAGATTATTATTTTCATATCTTACATTGTCCTCCGTCACCGTTCACCCATTTTTCTGTGGTTTGTCCCCCTGGGAGGGGGTTAAAGGTTGATCCTTGTGCTTGATTCCCCCTTTCTTCCCCCACTTTCCCCTTATTCTCTTGGTAGCTCTATTCTCATTGTTGGTCTTGTGGGCTTTATCTCTCCCAAATTCCCTGTGTTGCCAGTTCTTATCTGTAGCACCGAACATGTTCTGGTCGAGTCTGATTTGTAAGGGATAATTGACATGATAGTGGGGTGGAGGAAGCATTAACGAGCTAGAGGAAAATTGTATGTTTCATCAGTGCTATACGGTGCCCTGACTGGCCCATCTCTTGCTTATGACCCTTATGTAAGGGTATGTCCAATTATCTACAGATAGACTTTGGGTCTCCACTGCACACACAGGCAAGTACCCCATTCACCTTGGCATGGTTTTGTTCTGGGTCTTAGATGCCTGATACATGATCCCATAGATACCTCATGATCACACAGGCTGGTGTGCTTCTTCCATGTGGGCTTTGTTGCTTCTCAGCTAGGTGGCCGCTTGTTTACCTTCAAGGCTTTAAGACTCCAGATGCTGTATCTTTTGATAGTCGGGCACCATCAGCTTCCTTCACTACATTTGCTTATGCACCCATTTTGTCTTCAGTGACTGTGTTGGGAATGTGAGCATCACAGAATGCCGCATTGTTAAAACAAAGTGTTCTTGTGTTGAGAGGTTTCATGAGTTGGGGCCTAATGTCCATCGGCTACCTTGATGGTAAACATATAGATATAAATCCCCAGATCTAGTTCCCTATCATTCTATATAAATATGTTTCTATATGGACACGACTGTATTCAGACCTCTATAAATGTCCTTTGCCTCCTACTTCTTTACACTATTTCCATTTTCTTTCCTCTTGTTCTACTATGATGTTTGGCCTTCATTCAGGTTTGGCTCTCATTCCTCACTGCTCCATTGCCCTTGATTAAGCCCCACTAGCAATCCTATGCCCTTCTCTCCAATGATTTTTAGTTCACTTGTTTCCTCATGCCTGGGTTAGTTGATGCCCCCTCCCAGCTCTTTTCTCCTACCTCCCCCTCACCCGTGTCGCCCTGGAATCATCAGCCCCGTTGTTTTCATCTCCAAATTGTTTATCCCACCGATCTTATCCAGATAGACATGCAGAGACATTAATAAGTGCAAAACCCAGGCAAAGCCAAACAAAAGAACAAAGGAAGACAAAAACAACAAAGCAACAACAACAAAATCAGAATAACAACAAAAATAAAGCCAATGACCAAAAAGGAACTATCAATAGTTAAAGGTCTTTTTTTTTTTTTTTTACTTCTAGGAGTGTTTTCAACTCGAGTCGATGGGGTGGCACACTCTGTCCCCAAAGTCTATTTTCGGTATTCCCTGTGGATTTCATTGCTTTGCTCCCCTTGCTCTCGTGTTGTATGCCCTTAGTGATTCGAAACAGTGTGATGGGTTCAGATCAGGCACAATTCCCCACCGTGTCTCCATTGTTGATCCACGTCATGCTATGATTCACTGAGGGACATCATGCCTCGTAGTCAGGTCGGCCCTTTGGTTCTCTCTGTGCGTTGTCTGCGCTGAGCAGGAATATCGTCCTCGGGCTTGGTAGGCCAGGATGTTTTACCCTCATTCTCCATACCACTTTGTTTTTCCTCAGTGCTCTAATCAGAAGTGCCCCTCTCCCCAAGATGTAGCTCCAGTGCTGTCCTTTGAAGTGCATTCTTCTTGTGGGGCGGGTGGTCCATATGGTGGGGATTGGGACCCGCCCTGCAGAGCTCTCTATTGGTTCTCTGGTAGGTGCCCCTATGTTGTATTCACATTATGGCGCATTGGGTTGAAGCCTGGAGTATGCCCCTCTCCTGTGGAGGTCTAAATAATACCCTCCCCTTGGGTGTGTTAGTGCCCTGCTCCTGCCTTCCCATATCTTTTTCCCCTCTCTTTCTTTCCCCCTCCTAGTTAGTGGTCTGCCTGGATTGGGTTTTGCTCCTGCCATAGTACTTGGATCTCAACCCAGGGATGTATGTACATAGGCACTTTTCCGCTATGCCCATATTTTTTTAAGCTTATGTCAGTGGACTCATGTACTTGTGCTTTTGTCCTTGACTTACTTCACTAAGCATGATTTCCTACAGTTGTTCCCATGCGGCAATGTGCTTATGTGTTCCTCACTGCATTTTAGGGATGTGTAGTACTCCATTGTATGTATGTACCATAGTTTTTGATCCATTCGTCTCTGATGGAAATTTGGGTTTTTTTGAACTCCTTGCAATTGTGAACTGTGCCGCAATGAACATTGGAGCACAGATGTCTGGCCGTGGTTTGTTTCTTGCCTCTTCTGGTTATGTGCCCAATAGGGGCATTGGTGGGTCGCATGATAGCTCAATCACCATCTATTTTAGATACTGCCAAATTGATTTCCATAATGGCTGTACATAGCCACAGGTCCACCAGCAGTGGATGAGAATTCCTATCTCACCACAGCCCCTCCAACACGTGTTACTTTGTAATTTTTAATTGGGCTATCTTTGAGGGTATTAGGTGGTATCTCAGTTGTTTTAATTTGCATTTCTCTTAGGACTAATGATCAGAGATGAAAATAATGGGAACAATGGTTCTGGGGGGGATACGGCAGACAGAGAGGTGGGAGAAAGGAAATGGCGGGGGAGGGGTGGAGGAACAACCTAGGGACAAGGAAACAACAAGTGAATGAAAATCAATGGAAGGAAGTTTGTAGGATGCCCAGTGGGGCTCAATCAAGTGCAATGGAGCAGGTAGGAATTACTAAACCCAAATGTGGCCGAACGTGATGGTGGGACAAAGGGAAGTAAAAAGGAAGCAGAGCAAAGGACCAGGAAGCAAAGGATATTTACAGAAACCTAAGTATAGATTTGTACATAGGTAAATATATATATATAATGTGAGGTGAATATTACTATGTACTCATATCTATATGTTAAGAATTAGGGTTGCAGATGGACATTAGGCCTCAACTCAAGTATTCCCTTAACACAAGAGCACTTTGTTCTAACAATCCAGCATTCTGTGATGCTCACCTTCCCAACTGGATCACTGAAGAAAAAATGGGTGCATAAGCAAATGTGGTGAGGAAAACTGATCGTGTCGTGCTATCAAAACTTATAGCGTCTGGGGTCTTAAAGGCTTGAAGATCAACAGAAGCAGCAAAGCCCACATGGAAGAAGCACACCAGCCTGTGTAATCATGAGGGGCTGATGGGATAAGCAGAGGTCCTCAAACTACGGCTCGCAGGCCACACAGGGCCCACGGGCCATACGTGGCCACCTGAGGACATTTTTCCGGCCCTCATGGTGTTTTTGCCCCATTTTGTATTCTACTTCGAGATAAGATATGTGCGGTGTGCAAAGGAATTTATTCACAGTTTGTTTGTTTTTTTTAACTATAGCCTGGCCCTCTGACAGGTCTGACAGAAAGTGAACTGGCCCCCTGTTTAAAAAGTTTGAGGACCTGATAAGGTATCAGGCATCTAAGACTCAGAATAAAACCATACCCAATGTGAATGAGGGGGGGGGGGTATGGAGTAGAGACATAATACCCATCTGTAGACAATTTTACATCCCCTCAAAGAAGGGTCCCAGGGAAGAGATGAGCCCGTCAGGGTTCCGTATAGCACCAATGAAACACACAGCTTTCCTCTAGCTCTTTGGTGCTTCCTTCACCCCCTATCATGACTTCAATTCTACATTACAAATTGGATTAGACCAGAGCATGCAAACTGCTATAGATCAGAGGCTGCAACAGAGGGAATCCAGGAGAGATGAACCCGTCAGGGTCAACAAGAAGGGTAGAGATATCAGGAGGATTAGGGCAGAGTGGGGGGAGAAAAGGGGAAATAATCACAAGGATCAATCTATATCCCTCTCCCAGGGGGACAAATAACAGAAAAGCGGGCAAGGGACAAGGGAGGATGATGTAAGATAAGGAAAAAATAATCTATAAATGATCAAAGGTTCATGAGGGAGGGGGAAAATGCGAAACTGATATGAGGAGCTTAAGTGGAAAGAGAATGCTTTAAAAATGATGATGGGAGCATATGTGCAAATGTGCTTGACACATTGGAGGTATCTATGGATTGCGTTAAGAAATATAACAGCTAATTAGGGTGCGAGGTAGTACCGATGAAGAACACAGCTCTACCCCAGATCCTGGATGCTTCCTCCCCCCAACTACCATGATCCGAATTCTACCTTGCAAGGCTGGATAGGGCAGAGGCTGTACACTGGTACATATAAGGGCTGGAGGTACAGAGAATCCAGGGTGGAGGATACCTTCAGGACCAAGGTTGTGAGGGACGATGCTGGGAGAGTGGAGGGTGAGTGGGTTGGAAAGGGGGAACTGATTACAAGGATCCACATGTGACCTCTTCCCTGGGAGAGGGACAGCAGAGAAGGGGGGAAGGGAGACTCCGGATAGGGCAAGATATGACAAAATAACGATGTATAAATTACCAAGGGCACATGAGGGAGGGGAGAAAGGGGAGGGAGGGGAAAAAAACAGAGGACCTGGTGCAAGGGGCTTAAGTGGAGAGCAAATGCTTTGAGAACGATTGGGGCGGGGAATGTATGCACGTGCTTTATACAATTGATGTATGTATATGTATGGACTGTGGTAAGAGTTGTATGAGGCCCTAATAAAACGTTTAAAAGAAAAAAAAGAAATCCATATTTGTCAAACTGGCTGCAGCGCCAGGCCAGGCATAGAGGCCGCGGAGGCAGTGGCTCCTGCCCCCGGGGCCCCCGGGCCTCGCCGCTAGTGCGTCTCCTCCGGCCCCGGGCCCGCGCACGCGTGGGAAAGTTGGCCTGGAACCGGCCTGACAGTTCCGCTGACGCGCGGACCGGCCGCAGAAGTTGGTGCTGCAAAACTTTTTTGGGGGGTTCCGCGGGAGCCCCCGTGCGTCGGGACCGGATGCACGCCGGCTAGCGACCCCTGGGCCGAGAGAGGTACCGCCAGAGCGACGCGCAGTGGGGGCGTCCCGGCCCCGCGGCCCGGGGGCTATGGCCATGGTGGCCGGAGGCTGGGGCGGTCCCGGAGGCGGTGGAGACACGAATGGCGTGGACAAGGCGGGTGGCTACCCGCGCGCCACCCACTTAGGAGGACTCGGACTCGCTCCCGGAAGCCCAGATAACCTGTGTGCGAGCTGGCGGCGCGGCTGCTCTTCAGCACAGTGGAGTGGGCGCGCCAAGCGCCCTTCTTCCTCGAGCTGCAGGTGGCTGGCCAGGTGGCCCTGCTGCAGCTCAGCTGGAGAGAGCTGTTCAGTGCTGAACACAGCACAGTGCCCCCTGGCGGCATGCGCGCATTCCTGGTCTCAGAAACGTTTCTTGCGCGAGCCCATTCACGGAACGGGCTTTCAAATGATGCGTTCCAGCCACTGGCCCAACTGTGAGTGCTCCACCGTTGCCTGATCTGGCAGCTAGAGGTGTACGCTCTGGGTTTGACCTTCGGCTAAAGCCTCAAAACCCCAAGCAAGGCTAATGAGTATCATGCCCCTACTCAAAGCCTAGCACCTCCCCCCTTTTTGACACCACCCCTTTTTTGGCGCCTCCCCTAGTTTTTTGACGCTGCACCTCTTTTATATTTTCGTTTTCTTTTTTTCCCTTCTTTTCGACACTTGCCATCTTCACCACCTGCTCTGATGGGCAACTCCCTGGGCCGTCTAGGCTCCCGGGCTCAGCACCCAGAACCAGGTGCCCAGGTCCCTCCCAGGGCCCCCAGGAGCCTGCAGGTGGCACGCAGAGTTGGCCTAAGGCCCTGGGATGGCCGAGGTTCCCCAGTTGTGTCTTCCAATGGACAGGATCACAGGCCATCCTTCATGCCAACACGGGGCCTGCTTCGGCGCTCTCTCCCAGCGCTCTGGAGGCGAAGACCACCGATCGTGCAGACCCTGCGGTCCTTCTTGGGGGTCTACACCTCTGTAGGCAGTCTTCACCCTTGGAGGAATCGCGGGAGGGCTGCACCCCACCGCAACGTGTCCCGCAGCTCCATCAGGGCCGTGAGTCAATGGATTCGATCTTGGGTCCCCGAGCAGGCTGTCACATCTCTGCGGCCACCAAGCCCCCGGGGTGTCCAAGGTCCTAGCACAGAAGGGGTCCAGAGGGAGAGCAGGTTGGAGAGGTCCAGGCAGCAGACAGACATCACCATCCCAGAGGGGCCAGCTGGTCGGAATAGGGGCCCTGGTGGCACCAGGAGGATGTGTTCCCTCTGTCAGCCCTGGCATGGCCATGGTGCGGAAACTTCTTCCTGTTCCAGGTCTGAGTCCAGGAAAAGACACCTCCATCCCAGGAACTCAGGACAAGATGCCATCCCAATAAGGCATACCCCGGTCCTGAGCTCCTGCTGTACCAGAAATCCCATCAACAGTTCCTATAGCTCCTCCCGAGGCTCCCCACCCCTCAAGAGGAGGAGGGTTCCTGCCACACCTCATTCCCTGTTGCTGCCACCTAGGTCTCTGAAAAGAGATCAAGAGGAGACCCAGGAATGGTTCCTATCAGAATCAGCTGTGGCTCAGGGGAAAGGGTCATATGAACCACTGTCAAAAATGAGCCCAGAGCAGACACACACCTTGAGGGGCTGCTCACCCACACGTGAAACATCGGGGCCCAAGAAGCGCAGGTTTCCCCTGCTGAGACCGAGGACAGGGGACCCTCTGGTGCTGCCTACAGCTCCGGATACAGGAAAATCCCTCGCTGAGGAACACCGGGACGGGGACAAGAGGGCTGTGCCCCAGCGCCTCCACCAGGCACTGGATGGTGACACAGGAACCAAGTCAGACTGTAGTGCCCTGCCACTTTCAAGCACGGCCCTACTGCCTGATAATCTGCCTGCTCTTCCAGCATCAGCCCTGCCAGCCACCCACCCAAGTCAGCAACAAGAGACTAGGAAAATGCAGGGATCCCAAGGTCCACTGGTCGAGTGGATGCCTGCTGGACTGGCCTCCTCCAGCAATCCCCTCTTATTGTCACCACCTCGCTCAGCCACTGGCTCATACATGCTGCCGTCGGCCCCTTTCATCCTGGTGGTTCCTGCAGCACTGTCACCCTGGATCAGTGCTGCCTGGTCTACAGGACCTCCATTGTCTAACACGCTTGCTGCCCCTTCACCAAATGTGGGAACGACTACTGGAAGCACTTTTTCTCACCTGCCTGGTCCCGCTGTTCTCTTCTCCACTGCTGCCCACAATGGATGGACAAAGCTACCAAAATCAATACCTGGGTATTCTGCTGTGTCCTCCTCAGGCCTCCCTTTTCTGAGCGAGACGCTAATCTCTCCTGCAGCTGTGACCCTGAAAATGGGGGCTGCTTCACAAAGGGCTAGTTCCACCAGCACAACGACAGGCTTGGTCGCCCAGCCTGCTGCTGAGAGTGAGATCAGCCCGATGGAAACAGGTCCATCCCCCCAACCGGGTGCTTCTTCCAGGACCAAGTCCTCCACCAGCAAATCTGCAGGCTTGCTCGCCAAGCCTGCTGCTGGCAGTGAGGTGACCCCGATGGAAATTGGTCCATCACCCCAACAGGGTCCTTCTTCCAGGACCAAGTCCTCCCTCAGCCAATCTGCAGGCTTGCTCCCCAAGCCTGCTGCTGGCAGTGAGGTGACCCCGATGGAAATTGGTCCATCACCCCAACAGGGTCCTTCTTCCAGGACCAAGTCCTCCACCAGCCAATCTGCAGGCTTGCTCCCCAAGCCTGCTGCTGGCAGTGAGGTGACCCCGATGGAAATTGGTCCATCACCCCAACAGGGTCCTTCTTCCAGAACCAAGTCCTCCACCAGCAAATCTGCAGGCTTGCTCCCCAAGCCTGCTGCTGGCAGTGAGGTGACCCCGATGGAAATTGGTCCATCACCCCAACAGGGTCCTTCTTCCAGGACCAAGTCCTCCCTCAGCCAATCTGCAGGCTTGCTCCCCAAGCCTGCTGCTGGCACTGAGGTGACCCCGATGGAAATTGGTCCATCACCCCAACAGGGTCCTTCTTCCAGGACCAAGTCCTCCCTCAGCCAATCTGCAGGCTTGCTCCCCAAGCCTGCTGCTGAGAGTGAGATCAGCCCGATGGAAACGGGTCCATCCCCCCAACCGGGTCCTTCTTCCAGGACCAAGTCCTCCACCAGCCAATCTGCAGGCTTGCTCCCCAAGCCTGCTGCTGGCAGTGAGGTGACCCCGATGGAAATTGGTCCATCACCCCAACAGGGTCCTTCTTCCAGGACCAAGTCCTCCCCCAGCCAATCTGCAGGCTTGCTCCCTAAGCCTGCTGCTGGCAGTGAGGTGACCCCGATGGAAATTGGTCCATCACCCCAACAGGGTCCTTCTTCCAGGACCAAGTCCTCCACCAGCCAATCTGCAGGCTTGCTCCCCAAGCCTGCTGCTGGCAGTGAGGTGACCCCGATGGAAATTGGTCCATCACCCCAACAGGGTCCTTCTTCCAGGACCAAGTCCTCCACCAGCCAATCTGCTGGCTTGCTCCCCAAGCCTGCTCCTGGCAGTGAGGTGACCCCGATGGAAATTGGTCCATCACCCCAACAGGGTCCTTCTTCCAGGACCCAGTCCTCCACCAGCCAATCTGCAGGCTTGCTCCCCAAGCCTGCTGCTGGCAGTGAGGTGACCCCGATGGAAATTGGTCCATCACCCCAACAGGGTCCTTCTTCCAGGACCAAGTCCTCCCCCAGCCAATCTGCAGGCTTGCTCCCCAAGCCTGCTGCTGGCAGTTAGGTGACCCCGATGGAAATTGGTCCATCACCCCAACAGGGTCCTTCTTCCAGGACCAAGACCTCCACCAGCAAATCTGTAGGCTTGCTCCCCAAGCCTGCTGCTGGCAGTGAGGTGACCCCGATGGAAATTGGTCCATCACCCCAACAGGGTCCTTCTTCTAGGACCAAGTCCTCCACCAGCCAATCTGCAGGCTTGCTCCCCAAGCCTGCTGCTGGCAGTGAGGTGACCCCGATGGAAATTGGTCCATTACCCCAATAGGGTCCTTCTTCTAGGACCAAGTCCTCCCCCAGCAAATCTGCAGGCTTGCTCCCCAAGCCTGCTGCTGGTAGTGAGGTCACCCCCATGGAAATTGGTCCATCACCCCAGGAGGATGCTCACCCAAAGGTCGTAGCGACAGACACATCTACACACCTGCATCCTGCTGCTCACATGGGTGTCACAGCAAGGGGTACATCACAGGTCCCCCAGTCGCTCCTTCTGGAAACAATCTTGAGCAGCGGACAGCCCCGAGTGTTCCCTCAGACATCTCAGGCACCCGTCACTGGCAGCACTATACCTACCAGACAAGCCATGAGCCAGCCTGTGGTGTGTGCATCAGGCTCAAACCCCACATCAAACTTAGCGGTTCAACCTGGAGCCGCTAGCAGGCTGACATCCTCAGCCCTCCGTGGACAGCAGCCTGTCACAACAAGTTCCAAATGTTCATCCCAGACAGCCAATGTGGCAGCTCCAGCTTCGGGCCCAGGCTCAAGCTCCTCTGGGGTTAAGCCAGTGGGCACCAATTCATACCTTTCATCTGTCCTCAAGAGCTCAGGACAAAGACAGGCAGTTTTAGAGCCCAGTTCCATCTTTGGAGCAATAAACCTGGGGGCAGACACAAAGAGGCCCCTTCAAAAACGCAGCGGAACAGGCTTGGGAATGAGCACCAGAGCTACTGGTACACAGAGCAATTCCACAATGAAGGTGGGATCCAGCCCTGGCAAGCCAAGCCCTGCGGTTGCAGGCTCTTCTGCACCCACCCTAAAACACCAGGACCCCGGAGCCACAGCTACCTCCAACAGACAGCAGATTCCTGGGAGCTCGCCCAAGCAGGGCTCCTCGATGGCAGGTGGAGGGCTGGCTACCAGTGACAGGCAGGCTTCTGGTTCCAGCACAGGCTCTGCTAATGCTCAGAATCCTGGGCCTCCTCACACGTCCAAAACACAGACCAAGCATCTCTTATCTACTCGTGCTACCTCACCCTCTGCTAAGAAACACTTATCAGATGGCAACAAGCGACCTCACACCAGGTCCAGTTCCTCTGACTCAGATACATGAAGGCGGGGCTAAGAGGAAGTAGCCAGTATGTACTTCCTCCCAGGGGGGCCTTTCTTGTACTCTGTCTAGGCCCTATTCTAAAACCTCCTCCTGAACACGCTGATCCTGGTGCAATCTAGGGACCAGACATGTACGATCTAAATGATCGAGGAGACCTGTTGTAAACCGAGTCCAGAGAGGAAGATGAGCACAAAGAATGGTCCTTGTGGGAGTGAATAGTGAGCTTGAACTCAACATGCTGAACTGTTTCTAGGTAAGATTACTCTGAGACAACAAACTGGTGTCAACAGTTACTCAAGATCAGAGGTCAGGATTGAAGGTGGAGCCACAGAATGACATGTGTGCCAAAGCCTGCTCTAGCAGTCATTGGCGAGTCCTGGGAAACCGCCCCCCCCACCCACCCCGCGCAGCTCAGCGGGTGTTAAGCGGGCTCTTGGTCATTTCCAGTGGTGATGTCTCAAGGTGAAGCAATGTCTTGAGGTGAAGTGTTGAGATGTGTTTGAAAACGACGAGCTCTTGGGGAAGGCTGAGGTTTCACTGGATACTCGGCTGGATTAGTGGACACCCCCCATCCCCACACCACCCTGAGAAGCTCACAGAGGGATGCTGAGGATGCAAGGACATTCTATAATCCATGGTGGCCCTCAGTGACCTAGTTAACTATGTGATTCGTTGGCTACCGGACATGCGGGGGTTTACCAGCCTGGGAGGCTGATCTGGTACAGCAAGCACATGTCTGGGTTGTTGTGACTTGCATTGTACGCTTGTGGGCATCCACCTGGAGTCCTTAGGACAGCATTCCCACGGAAGTTTCTTGGTGGTTCCCTGTATTCGACACAAAGAAGTAGCTTATTTCCCAAAACTTTGTCCGGTGCTGCAGGACATTACAATGTGAGGATCTGTAGCTTAATTTAGGGTAGGAGGAAAACATGTGTGCAGATTGAGAGCCTTTTCATGCTTGTTGACTTGTTGAATGCAAACCAGATTGATTTAAGCAAGCTTTTCCCATTGTGCCTTGAGATGGGGAAGCAAAGTTACACTGACCTGAGGCTGTTTGCGCATGCCTGGGTGAAAAGTCTATGAGGAATGTACGGCCGAGGCCACCCTAAAACAATGACACACTTCCCATTCCTTAGTCTCTAAATGACTTAGTATATGCTAAAGTACTAAATGAAAACCATTTTAGGAACTGAGTTAAAAGTCATAGCATGGGCTAAAAAGCAAGAGTGAAAACAGGATGATTGGTAATAGGTTTTTGTGTTTTGTTTTGTTTTAAAAGAAAAAAAAGAGAGAATAGTTTTGTCTTCAAGTAAAATGTCTGGTTGTGCCAAAATATAAAGGATAGTAAAGCCCAACTTGAGGGGATGTAGTAAGTTATAAAAAGTTTTTAAAAAAATAAACTTAATTTGCCTTAGTTTTCAATACCAGCAAATACTGCGTATGGTAAAAAGCAATGAGGTGTTTTAAAATCTTTACAGAGTAGATCAATGGTGGTGGATTATTCACAGGATAGTGAAAAAGGCTGGTAAACCTCTTCACTGCAGAATGCCATCTGACTGATAATACCTTGTATTAAAAAAGGAGGGAGAATCATAGTCTTTAAAAAGGTATAAACAGAGTGGACTCCAAACCCTGTGTCATGGCAGGTTTATAATGCCAATCAGTTCAAGTAAATGTTAACTATTATGTGAAATATATTTGGCCAGATAGAGGAAATGTTCCCCAAAACAAGACCAGATTGGGACCCTAATACCTCTGCAGGAGATAGGAGCCTCACCCAATACTGCTCAACACTATAAAAGGGTCTGAAAGATGCAGGGGGAAAAAGCCTACCAATTTGTCTAAAGTCACTAAGGTTAAACAGGGGCCTAAAGAAAGCCCTACTGCCTTTCTTGAAAGGCTGCAAGAGGCTTACCAGGTGTACACACCCATAAACCCCAGCGCCCCAGCTAATCAGGCGGCTCTTGTTATGCAGTTTGTAGCACAGTCAGCTCCTAATATTAGAAAAAAGTTGCAAAAATTAGAAGGCTTTGAGGGTAAATCTCTCTCTGAGCTCCTGCCGGTGGCCCAAAAAGTTTTTGACAACAGAGAAGATCCAGCTGAGGCAACCCGAGATCTTACTCAAAAAATGGCAAAGGTGCTTCTAGCAACAGAAGCCAGGGCCCGCCGCACCTGGAGCCACCCCCCCCCCCCGCCAAAAAAAGAAAAAAGGAGATTTCGGCCAAACACAGCGAAGGCCCACCCAGCCGCGTTTAGGAAAGGATCAGTGTGCTGTGTTCAAGGAAGAAGGGCACTGGAAAAGCGAGTGCCCTAACCGAGGACAATGGAAACCCAAGAAACCCTCCATCCCTGTCTTAGTGGAGGAGCTGGAGTGACGGGGCCGGGGTTCAGCACACCCCCCACCCCCCTAAGCCCAGGGTAACTCTCATGGTGGAAAACAAACCAATCAATTTTTTAGTAAACACCGGAGCAACCCATTCAGTGCTCACCTCACCTATTGGCCCCCTCTCCAAGGACACTGCTAAAATTATTGGGGCCACGGGAAAAGTGAAGACATATCCATGGTCGTCAGCTAGAATTTCTAACCTGGGAAAAGGAACTGTGACTCACTCTTTCTTAGTCATTCCAGAATGTCCCACCCCCCTCCTGGGAGGAGACCTGCTCAGCAAGCTGAAGGCCACTATTTCCTTCAAAAAAGACTCCATGCAGGTACTAACGGGGGTCGGGGCCCTGCTGGTTTCGTTTCCAATTAAAGAAGATGAAGGATCTTAGCACAAGTAACTCCATTTTGATTTGGGAACTATGTTAAGTTCTTGAAACTTACCCTGTACCTACCCCCCCTCCCTTGAATAAAACCAGCATATTTTTACTAACAGCATGCTTGCTCAGTCAGCTTGCCCAACTCCCCCTCAACTCCCAGAAAATTTTAACAATTACTTCCTTTTCTTACAATCCCTTGTGTAAGCATAGTTATCCCCTTTTTTTCCCCTGTGCCTGTCAGAAAGGGGTATAAAAACACCACTCAAACTTCCCTCTGCGCGGCTTCAATAAAGCCTGCTTCTAAAACTTTCTTAATTGGATCTCTGGTTCTGTTTCGCTCCCAAATAAACCTTGCATTATGGTGTCGAGAACCTGGGATAGGTGTGTGGCTCCCCCCTCTTTTGGGGGTCCCCTGAGAGCCCCCCTATCTCCCCCAAATCTCCAGGACCTTCAGCTCTTGGATGCGTTCAACACCAACCTGCAGCTGCCCTGGTGAGTTCCCTTTTTTCTTTCCACTTCCCTCTATTCATCCAAGCTTGGTTTCGGTTTTTGAGCTCCGCCGGAGCCTTCCCATCCAAGAAGCTGCCGCGCCGGGAATTCTCCTTCCGTTGGCCCCAGGGGCCTTGGGCAGTGATTGTTCTTGAGACGTCTTGGCAATCCCTTCCCCACGTCTTTCACTGCTGTCCCAGCCAGGACTCACTTAGGGACACCTGAGTGACTCCTGCCTGGTCCTGCTCACCAGGAAAACCGAAACCTTGTTTTTGCTCACTCCCTCTCCCCCTTTCCATGTGGCCTTTTACCTAATGCACTGGCATTCACTTTCTGAAGGTCCCACCACTGACAGGACTATTGGCAATAAGGCCTCGCGGCATCTGCCCCCTCCAGACTGGACTAACTCTCAGAGGATTAGCCTAGAGCTGTTTAACCTGGCTGTGTACTTCCTATTCACACCTCTGCAGTGTCTGTAAGCTGCATCTCTATGTCTTCTCCTCCCTCTTATTCTCACCATGGGCGCCGGGCGCCTCCCCCTCAGACTGGACTAACTCTCATAGAGTTAGCCTAGAACTGTTTTTACCTGGCTGTGTGTTTCCTATTCACACCTCTGCAGTGTCTGTAAGCTGAATCTCTTTATCTTACTCTCACCATGGGCACCGGGCAGTCCAAAATTGACCCATTGACTCCACTGGGATGTCTCTTAAAAAACTTCTCCAGCCTGGGGTACAGCCAGACCTTGTGAAAGAAAAAAACGTGTTTTTCTTTCCCAAGTTGCCTGGCCCAAGTATCAGCTCGATAACCAGTTGCGTTGGCCTCCGACTGGCACTTTCAATTTCAACGTTTCACAGGACCTGGACAATTTCTGCAGGAGGACTGGTAAGGATTCTGAAGTCCCCTATGTGCAGGCTTTTTGAAGCTTGCGTTCCGCGCTCCCACCCCGAGCTCTGTAGCCACTGTTCCACCCACCAAATACTGTTAGCGCAATCCCCTCAGCAGAAGAACCTTAACATTCAAACCCCTGAAGAGCCAGCCAAGCTCCTCAGCACGCCGCTCTTGCCACCCTATCAGTCTCCCCTGCCCACTGCGCCTTCCTGTCATCCGTCCAATAGTTCTCCCCTATCCTCATCGGTCGCCTCTCCATCCGATAGTTCTCCCCTGTCCTCATTGGTCGCCTCTCATACCCGTTCTCGCAACCCTCCTGCTGCCCTTTGCCCACTAAGGGAGATTGTGGGAACAGAGGGACTCATCCAAGTCCATGTCCCTTTTTCCTTACAGGACCTGTCACAGATAAAGACCCACCTGGGATCTTTCTCAGCAAACCTCTCTCAATTTATTAAAAAAATTTACTTACCTTACCCAAATGTATAATTTTACCTGGCATAACACCCAAGTAATCCTTGCTTCTACCTATACCACCGAAAAGAGCGTGAGCAAGTCTCTGATGCAGGTCGCCAGCTAGCAAACAAAGACCACGCTATCAACTCAAATGTCCCCTTGAAGGCACATGCCATCCCACTAAAAAACCCCGGTTAGAATTATCAGCCTGGCCAGGGGTCCGACCTTCCCCACAAAAAACAACCTAATGCTCTGATACCTCATTCAAAGCTTAGAAACCGTTTCCTGCAAGGTTGTCAACTGTGGCAAACTAAGGAGAGTCACCCAAAAGGCAGATAAGAAGCCTGCTCTCTTTCTTAACCGCCTCCAGGAGGCACTCACAGAGTACACTCATCTAGACCCAGGGTCTAGAAGCAAGGCCTCTATCTTAGCCCCTCACTTCCTCTCTCACTCAGCCCCTGACATTAGAAAAAAGCTGAAAAGGGCTGAGGAGGGCCCTGAAGCCCCTATACAGGATCTGGTGAAAATGGCATATAAAGTTTTCAACGCCCGGGAGGAGACGGCTGAGGCCACTAGCCAGGCGAGGGTCCAACAGATGGTTAGCTTCCATTCCCAAGGCCTGGTAGCAGCCCTAAGGCCGGCAGGTAATCCCGTCCATCGCCGCGTTCCCCAGGGGAGCCAGCACTTACCACCAAGGGCGTGCTTCAAGTGTGGCTGTGACGGCCACTGGGCAAAAACTTGCCCCAAACCCAAGCCTCCTACCAATCCTTGCCCACTGTGCAAACGGCCAGGCCACTGGAAGTCGGACTGCCCAACCCTGGCTCTGCCCCCCGCCCCGCAAAGCCGAGGCGCCGAAATCCAGGAAGTTCCAGACACAGAGCTACAAGGTATGGAGTTGCTGGGATTCATGGACTGAAGAGGCCCTAGCTCCTCGACTCCGGTAACCCTCGCCAAGCCCAGCGTCACGCTCGAGGTAACGGGTGAGTCCATCTCTTTTGATGGATTACGGGGGCTACCTATTCTGTGATCTCCTCTCACTCGGGCCTTACTTTTCCTTCCCAGATTTCTGTGGTGGGAATTGATAAGTCTCCCTCCACCCTTAGGCAAACCCAATCGCTGTTTTGCACGTTTAATAAAACTCCATTTTCGCACTCCTACTTGGTTATCCCCTTGTGCCCTGCTCTGTTACATGGTACTATCTCCCTCTCCAACAATGCTCTCCCCTTATCGCCCTCTTAGATCAGGCCACCTCCACAACCTCATCCCTGTCCCCAGTTTCCAATTTCAAAAACCCACCGACTAAGCCTAAGGTTTCTTTTATTAAAAACAAAACTGGAATTGTTAAGCAGACCCAAGCAGAAGTAAGGAAGGAGTTCAACCAAATGTTCTGCTTCAGAAACCACAGCTTCAACAGATAGCTTCCTTTTAACTCTTCAGTGTTAGTTAAAAAAAGGGAAATTAAAAAAAAATCACTGAGTTTTCATTGAAATGTATTAGTAACTCTCTTAAAACAACGTCTTTATGTTTTCCCAAGTTCCGAGCTGCAATGAGTAAACTGAAAACACAGTTGCCCTTGTTAAAATAAGATTAGTCCCAAGAAATTGTTTGTGCGTAAAGCAATTTTATCAGGATGTTATTATTACACTATGCCTTTTGCCCTTACCCGTTTGCGCGCGGACCCCCGCCCCCGGGAGCTGTCCGGCCTCAGTCCATTTGAAATACTTTATAGGCGACCCTTCCTTTTCTCCCCTTTCCCTCCCAGTAACAGCCCTCCATTAGCCTCATATTTACCATATTTGTCTTTACTACGCAACCTCCTTAGACAACACGTTAACTCCGTTATCCCTGAACCTTCTCCAGCCTCTCCCAACCTCCCAAAGTCAAGTACACCCTGGAGACACTGTATTAAATCTTTAACACCCAAACCTTTATCACCCCAGTGGGAAGGTCTGTACACTGTCATTCTCACCACTCCCTCGGCTGGCAAAGTAGTTGGTCTACACTCTTGGATATACCTCTCCAGAGTCAAACCGGTAACCAAAGTTAATCGTGATCCCCAGTGGTCTGTTCAGTCTACTGGTCCTATGTCTCTCCGCCTCACTCGCCTCACCAAACCAGCCAGCTAAGCCTAGCATTAACTTCCCCTTTCGCCTGGAGGTTTTTTCTCACTGAAAATGTAACTAACCCCCAATATCGCCAGCATCACCTACTCACAGGAAAAAGTTATCTCCTAGCCACAGCTGATTGCCTGCTCGCCAGTTATTCCGGTCCAGCCTACTTTATTTTCACCTTGTTCAGACACAGTTCCAACTCCCCGAATGCGCACGTTCTCCCAGAACCAACTCCCCCCATCGTTTGTTTTCTATATGAACAAACCTCTAACCCCGCTTGTGCACAAAAATGGGTAAAACACAACACAGGGTGCCCCTAAAAGTCCTGCAATATTCACCATGCTCACCCCTACCCTATAACCAAAACCCACCTGTTCTTTTGGTCAGGAACACAATTCCCCTTAACCATCCCTGGCCCGTAAAACAACAGGTAGACCAAACCAGTCAAGGGAGGCTGGTATTTTAACTCCCACAGCACATATCCTAATGCTAAACTGTTCATATAAAGGTCGCTAGCCCAGGTCCAATCCACCATCCACCGTAATATTCAGATCCAGGAACATCAACTCATGAACCAAATTTCTATACCTTCCGATTCTCCCTTCTCCTGGCTCACCCTATTGCAACAGGGACTGACCATTGCCAACCTTGCTGGATTAGGCAACCTTTCCACCTGCCTCATGTGTGCAGCCCTGGAATGCCCTCCTCTAGCAGCAGCCCCAGTTGCCAGCTGGTCATCTGCCCTTAAGGTCTCCACCATGCAACCCATAATTATCCCCAATGTCCCTCTGTACTTCACACCAGGGTACGCACAGGTGCCCTTTGGCTACTCCAATGCATCCACTCAACTGTGCAACACCACAATGCCACCCTCCCAGCCAATAACAGCACCAGCAGCATTTTTCTTCTGGTGCAATTATACACTCACCAAACATCTTAACATCGGTAGCAGTTCTGCCCTCCTGTGTCTACCTGTCACTCTAGTTCCGCAGCTCACTGTCTACACCCCAGCTGAATTCCAGACCAGAGACACCCAGACACATATTCACCGCAGTAAAAGAGCAGTTTTTCTCCCGGTTGTTGTAGGCCTTTCCCTAGCTTCGTCAGCAGTCGCGGTGGAACTGAGTGGAGGCGCCCTGGGACACTCCATCACCACAACCAATCAGTTAGCCGAACGCTTCCAATCGACACTCGATATCTGTGCAGAATCCTTAGCCTCCATACAAAGACAAATAACTTCTGTTGCTCAAGTTACCTTACAGAACCGCCGCGCTCTGGACCTCCTCACGGCAGAAAAGGGAGGAACCTGCCTCTTCCTCCAGGAGGAATGCTGTTATTACATCAATGAGTCGGGAATTGTGGAAACCAATCTACAGAACCTTAACAAACTAAGCCGTGAGTTACAGAGCACCAGGCCAACAACAGATGGAACTTCTCCCTGGTGGAGCACTTCTCTGTACTCCATTTTAGCCCCCATAATAGGACCCATAATTTTATTTACACTTTTACTTTTAATTGCTCCTTGTTTTATCCAGTTTTTCCAAAACAGGCTCTGCAACATCACCCAAGCTTCAGTTCACCAAATGATGTTGCAGCCTCATGAACCCCAATATGAAACTCTCCGGAGCCTCGATATGAATTCCCCCATCGTGCGTCCACCCTAGAATCCCAGTACTCCGCCTTAGAAAGCCCCCCTCCCCCTTAAATCGTCGTCCATGGTCACCATGAAGCAGTTACCGAAAGACAACATCGTCCATTTTCCCTATAGGGTGGAGTCTGGGATGAAGGATCTTAGCACAAGTAACTCCATTTTGATTTGGGAACTATGTTAAGTTCTTGAAACTTACCCTGTACCTACCCCCCCTCCCTTGAATAAAACCAGCATATTTTTACTAACAGGACGCTTGCTCAGTCAGCTTGCCCACCTTCTAGACGCTTGCTCAGCCAGTTTGCCCAACTCCCCCTCAACTCCCAGAAAATTTTTACAATCACTTCCTTTTCTTACAATTCCTTGAGTAAGCATAGTTATCCCCCTTTTTCCCCCTGTGCCTGTCAGAAAGGGTTATAAAAACACCACTCAAACGTCCCTCTGCGCGGCTTCAATAACTCAATGCCCTGAGTTGCTGATCCCGCCCACAAGCTTCTCAATAAAGCCTGCTTCTAAAACTTTCTTAATTGGATCTCTGGTTCTGTTTCGCTCCCAAATAAACCTTACAGAAGAGTCTCACCTCTTCCTTGCAGCAGACGCCGAAAAGAAACACCAAGACCCTGGGGGACTCCTGGAAAGATGGAAAGCCACAATCCGTAATGTGTGGGCAAAAACAAATCCCCCGGGGCTGGCTAAACACCGGGCACCCATTGTAGTTCAATTACAAAGCTCTGCCACTCCAATTCGAGTAAAACAATACCCAATAAGCCAACTAGGCTATAAAGTTTCTGCCAAAAAGGCCCAGCTGTGTACAAAAATCGTCACCTACCTGGGGTATAAGTTAAAGGATGGCAATCAAACTTTGTCAAATAGCAGAATCCAGGCCATCCAAGCTATACCCAAACCCACCACCAAAAGACAGGTACAGGAATGTCTAGGGGCAGTAGGATATTGCTGCCTGTGGATCCTGGGTTTTGCAGAATTAGCCAAACCACTCTATGCAGCTACTGGAGCAACAAAGGCTGAACTAATATGAACAGAGGTAGAAGAAAAGGCTTTCCAGAAGCTGAAGACTGCACTGGTAAGTGCTCCTGCCCTAGCCCTTTCTAACCTCAAAAAGCCCTTTCACCTTGTGTGTTGGTACAGGCTCTCAGGCCCTAAAAACGACCCGTAGCGTACCTCTCCAAAAGACTCGACCCAGTAGTTGCTGAATGGCCTAATTGCTTGAGGGCAATTGCAGCCACCGCCCTGATGGTGAAAGAAGCCTCAAAGCTCACTTTTGACCAGAACCTCGTCATCACTGCTCCTCACAATGTAGAGCAACTCCTCCGGGCTCCTCCAGACAGATGGCTCTCAAATTCCAGAATCACCCAGTACCAAGCCAAGTATCTAATGGCAACAGACTGGCTGATCAGGCTGCGCGCCAAGCAGCCAGCTCCAAAACCATCCTGCCTCTGCTAGAACCCTCTAACAACCTCGAGCCTCCCCATTACTCACAAGCTGAACAAGAACTGGCCAAAATTAGCAGAGCTCCTGCACAAGGATTATGTAATTAAAGGACTGTACCAGCTAACCAGAAGTGAAGCTGCAAGGTGCCCGGTATGTGCTCAGGTAAATGCTAACCCTGTCCCAGTTCATCACCCAGGACAAAGATACCAAGGAAAAGCTCCAGGTGAACATTGGAAAGTAGATTTGACTGAACTCCCACGAGCACCAGGCAACTTCAGGTATCTCCTTGTTTTTCTGGACGCTTTTTCTGGCTGGACAGAGGCCTATCCCACAAAGAGAGAAACTGCCCTCATTGCAGTTAAAAAGTTAGTCTTTGAAATGATTCCCAGATTCAGACTCCCTATGTTCATAGGATCTGACAATGGCCTGGCGTTTACTGCCCACTTAACAAAATTACCAACTGGGGTGCTAAAAACCAATGGGAAGTTGCATTGTAGTTACCGACCACAAAGCTCTGGACAGGGAGAAAGAGCAAATAGAACAATTAAGGAAGTTCTCACTAAATGAAAGTTAAAAACTGGCGGAGATTGGGTTAGCCTCCTACCTTTTGCCTTGCTTCGGGTGAGATGTACACCTCAAAAGCATGGTTATTCTCCATTTGAGATAATGTACGGGTTTCCACGCCCATTGTTACCTAAGATTGGAAGTAAAGTGTTAAGCGAAATCAAAAACCATAACATGGTTAAGTCATTACGGGCCTTGCAAGCAGAGCGCCAGCGAATCAGAAACAACGTGCCGTCCGACCAGACTCCGGCCCGCGACGAGGAAAGCCGAAAACCCCTCTTCAACCCCGGCGACCTAGTGTGGGTAAAAAGACTAAGTCCAGGTCAACTAGAACCACGCTGGGAAGGACCATACCCTGTTGTCCTGAGTACCCCGACTGCGGCAAAGGTTGCTGGGAAGAGGGAACCCAAACTAACGCTGGGAGACATCTCGGGACAAGGACTATGTACACCCCATGGGCGTATGCTCCCTTACTAACTAACAACCTTTGTATTTTAACGCACATCATTCCGCAGGTGTATTATCATTCAGGAGAAGGGGGGCGTGAACATCTTAATCTTGACTCTCGCCACTTCACGGGACGTTTCAAACGCGCGCCTGTGCTAGTCCCAGTTTTGCTAGCACTAGGGGTTGCTGGGGCTACCGCACTTGGGAGTACAGCACTAATAAAGGAAGGGGCTGACTTACTGCCCTCAGCCTGCAAGGTAATCATGATCTCCAGGCTCTAGAAAAGTCAGTAACTGCTCTTGAAACCTCCCTAAGCTCCCTAGCCGATAGCGCTACAAAATAGAAAAGGCCTAAACTTGCTGTTTCTTAAACAAGGGGGTTTGTGTATGGCATTAGAAGAAGCATGCTGTTTTTATGTAAATCACTCCGGTGTAATTAAAAAAATATATAACTCCAAAAACAACTGCAAGATAGAAGAAAGGCCCTAACCAGTCAAGAAAACTGGTATCAACAGATGTTTTCAGCCTCTCCCGGGCTCACATCTTTACTTAGTGCCATTGCTGGGCCCCTTATTCTGTTCGTACTTGCCCTCACTGTGGGCCCGTGTGCTTTCAACGCCCTTCTCAAGTTAATCAGAACTCGCTACAAGATATCAAGTTGATGGTTCTTAAAACCAATTATCAGGTTTTAGCAAATAAAAAAGTTAGGGAATCAAGGATTTGATTTAGTTACTAGAAGAGGAGGGAATGTTAAGGCTTAATAGAATAAAATAATTTGTCTTAAGTGACTCCATTTTGAAAAGCTTAAGTGCCACCCCCCCATTCTAGGAGAGGTATGTTATTTTAGAAAAGCAAGTCCCTGTGACCTTGCAAATATCTACTCATAAATGTGAGCAAGAAGTTTTGCAAAATCTTCTGGTCCAAGATAAGCTGAGCAGGACATGCTGAACTACCCGCATCCCTGTTATCTTGTGTAAACACCCTTTCCCATTCCTTGCTCTACCCCCCTCGCCTTGCTGGTTTTAAGTGTATAAAAGGGAAAGAAAAATTTGGCCAGACGCTTCAGCTTTGGACCCTGTGTGGCCATGCTGTAGCCCAAATCCGGAGTTGTCTTCTTGTCTATTTGTCTTTTTGCCTTTCTGTAATAAAGTTTTGCTTTGTTACTTTGCAGCTGCTTGTGGGTCAGTGGTCTGTGTGGGAGCGACTCCGTAACACTTCCTGACGTTCTTGCATTATTTTCGTTGTGGATTTTTGTTGTTGTTTGTTTTCTCCGGTTCTGGGGTGCCTATCAGGGATACTCTCCCACATTCTCATGCTTTCCTCAGAGTTTGTTATATATATAAATTGTCTTTTCTTGGGAGTTTACGTAATAAAATAGGATCCGATTAAACAATTTCTACACATGTTGTTCAATGACATAGGCTACATGTTTCACATTATACCAACTTTTGGGGGGAGTGGAAATGCGCTCCATCTATATTTTAAGAAATAGATTTCAAGGGGAAATGGAGTGTCATGGTTATCTAGTGTCTGTATAATAGAAAGATCATATGTGGAAGACTTCAGCAAACAAATTTATTTTCTCAATGTTTAAGAAGCTAGAAATAAAAATCAGGCAATTAGCTTTAGTTCCAGGCCATTTCTCTCTGTTACTCGGGGTGAAGGACATTCCTCTTCAGCTTGTTTTTGGTTCCCCTTCTGCCTCGGCACCTATATTTCCCGTGTCCACTTGCCTTCTCTGCTTTTTACAATTTTTTAAATAAATCATTTTCTTGGGGCTGTCACACCTCTCATAACAACCTATACATCAGTTGTACTGAAACATTTGTGCATACTTAGACATCATCCTTTTCTAAACGGTTTCTTTCTTTTTGAGTCCTTGGCGTCGGCTCCTCTTTTTTGCCCCTTTTTCCATACTCTCCCACCCTCATGGGACCCTCATCAATGCTAAATTATTATTGTTTTGATATCTTACAGTGCCCACTGTCTCCCTTCACCCAAGTTACTGTTGTTTGTCCCCGTGGCTGTGAGGTGGGGTGATTATACATTCATCACTGTAGTCGGTTACCAGCGTCTCCCATTTCTCCTCCCACCTTCCCCCTACCAACAGGTATCGCACCTCCCATTCCTGTTCCACATGGATGACCAGTTCTGGATTCAGTATGTCGAAAGATCTTATCTGCGCCAGGGCATATGCTCAAGTGTAGCTTGATTGTGAGTTGAAACTCGGGTCATGAGAGTGAGGTGGAGGGGAAGAATGACAGAACTAAGGAACATTGTGTGTTCTCTCGGTGTTATGCTGCACCCTGGCTGTCCTGTTCTTTCCCTTGACCCTTGTGTGAGGGAATGTCCACTTGTCTCTGGATGGGCTTTGGATCTCCACTCTGAATTCCATCATTTGCATTGTGTTATTAGTTTGGTTTTTGATGCCTGGTATCTTATTCTGTCTTCACCTCGTGGTCACAAAGGCTGGTGTGCTTCTTCCATAGGGTTTTGTGGCTTCCGAGTTACATGGCCGATGTTTATGTTCAAGCCTTTAAGACCCCAGATGCTATATCTTTTGAAAGCTGGACACCATCAGCTTTCTTCACCTCCTTTGCTTATGCACACATTTGTCTTGAGCAAACATGTTGGGAAGGTGAGCATCATGGTCTGCCAAGTTAATAGAACAAAGTGTTCTTGAACTGAGGAGTACTTGAGTGGAGGATCAATGTCCATCTGCTACCTCAATACTAAACCTATAAGTAAATATATGCACATAGATCTATTTCCCCATCAACATATTTAAATATATTTATACATGTACACGCCTGTATTTAGACCTTTATAAATGCCCTTTGCCTACTAGTTCTTTCCTTGATTTCCTTTTACTTTCCTCTTGTCCCACTGCCATGCTCAGCCTTCTTTTGGGTTTCAGTAATTCCTCTTGGTTACATTGCCCTTGATCAAGTCCTAACAGGCCTCTTACACATGCCTCGACACTGATTTTGGATCACTTGTCGTTCCCTTGTCCCTCGGTTGATTAACACCACTTCCTTTCCTCCACCTCCCCCTTTGCTGTGTACCCCCGGGAACACTGGTCCCATTGCTTTCCCCTCCAGATGGTTTATCCAGCCTATCTTCTAGACATAGACCTGAGGAGATCATAATATGCACACAAAAAAACAAGACAGAGCAAAAGAAAGTGACAAAAGGAAGCAAAACTATGGCACCACCAAAAAGCCAATGACACAAAAAAGGGAAAGCCTGTAAATGGTTCAAGGCCTGTTTGCTGACCTTTAGGAGTGTTCTCTGGTTGAGTCTGATTGGGTTACACGCACTGGACCAAAAGTCGTTTGTGGTACTCCACAGGACTTCCTTGTTCTGCTCCCCGTGCTGTTCTGTTGCATTCTTCCAGAGTTTGCCTCGGTATGGTGGTGTCAGATCGGGCACAAATCCCCCACTGTCTCCAGTGTTGTCCCCTGAAGGGCTATGTGTCAGTGAGGGATGTCGTGTCTCATAGTGGGGCCAGCCATATGGTCCTCTCTGTGCATTGGCTGCTCTGAGTGGGGATATCATCCTCAAGGCTTGGTGGGCCAGGGTGTGCTCCACTCTCTCTTCCTCGCCCGTCATTTGCTCCCCAGTGCTCTGATCAGACATGTCACTCTCCCTGAGCTATAGCTTCAATGCGGTCCTCTGATGTAAATTCTTCTGTGGGGAGGGGTGGCTGTCCACGAAGTAGGGATTGGGGCCTGGCCCTCAGACCTTTCTCTTGGTTCCCTGCTTCATGCCAGTATATTGCATTCACATCTTGGAGCACCGGCATGAAGCCTGGTCCCTCTTTCCCTATGGAGATATAAACAATACCCTCGCCTTGGGTGGGTCAGTGCCCTTTTCTCCACTATCCATTTCTCCTTTTTTTCCTTTTTATTTTTACCTTTTCCTTTTCAGTTGGCTACCATATGTACCCCCTGGATTTGGTCTGTCCCATTCCATACTACCTGGACCTCACTCAGGAACGTTTGTGTACATTTGCTCTTGCCCTATGCCCCTTTTGCATTTTTTAAGCTTACCTCAGCGAAATCATGTTGCACTTGTTCTCTTGTGCGTGGATTACTTCACTTAGCATCATATCATCCAGCGATGTGCTTATTGCGTTCATCAGTACTTCTTAGTGATGTGTAGTGCTCCATTACATTTATGTACCACGGTTTTTTAATCCATTCGTATGTTGATGGAAATTTGGGTTGTTTCCAACTCTTTGCCTTTGTGAATTGTGGCGCAAGGAACATTAGAGCGCAGCTGTCTGGCCGTGGCTTGTTCCTTGCCTCTCTGGGTGTATGTCCACTAGAGGATTTCTGGGTCGTAAGATAGGTAATTTTCCATCTGCTTTAGAAATCACCAAGTGGATTGCCATCGTGGCTGTATATACCTACAGGTTCACCAGCAGTGGATGATAGCTCCTATCTCACCACAGCCCCTCCAACACTTGTTGCTTTCTGATTCTTTGAATTGGGCTTTCTTTGAAGGCATTAGGTGGTACCTCATTGTTGTTTTCATTTGCATTTCTCTTATGGCTAAAGATCGGGAACATTTTCTCATATGTTTGTTGGCCATTCTGATTTTTGCCCCCTGTGAAACTTCTGTTCAGGTCCTTTGCCCACCTCCTCAGTGGGAAATAGGTTTTTCTCTTTTGGGAAGCTAGCAGAATAGTGTAGATTTTAGTAATGAGGCCTTTGTCTGATTTGTCATTGCTAAAGATGTTTTCCCAGTCCGTGGACTGCCTTAGTACCCTCTTGGTGAATTATTTCGATGTACATAGGTGTCTTATCTTCAGTATATACCATTTCTCAATTGGTGACTCCTCTGTATGTATGTCCTTCCCTATTTCTGATAGCCTAAGTATTTCCTGCCCCAAAGTTCTCAGGTGTGTCCTTTTCCCCTCATTGATGGCCCTAATTGTTTAGGATTTTACCTTGAGCTCGGTGGTCTACCTTGAGTTGATCCCTTTGCATGGAGTGAGATAAAGGTCTTACTTCATTTTTCCACAGGGAGATCTCCATTTTTTCCAGCACCACTTGTAGAAGAGGGCATCTGCTTCCCATTTGATATTTTGGGGGCCCTTATCAAAGATCAGTTGTCTGTATGCTGATGATCTGATTCCTGCGTGTTGTTCTTTTCCATTGGTCTGCGTACCTGTCATTGTATCAATACCATGTGGATTTGACCACCGTGGTTGTATAACATATGCCAAAGTCAGGTAAAGGAAGCCCTCCCACTGTATCCTTCCTTTTGAGGAGTTCTGGGCTAATTCGGGGCTTCTTCTCTCTCCATAAGGAGTTGGTAATCAGGTTTTCCATTTCTTTGAAGAAAGAGGAGGGTAATTTCATTGGGATTTTGCATTAAACTTAGATAGTGCCTTGGCCAAAACTGGCATATTCACTAGGTTGAGACTTCCAATCCATAAGCATGGGCTATCCTTCCATTGGTTGAGTTCACCCTTGCTTTCTTGTAATAGTGTTCTGTAGCTTTCCTCATATAAATATTTTGTTCTTTTACTCAGGTATAGCCCTAGTTATTTCCATTTGTGCTTTGCTATTGTCAAGGGTACCACCTTTTGGTATCTCCTCTTCTGTGGTCTTATTCGATGTGTATTGCAGTCTGATACACTTCTGTTTGTTGGTGTTGTAGCCTGCCACTCTGCGATATTCCCCTCTCACTTCCTGCACTCCCCTCAGGTGCTTTTGGGATTTTCCATATATAAAATCATATCATCTTCAAACAACGATAGCTTCACCTCTTCCTTCCCCAAGTGAATACCTTTCACGCCATTTGTTTGCCTTACCTTTTGTGTTGGGTGTTTTTCTAGTAACACTTGTTGAAGAGGGCATCAGCTTCTCATTTGATAATTTTGGGGTCCTTATCAACGATCAGTTGTCTCTATGCTGATGATTTCATTTCTAGGTTTTCGTTCTATTCAATCGGTCCGAACATCTGTCATTATAACAGTACCATGCGGTTTTCACCATGGTGGTTCAATCGTAGGTGCTAAAGTCAGGTAAAGCAAGTCCTTCGACTTTATCCTTCTTCTTGAAGAGTTCCCTGAGAATTCTGGCCTTCTTCTCTTTCCATATGAAATTGCTGGTCAGTGTTTTCCAATTCATTGACAAAGGATGTTGGTACATGTAGTAGGGTACCATTACATTTGTCTAGTACCTTGGGCATGACAGAAATCTTTGCTATACTACGTGTTCTGATGTATGACCATGGGATATCCTTCCATTTCTGGAGGTCACTTTGGAGTTTCTTGTAATAGTGTTCTGTAGATCTCCACATTCAAATCGTTTTGGGCTTTTTGGTTAGGTATACCCCTAGGTATTTAAATTTGTCAACGTATCCAGCCCTTAACACATCATCATGGGTTCAGTAGGCACAATTATACAGGGATAATAAGTAAAGACTATAGTCAAGTCATAGAGAATCAGAAGAGACAGAAGATATGTTGAAATAATGGAGTCAAACACATTTCATGGTTGCATGATCATCTCAGCTCCTCTTGGTGGTACAGGCCAGGAGAGAGTGCAGGAGAGATTTACTGCTAACCAAGGCTTATATATCTTTGGGGGTATGCATGGCTCTTAATTGCAGGTAGAGACATACATCACAGAAAGGGGTTGTACAATAGCCAATACAATCAATGGGGGGGATATACAATGTGCATAAGCGGAACAGCAAGCAGATGAGCTGGGGTGACGGCATGACAGGAAAGGGTGGAATTAGAGATATACGTGTGACAAGAAGGGTGAACCATTCATTCATGATGGCGGCCTACCTTGGTCACTCTTGAGTGGCCTTGACCTCCCTGGGCTTTCCTACAAGAAAACAATTTACTACTGCCCTTATCAGAAGGAGGTGGGCCCTACTTAGGGTGTGACAGACTGCACAGTCTGATTCCCCTAGATAGCTGATAACCCTTAGGGAGTATAACCTCTGACCTACTTCTGTTCACCTCCAAGTGGATAGTCACTTACCACGTGTAGGAGGCAGCTTAGTTTGCCATATATTTAGGCGAAACAACTTGGGAGAAGTCTTTCTGTTTCCAACTTCAATTTGTGCTGTATTATTGTGAAGGGTACTAAATTGTTTATCTTCTCTTCCATGGACTATGCTGATGGATATAGTAGTTCCATAGCCTGCTGTTTGTTGATCTTGTATGCTTCCACTCTGCCATATTCCTCTCTCACTTCCTGCACTCCCCTTGTGGAGCTTTTGGGTTTTCTGTTTATAAAATTATATCACACAAAAAATTATATCACCTGAGAATAAAGATAATTTCACCTCTTTTTCCTCAGATGTATACCACTGATCTCTTTCCTTTCCCTTATGTTGTTAACTAGGAACCCCAGAACGTTGTTAAATAGAAGAGGGTGCAAGGGGCATCCAGTCTGGTTGACATTTTCAGCGCGATTCCTTTGTCTTTTTTCCACTGAATACAAATTTTGGTGTTAACTTTTCATTTGTAGCTTCATATATAGCTTGTTGTAGAGGGCAAATTTGAAGAATTTTTATATTATCTTGAAGAATTTCCCTTCCATTCCGATCTTTGTAATGTGTTAAACAGGAACGGGTGCTGGATGATATTGAATGTTTTTTCTGTGTGTATTGATATTATCATGTGGTTTTATTCCTCTTTCTTACCAATAAACCTGAATAAGGCTAATGGACTTGCAGATGTTGAAACCTCCATGCATCCTTGGAATGAATCCCACTTGTTCATGGAGAATTATTCGTTTTATCATATTTTGAATTATATTGACCAGTATTTTGTTAAGGATTTTGAATCAATGTTCATTAGAAAGATCAGAATGTCATTCTCAATCCTTGTGGATCCTTCCCCACTTTAACTATCGGTAATCTGCTAGATTCATAGAGAAAATTTGGGAGTTGGCCATTTGTGTAGGATTGTTGTCAGCTCTTGCCTGAATGCTTGCCAGCATTTTCCTGTGAAGCCATCTGGCCCAGGGGATATTTTAGTTGACATTTTCTTGATAACCTTGTCTATTTTCTCTATTTCTCTGAGTCTGTTGAGTTGCTTGTGGTCCATCTGGGAGGGTATTTGTCCATGTCTTCCAGGATGTTGAATTCATTGGTGTAACGGTACTCATAGTACTATACAATTCAGCTTTAAATATCATTAGAGCCCATTGTAGTTTTCCCTGTTTTATCCCTCAGTGGCGTGACTATTGTTATATGTTCCTTTCTTTCTTTGGTTAGGTTTGCAGTGGCCTACCTATTCTGTTAATCTGTTCAAAGAAACAACTATTTTACTGCATTGATTTGTTTGCATTGTTTTCACGTTTTCCAAGTTATTCACGTCTGCCCTAATTGGTTGTTATTTCGTTTCTTTTGCCATTTGTAGCATTGTCCTGTTAACTCTGTCATCAGGATCAATCACACCACTTAGTACAGTGACACTCTTCCTGACCTGTTGATCCAAAGGCATGAGAAGTCCAAAGTGGCCAGGGGGCATTCTCAGCTGCCACTTCAGTGGAATCCGTGCTGTGTTTCCAGGTGGGAGAGTTCCTTTCTTCAGGACCAGGACCTCCAGGCCTGAGGAACACAGGGTTGTTGGGACAGGAAGCAAACATGCTTCAAGGGGATCACTAGGAGTAATAGTGAGTGGTGCCACTCCAGCTTCCACCCCTTGGTTCCTGGACCCATGAATTCTGGCTCTTGGAGACACAGCACCATATATTGGCCGCTGGTTTAGAGCGTATACAGCTTCCTGGAGATCAGGAAGCCCCGCAAGTTGTTGCCACCTACTTGGCGTCGTAATTGCATCTTTAGGAGCCCATTCCATCGTTCCATCAAGCTGGCAGCTTCAGGATGATGAGGAACATGATACGGCCAGTGGATTCCATGGGAATGGGCCCATTGCCACACTGGATTTGCTGTGAAGTGAGCTCCTTGATCTGAAGCAAAGCTATGTGGGATGCCATGCCGGTGCATGAGGCATTCTTTGAGTCCACAAATAGTAGTTTTGGCAGAAGCATCACGTGCAGGGAAGGCAAGTCCATATCCAGAGTAGGTGTCTATTCCAGTAAGAACAAAACGCTGTCCCCTCCATGATGGAAGTGGTCCTATGGATTCAACCTGCCACCTAGATGCTGGTTGATCTCCCCGAGGAATTGTCCCATCTCTTGAACATAATATTGGTTTCTGTTGCTGGCAAATGGACACTCAGCAGTGGCAGTGGCCAAGTCAGCCTTGGTGAGTGGAAGTCCATGTTGCTGTGCCCATGCATAACCTCCATCCCTGCCGCCATGTGCACTTTGTTCATGTGCCCATTGGGCGATAACAGGGGTGGCAGAGGAAAGAGGAGGACCAGTCTCCACAGCGTGTGTCATCTTATCCACTTGATTATTAAAGTCCTCCTCTTCAGAGGTAATCCTTTGGTGAGCATTCACGTGAGATACAATTAACTTTACTTTCTTGGCCCATTCAGAGAAGTCTATCCACATACCTCCTTGTCACCAATTTTCCAATCATGGTCCTTCCAATTCCCTGACCATTCAGCCAAGCCATTAGCCACTGCTCATGAATCAGTATATAATCTCACATCTGGTCATTTTTCCTTATATGCAAACTGAACGGCCAGGTGCACTGCTCGAAGTTCTGCCCATTGGGAAGATATCCCTTCACCACTGTCCTTTACGGAGATCCCAGAAAAGGGCTGTAGTGCTGCTGCTGTCCACTTATGAGTGGCACCTGCATATCGTGCAGAGCCGACCGTAAACCAAGCATGACTTTTTTGGTCTTCACTTAAAGTATGGTAAGGAACTCCCCAGGAGGCCATAGGTGCAGACTGGGAGAACGGAGGCAATGTAACAGGAGTGGAGACTGTTGGCATTTGGGCCACTTCTTCTTGCAGCTTACTTGTTCCTTCAGGTCCTGCTTTGGCCCGATCTCGTATATACCACTTCCATTTAACAAGGGAGTGTTGCTGCGCACATCCAACTTTATGATTACGTGGGTCAGACAATAGCCACTTCATGATAGGTAATTCAGGCCTCATGGTGACTTGGTGGCCCATGGTGAGGCCTTCAGTCTCCAGCCAGGCCCAGTAACAGGCCAACAGCTGTTTTTCAAAGGGGGAGTAGTTGCTTGCAGAGGATGGCAAGACTTTACTCCAAAATCCCAATGGTCTATCTACGCTGTGATTCACGAATAAGGGTCTGCCAAAGACTGCACACTGCATCTTGATCTACAACTGACACCTCTAGCACCATTGGGTCAGCTGGATCATATGGTCCCAGTGGCAAAGCAGCTTGCACGGCAGCCTGCACTTGTTGAAGAGCCTTTTCTTGTTCTGGGCCCCACTCAAAAATGGAGGCTTTTCGTGTCACTTGATAAATAGGTCGAAGTAGAACACCCAAGTGAGGAATATGTTGCCTCCAAAATCCGAAGAGGCCCACTAGGCGTTGTGCCTCTTTTTTAGTCGTTGGGGGAGCTAAATGTAATAGCTTATCCTTCACTTTAGTAGGAATATCTCGACATGCCCCACACCACTGGACCCCTAGAAATTGTACTGATGTGGAGGGTACCTGAATCTTTGTTGGGTTAATTTCCCAACCCCTTGTACGCAGATATTGTACCAATGAATTTAGAGTCTTTGATACATCCTCCTGAGTGCGTCCAATCAGCATAATGTCATCAATATAATGGACCAGTGTGACATGCTGTGGAATAGACAGGTGGTCAAGGTCCCTTCGGACTAAATTATGGCACAGGGCAGAAGAGTTGATGTACTCCTGGGGGAGAGTTGTGAAAGTATATTGTTGCCCTTGCCAGGTGAAGGCAAACAGCTTCTGGTGGGCCTTTGAGACTGGTATGGAGAAGAAGGCATTAGCCAGATCAATAGCTGCATACCATGTACCAGGAGAAGTATTAATTTGCTCAAGCAATGTAATCACATCTGGGCCAGCAGCTGCAATTGGAGCTGACGATAATCCACTGTCATTCTCCAGGATCCATCTGTCTTCGTTACAGGCCAAATTGGTGAATTAAATGGGGGAGGTAGTAGGAATCACCACCCCTGCATCTTTCAAGTCTTTGATGGTGGCACTGATCTCTGCAATCCCTCCAGGCATGCGGTATTGCTCTTGGTTTACTCTTTTCCTAGGTAATGGCAATTCTAATGGTGTCCACTTGGCCTTTCCTACCATGATAGCCCTTATTCCACATTTTAGGGATCCGATATGGGGGTTCTGCCAGTTACTAAGTATGTCTATTCCAATGATGCATTCTGGAACTGGGGAAATAACCACAGGATGGGTCCCGGGGCCCACTGGACCCACAGTGAGGCGTACTTGAGCTAAAACTCCATTGATAGCTTGACCTCCATAAGCCCCCACTCTGATTGGTGGGCCTTTGAAACATTTTGGGTCTCCTGGAATTAGTGTCAGTTCTGAGCCGGTGTCTAGTAATCCCCGAAAAGTTTGATTATTTCCTTTCCCCCAATGAACAGTCACTGTTGTGAAAGGCCGCAGGTCCCTTTGGGGAAGGCTAGAAGGAAGACTAACAGTATAAACCTTCAGTGATGTAGCAGGATCCTCCTTACAAGGGACCCGGCCTCCCCTTCATTCAAGGAGTTGTGGGTCTGTAAACTGGCTCAGGTCTGGGAATTGATTGAGCGATCGTGACTGTCTATTCTGCTGTTCACCTGATCTACCATTCTTTTGCCTGTACAGATCACGTAAATATTTAGTAGGCTTCCCATCTATTTCATTCCTAGGGACACTGCGGCTAAGTAGCCAATGCCATAATTCCAAACGAGACAGGTTGCTTTGATTGTTATTGAAAACTCGTTGTCTATTATAACCACGCCCACCCTGTCTCCGTGGATCCAGTGCTGACACCTGCCCTCTACCATCACGGGGACCAATCAGCCCCATTGTGGGCAAATGTCGGAGTTCGCTTCAGGCAGTGGCCACTGTTAATCCTGGTGCACATAGAATAGCAATTACAGGAGTCTTAAGAGATGCTGGGGCCCACTTCACAAACTTGTTCCTTATGGTTATGGTAAAGGGTATGTCTTCAGGTCACCCCCTTTTTGGATCTATGGGAATATCTTGATAGATCCATTCTAACATACCAATTTCTCTAAGCTTTTGGATGCCTTCCTCTACAGTGTACCAAGGCAGGTCAGGGTCTTCAAGTTGGTCTAATCTAGGCCATCTGGCAGTCCATGCTTCACTGAACTAACCAAATAAAGACTTAGATCCTTTTTTAGCCTGTCTCGCAGAGACATTGAAAGAAGAGTCTGTGCTTAGGGGTCCCATATCCAGAAACTCAGACTGGTCTAATATTACATTTCGTGCACCAGTATCCCACACCCTGAGTAACCATTCCCAGGGGTATTCTCCAGGCTTTTGCTTGTACGTATTTGAGAACTCAAGCAGGTCTTTATGTGTGTAGCGCACTTCTTCTTGGATAATCTTCTCAACCTCACCTTTAGGAGGTTTCTGAGACTTCATTTTAGTGACAGGTCTAGTGGAAATAATGGGTGCTGAGGGTGTTTCCTGGGTGCTCTCAGCAATACCTTGCGAGGCATCTTCCTCAGGTAATGCTACTGATGCAGCCCCACCTGGCCTATCAACTTGAATCGTTTGGCTAATCTGCTCAGGTGTTTCTAAGGGCTCAATATCCTCTACTTCCGGATCATCAGCCCCTATGTTCCCATCCCATGTTTCAGGGTCCCAACTTTTCCCAATGAATGCCCTTACTTTGGTTTCAGACACTACTCTAGATCTGCAATTCAGCTGCCGTTGTCATTCAGCCACTCGTATAATGAGACTCTGGACCTGGTTCTCAGCAATGTCAGCTCTTTTACTAGAGGAGAGAAGGCTCTCCTTTGTAGCACAGATGGAAGTTTTCAAATCTGTTAGTCTGCATGTGAGGCGTGCTTTTGAGGCTCTGAGATCATCCCTCTCCTTAATAACACTTTCCATCGTATGAAGGACCAGCCAACCAGCTTCGCTATACTTGTCATTTTCACAAAACTCCTGGAAAATATCAAATATACGATTGCCAAGAGCATCTCCTTTATCCAGCATGTCATCTACTTTAGGTGCTACTTTAATATTATCTTTGCTATTTCAGACCATGGATTAGTACGGGTAGTAGACGTATCCCCGTCAAGACTAAATAGGTTGGAAAACCAATTTAAGAAATCCATATTTGGTGCCAAAGGGACCAGGTATAAGGCATCATGCAAAAAAAAAAAGAATATGTGTGCGTGTGTGTGTATATATATATATATATATATATATATATATATATATATATATATATATATATATACCATAATGAATGAAGGGGGAAGTGCAGAGTGGAGACCCAAGGCCCAAGCGTCGGCCACTGGAGATCCCCTCAGAGAGGGGTTTAGGAGAGGAGATGGGTCAGTCAGGGTGCGAGGTAGTGCCGATGAAGAGCAAAGCTTTCCCCCAGATTCTGGATGCTTCCTCCCCCCAACTACCATGATCCGAATTCTACCTTAGAGGGCTGGATAGGGCAGAGGTTGTACATTGGTAATATGAGGGCTGGAGGCACAGGGAATCCAGGGTGGATGATATCTTCTGGACCAAGGGTGTGAGGGATGATGCTGGGAGAGTATAGGGTGAGTGGGTTGGAAGGGGGAACTGATTACAAGGATCCACATGTGACCTCCTCCCTGGGAGAGGGACGGCAGAAAATGTGGGAAGGGAGACTTGGGATAGAGCAAGATATGACAAAATAACGATGTATAAATTACAAAGGGCACATGAGGGAGGGGGGAAAGGGGAGGGAGGAGGGAAAAAAAAGGACCTGATGCAAAGGGCCTAAGTGGAGAGCAAATGCTTTGAGAATGATTGGGGCGGGGAATGTATGCATGTGCTTTATACAATTGATGTATGTATATGTATGGATTGTGATAAGAGTTGTATGAGTCCCTAATAAAATGTAAAAAAAGAAAAGGAAAAAAAAGAAAGAAAAGAAAATGATTAGGGCAAAGAATGTACAGATGTGCTTTACACAATTGATGTATGTATATGTATGGACTGTGGTAAGAGTTGTATGAGCCCCTAATAAAACGTTTAAAAGAAAAAAGAGAAATCCATATTTGTCAAACTGGCTGCAGCGCCAGGCCAGGCGCAGGGGCGGCGGAGGCAGTGGCGAGGGCGGCGTGAGAGCGAGGCTCTGGCCCTGCGCAGGCCCAGGCCAGCGGCCGCTAGGAGGGCGAGGCCCGCTGACCTGCAGGCCGCGAGCGGCGGCAGCGGCGGCAAGGGGCGCAGGGGTTCCTGGGAGGCGCAGCGTCAGGCCCTGGCGCGCGCCCGCCGCCCCTTCCCCGCGCCAAGGCCGCCCGGGCAACTTGTGGCCAAAGTTTGGCCCCAGCCTCCGGAGTGCGCGGGGCGGCCCGCGAAGTTGGCTGTGGCCCCCGCCGCGGCTCGGGCCGGCCCATGGCCCGCGCGCCCCCGCCGGAGCCCCTGGGCGGCCGGGCTCCTGCCCCCGGGGCCCCCGGGCCTCAACGCCAGTGCGCCTCCCCCGGCCCCGGGCCCGCGCACGCGTGGGAAAGTTGGCCTGGAACCGGCCCGACCAGTTCCGCCGGCGCGCACACCGGCCGCAGAAGTTGGTGCTGCAAAACTTTTTTGGGGGGTTCCGCGGGAGCCCCCGTGCGTCGGGACCGGATGCGCGCCGGCTAGCGACCCCTGCGCCGAGAGAGGTACCCCCAGAGCGACGCGCAGCGGGGGCGCCCCGGACCCGCGGCCCGGGGGCTATGGCCATGGTGGCCGGAGGCTGGGGCGGCCCCGGCGGCGGTGGAGACGCGAATGGCGTGGACAAGGTGGGTGGCTACCCGCGCGCCACCGAGGACTCGGCCTCGCCCCCGGGCGCCGCCAGCGACGCCGAGCAGGGCGACGAGGAGCGGCAGGGGCTGCAGGTGGACTGTGTGGTGTGCGGGGACAAGGCGAGCGCAAGCACTAGGGCGTCCTCACCTGCCAGGGCTGCAAGAGCTTCTTCAAGCGGAGCATACTCCTCAACCTCAGCTACACCTGCAGGTCCAACCGTGACTGCCACATTGACCAGCACCACCGGAACCAGTGTCAGTACTGTTGCCTCAAGAAGTGTTCCGGTCGGCATGCGCAAAGAGGCCGTGCAGCGGGGCCGCAGCCCCCACTCGCCGCCAGGTCCTGGCGCCGCGTCTCCGGCAGCCCCCCCGGGCTTGGCGCTGGCGGAGGCGGTGGGCGGAGACCTCTTCCATGGCCAGCCAGTGTGGGAGCTGATCGCACAGCTGCTGCGCGCCAAGCCCTACCTGGCGGTGGCCGGCCACTTTGGCACGGGCGCGGCGAGCGCCTTCGGCCCGGGCGGCGCGGGCGCGGTGCTGGGCATCGATAACGTGTGTGGAGCTGGCGGCGCGGCTGCTCTTCAGCACCTTGGAGTGGGCGCGCCACGCGCCCTTCTTCCCCGAGCTGCCCGTGGCCGACCAGGTGGCCCTGCTGCGGCTCAGCTGGAGCGAGCTGTTCCTGCTGAACGCGGCGGAGGCCGCCCTGACCCTGCACACTGCGCCTCTGCTGGCCGCAGCCGGGCTGCACACCGCTCCCATGGCCGCCGAGCGGGCGGTGGCCTTCATGGACCAGGTGCGCGCCTTCCAGGAGCAAGTGGACAAGCTGGGCCGCCTGCAGGTGGACTCGGCGGAGTATGGCTGCCTCAAGGCCATCGCGCTCTTTACTCTTGATGCCTGTGGCCTCTCAGACCCAGCACACGTGGAGAGGCTGCAGGAGAAGGCGCAGGTGGCCCTGACTGAGTACATGCTGACCCAGTACCCAGCCCAGCCCCAGTGCTTCGGCCGCCTGCTGCTGCGTCTGCCTGCCCTGCGCGCCGTCCCAGCCTCACTCATCTCTCAGCTGTTCTTCATGCGCCTGGTGGGCAAGACACCCGTTGAGACGCTGATCCGAGACATGCTGCTCTCGGGGAGTACTTTCAACTGGCCTTAGGGCTCCGGCCAGTGACCGACCTCCAGCGACACAGATGCTCGGGGTCCCCAGGCCAAGGATAGGGACAGCCTCCCCAAGTGGCTAACCAGAACCATGACTAGGGCGAAAGATCATTATGTAATATGCAGTAGCCCTTAGTGACCCTGGTTACAATTTGACTCGGAGGCTACTGGACTTCAGAGCCTTACAAGCCTGGAAGGTTTATTTCAGGCACAGCAAGCACATGCCTCGGCGGTGCTGACTTGCGTTCTGCACCTGGATAGGCACCTGAAGTCATTTGGAGAGGATGTCTATGTAAGTTGGTTTTACATAAATTTCTGTGCTGGATTCCTTGTGCTTGTGGATTTTCTTGTCCTTCTTGGTTTGCTGTTATTTTACTACTGAGTTGGCTTTTGTGGTTTTCTTCATTTTGATGAGGTTTCTTTCCTATTTCTTACGACATTCCCTTGATAGTTATTTTCTTATCTAGTGTAAGATGGTCATGTTTCTCTTGTGTACTGCTTGCCTTCCTCTCCATACAGTTTCTTTGCATGTACTTTTCTCCCCCTATTTGCTTCGTGTTTGTCTCCATTGCAGATTGATATTTGTAGCTCTCTCTTTTCAGTCTTGTGTCATATTTGCAGAACTGCTTCACCTTGGTTACTGTCTGGTGGGGACTGCCTTGCTCATTGATCTCAGGTTTATGTTTGCTCTTCCTTGTGATTCTCCATCCATAGAATAGCCTTCGTATTTTTTTATAACTCATTCAGCTGCTTTGGATTTCTGGAATTCTCCTTGACTGAAAATGCCCTTATTTCTTCTTCATATTTTGCTGGATTTAAGATCCTTGCTTGGCAGTTATTTCTTTTAAAGTTTCATATATGTTGTCACGTTGCCTTATGCCTGCAGAGGTTTGTTGAAGGAAAACAAACAAACAGAAAACCACACTCAGCTTAATTGTTTGCTTTCCCTTTGCAGACCCCCTGCTGGGGCTGCTTCCATAAATGTGCTCCTTACAGTTCTGCTCACAGGCGTGCCCTCATGGCTCTCAGATTTTGCGTCCATGGCTTTATTCTGAGAAGTCCACTCTCCCATGCCATTTTCCCTGAGCCTTTGGATCCCTCTCCTAGGGAATGCTACTGTAGGTCTGATACGTCTGCTTGACTTACTGTAGATGGCCAACCAATGAATGACTACATCAACCCCGCAAGCTCCAATACTGGACAGAGAATCTGTGCTGAGTGGGCCATATCAATAAACTGAGACTTATCAGAGTTTATGTTCCTTGCACAATAATCGCACAACCTTTATAACGATCCTGACACATAGTCTGCAGGTTTCTGTCTGCACAAGTTAAGGAATTCTAGAATATTTTTGGGGGGTAGAGCATAGCTGTTCCTGGCCCAACACCTGGGCTTCACTTTGGGAACTTGCTATGAGTTAAGTCTAGGTAGAGGTCTGGAGGCCATAAACCGTGGGAGGTGTTTCCTGGGCCCATGCAGCGGTGTCTTGCTCCAGATACAGCCTAAGCACCATTATCGGCACACATCCCAAACTCAGTCATTTGGACGCATGGGGACCCTACAGGACAGAGTAGACCTGCTCCTGTGGGTTCTGAGACTGTAATTCTTCATGAGAGAAGAAAACCTGGTCTTTTCTTAGGGGAGCTGCCCTTGGTTTGACCTTTCTGCTCTTGTGTTTTGTAGCACAGAGGATGATCACTGTGCCATCAGGGCCAGGGATGAAAACACCTTGGTTCGTAGTGATAGATTTCTCAAAACTTACCGAGAGATGTGGGGTATGTACAGTAGCTTTAGGGCTTGCATCAGACATCAGAACCAATTTAGACAACTCATCTTTTCTCATTCTGTTTCTTTAGAACCTCTCCTGGTCCCGTCAAGTCAACTCTGATGCGGAACAACCCTCTACAACAGGGTAAGCTTCCCCTCTGTGTTCCAGAGACGGTAATTCATTATTGCATTAAAATGTTTCTTCCTTTTGCTGTGGTGTAACACGTGGTTTTGAACTGTTGACCTTGACCTTAGCAGCCAATGCATAAGCGCTATGCCACCAGGGTTCTCTAGAGAAGCAAGACCAAGGATACTTGTATGATACATGTATGGACAAATAGAGATTTATATCCACAATTGCCTAAACAGCTATAGAAGCAGGTAAGTCCAGTTTGGTTCAAGTTCATTGGTCATATATAAGCGGGAGACTTCTCCTGTCTCATAGAGCTACGGGAACTGATGGACATGAAAGAGGAAGATGCAGGAAGAGGGTCTCGGGTGGGGAAGGCAGCGCTGCATGAATCTGAGTTGGGATGAATCAATACAAGTTGACATTCCACTGATGGTTAGTGTGATCAGTAGATGACCTAACAGGAAATTGACAAACCAGATGTAGAATCCAGAAGTGGACAAAGGGAAATGGGCAAGACAAAGCACGCTTCTGCACAGGATTCCTCTTATAATAGAGACGACAACCCAGAAGAGGGCTCATGGGACTTACACCTGATTGATAAGTTGGACTCTAACTCTATTTTCACACAAACAGGTCCAGCTGACAGAAATTCTAATGATCACAGATGAGAAAGAGAACGTTCAAATGTGGTGCACAAAAGGAAAATTAGGACCGCCTCATTCCTCATAAGACACGATGCTTTCTCATTGTCTTTTCCGATAAGAGCAGAACTTTGTGTATCAGCAATTGACGCCGTCTGGCACTTCTGAGTGATGTAACTCTCTCTCTATATGTATCTGATGAATCCACAACTGATGAAAGCGTAGATAGTTGATGGTCCTATGACATTCACATTCAACATCAGAAACCAGCAAGGCACTGTGATCTTGTAACTTGGTTTAGTAGGGAAGCACAAAGAGCTTATGTTTGGGTATAAGATCCCATTTGGAATCTTTACTAGCAAGTTAATTGGATTGACCTTATTACTCTGTGTGTAGATCTATTCACACAAACACTGCGAAAGCACCTTCTTTTGTTGACCCTCCGATTCTTCTTTCATTCGTTAAGTACAACTTAACTGCTCAAATGTTCCTGAAATTAGAATTTTATTGAAGAGTATTATTTTTCGTTTTTCTCTCAGCTCTGCCAATAGTGGTGGGTGGGTCAACAAGAAGAAAGTCCATTCGTGCTACAACTCCAGAAATATCTGGTGATTAGAGCTAACTGCATACCTCTGAAATCAGAGGTAAATACTGGTTCTGAAACTTGAGGACATAAACAAGGCTCCTTCTACCAGGAAAGAAAAGAACACACTGCCATCCCGGAAGAGATTGTGGAAATTGTAACGTTGTAGCAGAAGCTTACAATAATAAAATGAAACATGATAGTAAAACAAACTCCACTGGAAGGAAAAAAGCCAAAAGAAGATGAAAATTGATGAGATAAACCAAAATTATTAGAGGAACAATCTACTACGTCCATTTTATTTATTATTTTTAGTAGGTTCGTTTTCCTTCATTTCCTTGAATGAGAGTTTTAGACAGGAAAGTCACAGGCAATATAGTTCAATGCAAAGCAGAAGAATTGTAAGCAAAAACTTTAAATTAGTAGAGATGACCAACAATTCAGTTGTAGTAAGAAGCTATTACCATCCATCCCTAGGAGGTAATGACAATGCTATGTGGTGATGTTACTTAAGCCCAGGGGCTGGAAGCCCATATCCAGTGTTGAAATCATGGGGTCAGAACTGGAAGCATAGCGCTGTTTACCACTAGCAGTCTACACAAACAAACAAACAAACAAACCAAAACATCCACAATGAAACTTGTTGAATTGAACTAGAACTCTAAGATACTATATGAGAAAGACCAACAGTAAAAAAAACTTGATCAGAACAAACTGTGGGTAGCACCGTGAAGAACGGGAATTCCAGAACACTTCCCTGTGCTCGTGCACAACCTGTGCCTGGTTCAAGAGGAAGTCAGGAGAGAGAACAAGGGCACACTGTGTGCTTTAACATCATCAAAGGTTTGTGTCAGGCCTGCATCCTCTAACCCTACTTACTCAGTCTGTATGCTGAGCAAGCACTCAGAGAGGCTAGATTACCTGAATAAGCCTGCACATCAGGACTGGAGGAATCTTTATTAATACCCTGTGCTATGCAGGTGACAACCTTGTTTGGCGAAAGTGAGGGGGATTCAAACATTTGCTGATAAAGTTCAAGGGCAGAAGCCTTCAGCATGGGTTACAACTCAATGAAAGGAAAACGTAAATCTTCATAACTGGACCAATATGTAGCAGGGGATAAATGGAATAAAATGTGAAGTTGGTAAGGATTTCATCTTGCTTGGATCCATAATCAATACTCATGGAAGCAGCCGTCAAGTGACCAAGCTACACTTTGTTTTGGGTCAATCTCTACAACCCCTGTTTAAAGCATTGAGAAGCAAGGATTATACTCTGAGGACTAAGGTGGGCTTGACCTAAACCAAGGTCTTCCCAATGGTCTACTCTGCATGTGAAAATTGCACATTGAAAATGGAAGACCAAAGAAAATCCAACGCACTTGAACCGCGGTGTTGGAGAAGATTATTGAAAGTATATGGACTGCCAGAAGAACGAACAGACCAATCCTGGAAGAAGGACGGCCAGAATGCTCCTTAGAGGCAAGGATGGTGAGTCTTTGTCAAACCGAGGAAGACCGTAGACGAGATTGCGAGATTGATTGACAGTGACTGTGTCACTGCGAACTCCACCCTACGAACAAGTGGGAGGATGGCACAGGAAGGACCAGGTGGTGTGTTTCCTTCTGGGGAGCTGGGAGTAGGAATGACTTGATGGCCCCTGACAGCAACATCAACTACAGAACAATCTCTCAAACAAGATATTGAAGAAAAGTATAGGTTCATTTATGTAACCTTCAAAATCGGACCAAAATTCAACATCAGAGAGGCATCCATCTACACTCAGTGATTATTAGAAATGGCAGGATAGTGCCTCACTCCAGTGGAGAGAGATGAGGTGAGTGGTTTCAGGAATATTTAAATAAGAACAAATTTTCAAAACAGTTCTTATATATTTTGTTTCCCCTAAGCAAATAACACAAGACAATATTAATTTTATACCAATATGAAAAAATTAAAATACAAGCTCACAGCCTACATATGTAGAGAAATAATTGAAAACATTGACCAGCTTTAGAACAGGGGACTGAAAGTATGTGTGATTAAGAAGGAAAATGCTGATCTTTCTTTGAAGTTTTCTGTTGTCTATGACTTTATTAAATCTCTTCAAATTTCTTTGGAAAAAATGAACAAGTCCAAATAGTTTATAAATAATTCTTCACTGTAGATCTTGAGTCACTGCTACAGTTCAAAGTGAATGTCCAATTCTCATTTTTCTAAATCGACTAACTTTGTATTTAATTTTTAATGTGTTTCCATTTTAAGATTATTTCTTTATCTTTTAATTTTAGTATTTTAACATTGTATTAACATATAACTCATACATCACACACATTAGTGATTCAAACATCAAGAATTGTGCGATCTTTGCCACAATCCACGTTGGAGTATTTTCAACATTCTTGCATCCATCAGTACTAGCATCCCCTGTCCCCCTGTGTCTTCTAGTGTAGTCAGAGAAACCGATTGAGCTATATGTTTACCTATCCAGAATTTCTTATAAAAATCATACAAAATGGGAAAATATAGCAACCATAAAATAGAACCGAACAGTCTCCTTGCAAAAGTAATTAAAAACTAGGACAGGTTAAAAATGGGTCAAAAGCAAGGATCAACCTTGAAGCCCCTCCCAGGGAGACAAAGAACAGAAAAGTGGGTGAGGGGCGATGGAGGACGATATAAGATTTGGACAAAATGATCTGTAATTTATCAAGGGCTCATGAAGGAGATTCCCAGGGGAAGTGGGGGGAAGAAATGGGGAGCGGATATCAGGGGCTCAAGTGGGAAGAGACTTGAAAATGATGATGGCATTTTTAGGTGCAAATGTGCCTGACACACTGGAGAAATGTATGGATTGTGATAAGAGATTTAAGAGCCCCAATAAAAGTATTAAAAAATGGATCAAGGGGGGAAAATGTTAATATCTAAAATAATTAAAAGCAATCTGCAGCAGGGGTCAGAAAACTCTAACTTATAAGTTCTATGCAGCTCCTTCAGCAAGGATATGTGACTATGATGTAAAATTGAAAATGAAGATAACACCATGATACTTTCATTTATAGTATTACTTAAAATTTTCCTTATTTATAAATATATTTTATAGCTCTTGAATAATTTTTAAATTATTGTTATGTACCACGATGGCTAATGAATATAAAAAAATTTGTTGACCCCTTATCTCAGTGATTCACTTTCCAATTCACCCTGTCTGTGGACCAGATTGTTTACACGGGTATTCAATCAACTGAGGGAATTAACTAGAGGCTCAACGCACAGAAGGTCTACGCAAACGGAGGGGGCTTTCACTGTCATCCTTAGCCTTCTGCTAACCAGGTTTTCAGAATTTAAACTCTAATATAATTCCCTCCTCTAATCTTAGAGTCTACTATTCCAAATCCTTGGATCACACGACTACTTTGGCACTTCACCTAGATGGTTGCTTGTTAAGACAAGTTGTTAAGACACTACATGCTAGATGCTATTGTTGCTGATCACAGGGCACTATCTGATTTCTTCCCCCACACTTTTCTCTAGCACCCAGCTCTTCAGTGATCACTTCATGAGTTTAAGTATGGAGCCACAGTGTAATAACAGTTCTTCCATAAGGGTTTATGGTTAATGCCATATGGAGTAACGGAGACTGAGTGTTTACAGGAGCTGAGACCACCAAACCTTTCTCCTTTTGAAAGGTCTATGGACATAAATTGACACACGTTTTCTTAACTGCCATCCTGGCCACAACTGACTGAGCCCAGGCTTGGCATAATCTGACGTACAGGTTGCTCTTGTCAATTTCTGTGGAGGTGATTCCAACTCATGGCAACTCACATGTGGAGCATAACTGGTCTGGGGTTTTCAAAAGTCTGTTCTTTCAAGACCAAGTCACCAGGTCTGTCTTTGGAGGCTCTCTCCCCAACCTTGTGGCTACGAGGTAGATCATTTGTGCCACTCAGCTACCAAATCTGTAAGTTGGCCAGAAACCCTTCATCAATTCCTTGTGATAGAGAACTGGTTGACTTCAGGCAGCAATGCTGAAGCACAATAATGCGTGAGAGAGGGATGGCTCTGAACCAGCAAAAGCCAAGGTAAAGAAGAGACTGCAGGTGTAGCCCACCAAAGGCTGAGCCCTCTTCCCCACTTGAAACATATTTCCTTTATTATATGTAAATTTGCCTCCCAAAAGTGTTTTTTCTTAAAATCAGCACACTGTTGGGTGCTGATCAGTTCAAACATTTTCTCTAACAGAACAAACAAATGATACACAATTGGTGGCAAGTTGGGTTGCAGTTGCAATGGGGCCCCCAGAGTCCTGAAGGTTAGAGGAACCAAAGAGCTGCAATGCAAATTCTCATGACTGAAAACCAACATCACCGCCATTGAGGTGATTCACCTGCTGGCAATCCGACAGGACAAGGTAGAATGGCCCCTGGGTTCCTGAAGCTGACTCTTCACAGCAGGCCGTAGCCTTCTCCTTCTCCCAGCTAACAGGATGATTGTCACAGGACCAAAGGGGTTTTGTAAAACAAGAATACGAATGAAACGAGAACAAGGCTGGACATACAATATTATTAATAAATCAAGAGATTTTCATATGAAAGTGCAGCACAGAGCTGGAACCAGAGGCCAGAGAGGCACGTGGCTGTTGACAGTAGCATCTGAATGCTTAATAAATTCTAATTACTTAGAGAAATAGACATTAATATTTCTCAGATGAAACGTTAAAATAGCCAAGTCCCTCACGAGGCTCTTGCTTCACTTTCATATAACACACCCCTTGTCCATGATTTTATGAGCTTTTTCTCTCCACCTTCACATCCAAGTTTAACCACACACACAAAAAAATGCCTGCAACTTTAGTGTACTTGACTGGTTTTAGAAGCAAATAACAAAAACAACTTTGACCATGTAATAATCTTTTCAGGTTAACTTTTCTCAATGCTTTTGAATTTAAATGAATTTTCAGCTCGTTATTTTTATTATGTGAGGCTTTATAGAAATGAGCTAATAGGAATGCCCAGTAACCAACAAGGGCTCTTATTTAAGATAAACTCATGACACAGTGGCCTATGCATTGGGCTGATAACCACAGCTTAGAGGTTCAACCTCACCAGCCAATCCACGGCAGAAAGATGAGGCTCTCTTCCTGTAAAGATACAGTCTCAGAAACCTTAAGGAGCAGCACTACTCTGTCCTCAAGGGTTAGTATGGTCAGGAATGAACTTGATGGCAGTGAGTTGTGGGGCAACTAAGAGCCAAAGGGCCTTTATCTTCCTGAATGCAAAAGCAGGGGAGAGAGAGAGGCAATTCAGTGGGTCAGAAAGCCTCCTGCTTAGGCGCTTTGAAGTCTGTGGCTTGAATACAATCTTCTCCACTAACTATCTCTACAAAGGCTCACCAATTTCTGGGTTAAAAGAGTAACGGAGGCAGCCTCCAAACCTAAAATTATCTGACTCCAGGGTCCATGTTTCTTTCTTTCTTTTAATATTTTTCAAAATAAATTAAGTGGAGATTTACATTTCAGATCATCCAATTGGTACATAACAACTTAAACTACTTACCAAAACACTCAGTAGCTTGCCCTGCTGTCCTCATTTGATTTCTCCCCTCCCTCTTATGGAATGCTATCTTCCACTTCACCCAAGGGAACTCTTTTCTACCCCATGTTGTTTCTTTACTCCTTGATTTAAAAAAATACTTTTATTGGGGGCTCTTGCATCTCATCACAATCCACGATTCATCCAGTGGGTCAAGCACATTTGCACATATACCGCCATCACCATTTTCAAAGCAATCTCTTCCCACTTGTGCCCTTGATATCAGGTCCCAATTTCTTCCTCCTCCTTCCTTCCCTCACAAATCATTGATAAGAGATATAGATTATTATTTTCATATCTTATATCATCTGCTGTCAGTCACCACCCACTTTTCTGTGGTGCGTCCCACATGGAGGGGATTATAGGTTGATCCTTGTGATCAATTCCCCTCTTCTCCCCGCCACCCTCCCCTAGTCCTCCTAGTATCTCTACTCTCATTATTGGCCCTGAGGGGTTATCTATCCTACATTCTCTGTGTTGTGAGTTCTTATCTGTAGCCGTGTGCATGCTCTGGTCTAATCCGATTTTTGAGGTAGAATTGAGGTCATGATAGTGGGGGGAAGGAAGAACAAAGAATGAGAGAGAAATCCTGTGTTTCATCAGTGCCATACTGCACCCATACTGCCTCATCTTTTCCCTGTGACCCCTCTGTGAGAGTGTGTCCAATTGTCTACCTCCCGCCATTCACATTGGGTAGGATTTTGTTCTGGGGCTTAGCTGCCTGATACTTGATCCCATCAATAATTCATGATCATACAGGCTGGTGTGCTTCTTCCATGTGAGCTTCGTTGCTTCTTAGCTAGATGGCCATTATTTACCTTCAAGCCTTTAAGACCCCAGACACTATATCTTTTGATAGCCAGTCACCGTGTTTCATTTTTCCTTCTCATCTGCTTAGTAACCATCAAAGTCGATTCCTTGGGTATGAACGCCTTTGTCTTTTGTAACAGCCAGGGTCCATGTTTTAACCACCCTGCTCATTGCCTCTCATAAACGGACACGTGTCTGAGGAAGGACAAACAAAAAAATTCGTTGTGGCATTTGCTCTGAGAAGGAAACTGGGTGTCCGAAGGCAAACCACCTACCCGGCCCACTGTGCTTTTACTACTCAATACTGAGAACCTAAGTGAAAAGGAGATCAAGAATGTGATCAATGTAAACCCGACCAAGGAGAACACCTCCAAGATATATTGTTACTGTGGAGCAAAAACAGACAAACACGAGGTGAACAATAGTGTGCAGAGCACGTTCCTGTTTGGTTTGTTATTATTATTTTAAAGAAAGGATTCTAAGACAATGTTATCTCTTGGAGGGAACAGGGTACCTGACATGTTAGAAGTTGCTTTCCAGGATATGCTCCTGTATTGCCTGGAATTGTTCCTTTAAATTTTTAGTTTTCAAATTATATGATGGATCTTCCTAATAATAAAACAATTTTAAAGAACAAATAAGTCCCGAATTCTTCTCCTTTGTAGCCCTGATCAACGACCCCTCATCTCTCAGAGACTCAGTGTCTTCACCTGTGAAACGGGAGCAACACTGCTTCTTGTAAGATCGCTGTGAGAATAAGCGAGACCCCATGTACGAAGCGTCGGCCCCACGAAGAGGTTCCCTATGTCACTGAACCAGGAAGACACTAAGTTACCATGTTCTCATGATAAGACTATTATCAATGTTTCCCAGTGACTAGGAAGCCAGGATGCCCCAGCCCCGAGTCCCATCTTGTGGAACAGCACTGACCTAGGAGGCAGAGGGTCCCATGTGGCCAAGACTTGCTGCTTTGGATCAGGATGCTCAGTCCCAGCAGTTAGCTGCAGCTGCAATGACAACAGAAACCAGCTCCTTGAGCGCCAACACAGCCCTGCAAGATGAGTAGTGTCCTGTGATGCACAATGGTGGTGCCGGGAAGAAGAATGCCTTCTGAAGGGGTAGGAACTAGTCCTGGTCTGGTTTTGGTGTCTGAACCATAAATAATCTGGTAATTGCTCCTTCTCTTCTATTTTCTGGTAGAGATTGAACTTAGTCTCAGAGCTGGTCTGACACTAAGTCTATGAACTGCTGATTAGAAAACAGACTGTCAATAGGACCCAGGAATCCCATTGCTAGATATATATTCCAGATTGAAATAAATCAACCCTAGAGGAACATTATTAGATGATACGTTATAAAAAGGAAAGCTTTTCACACTCAAAGAATCACTTTCAAGTGTTGCTAGGGTTAAAAGTGGTGGGAATGCAAATTACAAACGAGAGGTTATGCTTATATAAACTTGGGTGAAGGAGAAGACAAGATACAATTAAGAGTGAAGTCAGCCAAAGTGATGGAGTCAAGAGAAAACACTGGCAGGAGTGCAACAGTTAACAGTAATAGAGGGACATTGTTATATACATCATTCAACTATAGTGATTTCCCAGTAAATGCATGGATCAACACACATGGGGAAACCAGTGTGGAGGGAGAGTAGGATTGTATATACGTGCTTACATATATTTGACAGATACTTCTACATGTATGCATACCTTTACTGAAAATGTATCCATGGGGGAAACCAAGAGCAACAGGCATAGCAAACTTGACAATGTTCTACATCCTACTTTGGTGAAGAGTGACTGGGGTCTTCATAGCTGGAGAGCAGCAACTGAAGTGTCATGATCGGTTTCTCCTCATCTCCAGGTAAGGATACTAAAGAAAACTGAAGATGTAGAGAAACAATTACCCCAATGGAGTAAAGGCCCAGAACATCAGCTTTCTCATCTCTGAATCCAGAAGAATTGGATGATGTCCTGCCAACACAACAAACTGCCTGGAAGGAATTACAGACAAGGTCCTCGATAGACCGAGATACAAATGTGAAATAAAACTAACGATCACAAACAAACACAGGAAACAGGCTTACTTCTTGGATAAAGAGTACTGAAGCCCCAGGACTATGGAGATTATGCTCCTTAGAAATCCTTGAGGTCTACAGCGGATTTTCCTCGTGTGCCTCCATTTTTAACGAAATAAAACAAAACAAACTTGCTGCCATCGAGTCAATTCTCACCCAGTAGGGCAGGGTAGAACTGCTCTGTGAATTTCCAAGTGTAACTCTTTATAGGAGTAGAAAGCCCTTCTTTACCCCTAGTGGTCCCAAACTGCTGGCCTTGTAGATGGCAACCCAAGGCATAACCACTACTCCACCATGGCCATTCGCAATCCTTGATATCTGGAACAGGCTCGATTTTTAGCCAAATAAAAATAGGTCTCAATGGGGTCACAATAATTTCAGGGAAGTAGGGCTTCTATTGGCTAATCAACGACGTGAGGTCAAAATGTCAGCATTTACACAGAGACAAAGTTCAGAAGGGCTAGGAAAGCGGAGGAATGTAAATTCAAACGAGAGATGAATTGGCAAAAGTGAATTTACAGTGTGGTGATTACAATCAATGACAGGACACAGAATGCATATCAACTGTAAAGTGGGACACTAATTTGCCCTGTAAACCTTCACTCAGTCATAATAAAATCACACACACATGTTCCTGCACACACACACAAACACACACACCACAATCAGATAGTCAATGGTGTCCTGGGTCAACAGAGCATAGGGAGGTCAGGTCAATTCTGAGCAGGACTGTGCCTTATCACCTGACTTGAAGGACTTTTCACATCTCATCTTTTGGACGATCACGAAGAGTGTCCAAGATCCCTGAAGACAAGTTGGTGCATAAGCACATAATGGTGCATAAGCACATAGGAAATGTGGTGAAGGAAGCTGATGATGCCTGGCTATCAAAAGATATAGCATCTGGGGTCTTAAAGGCTGGTAATTAAACAAGCAGCCATCTAGCATGGAAGAGACAAAGCCCCCATGGAAGAAACACACCAGCCTGTGTGACCATGAGATGTCGAAGGGAGGAGGTAACAAAAGTTCAGAAACACACGCCCAACTTGATGTGAAGCGGCATGGATGCCCTAGAGATGCAAAACTCACCTGTCCAGTAGTAATCCCACAGTACCACTCAGAAGGAGACACTCAAAGGGGAAAGGATGATTAAGTCAGGAGAAGGTATGGTACTCATGAACCACGTGCTTATCCACCGGTTCGTTAATATTTCCTTCCCTTAGAGGACAGGCTGTGATTTGTTTTACCTCGTTAATCATGTTAGATTCGTGTATGTTCATTTGTGCATTTAAGATCCTTCGGTACATGAAGCTCAGGGTAGGTGACGCTGCAGAAAATGTTACCTGAGTAATGGTTTTCTAAGGGTAAAGGAGGGGGCGGGCATGAAGGAGAGGAGTTTGGAGCAGATAGCACTGATGATTGTATGACCCCACTGGATGGGATTGAACAACAGAATTGTATATAAGTAGACATTGGATTTTAGAAGATATTTCAATAGAACTATTATTTTTTTTTAAAGCAGCATATTGTCCAAACGGATTTGCCTCCACTGTGGTCCTCATCAGAGTTTCTCAAAAGCAACGACAACAACAACAAAATACACAATAAAGAGAACTTAGTCTGGAGATCTAAAGCTGTGGTTCCCAGATTGGGACAAACGGCCCCGAGTAGATGTTGTAACTGTTTAGGGAACCTCAAAAGCAGATGGCTATGTTTTGTCTCGGATTGTGGCCTCTAGTAGAAATGTTTATAATGGCCAGGGGAGGCTGGGACACATTTAGTATTTTTCTGAAAATTTGGCAGTAGGCCAAATTCCTTTGGGAACCTCTGACCTAAATGCAGGAAAGCATCACAGCAATGTACAGCAATCACAGTATGGCAAGCTGACAGACAAATGGTGGCTTGGAGTTCTAGTCTCCCCAATCGTGAGAAAGTAAATTTGTTTATGAAAGCGATCAACCACTGTGGTATTTGTGTTATAGTAGAAGTAGATAAGATATTTACTGTCTTAAGAATCAAGTGGAGTTCTTATTAATACATACGTTTCCAACCCTGGTTTTCACCTTTTTGAAGAACAGGATCTTGGAAAACAGTCTATCTAAATTCACTAGCAATCAAATTATGTCGCAAAATGTCATGGTGAAGTCTCATTGATAGTTAGGATCCAAGGACAACGAAAGCTATAATCTCACTGCCATCGAGTGGATTCCCACTCCCAGCAGCCCTGCGACAAGACAGCACTGCCCCTGTGTGTTTCCAAGACCGTAAATCTCTGTGGGAGTAGAAACCCTCGTCTTTCTCCCTCTGAGTGGATGATGGTTTCAAAGTGCTGACCTTGTGGTTAGCAGCCCAGTGCATAACTACAACGCCACTAGGGTGCCTGATGGGGCAATAAAGGTTAGGTATAGAGGCTAGGAGGGAAAGCAACCACAAGACGGTTCATTATTACTGCAAGATGGTCCATTATTAAGCTGACCACAGTTTCACAAGAAAACTTGTCTGCTTGTCCAATTCCACAAGAGTATTCCACAGAAAAGTTTTGCCAAATGAACCATTATTTTTTTGAATGGTTATCTAAGTGGTGAAAGGTAAGGAGATTATTTACTGTCTTCTTCTTATATCTCTTCTTTTGCTGGTTAATGTTTCCTTACGAGGGATTAGCTCTGTCATGACCTGAGATTCTTGTCTACCCCTATTGAGGGGGAAGCCCAGTTCTCACAGACTCATTAAATCAGGGTGGTAGCAGAAGAGCAATTCCCCCAATGCAGGCAGAAGATATTTGAAGATTTTGAATTTGAAAAGCAAGGGCAAAAGTGGACATTCAATATATTTAAGAACCAATAGCAAGTCCTAATTAAAATGAGACACTAATGTAGAAAAAACCTCCAGTCCATTAAAAAAGACCTGACATACCAAATTTATAGAAACGGAGAAACCTTTAAGAGTGTCACTCAAAGACACCCTTAATTGTGGAACTAAAGCCGCCCCATGGTTGGTAGTTCAAAGTCACCAGCAGCTTGGGAGAAAGCTGGAGCTTTCTACTCCTGTAAACAGTTGCAGCGTTAAATCCACAGGGGTCGCTACGAGTCAGCATTGACTTGATAGCACTGAGTGACAAAGCCACTCCCAGAGGTCACCCTTCAGCCGAGCAGTGGATTGGCCTGTAGAATATACAAAACCCAGGAGGCAGGTAATATTGGTAACATGTTTCTTCAACAATACCCGGTACCCTCTAAACAACATATAAGGAAGTTTAAACAATTCCTTTTTAATCATTAAAAATCTGATACTGCTATTGGCGTCATTCATAAAATGCCAATTAGTTCTGAGTACATCTCGAGCATGTTATTGTTGCCAATCCCTCCAGCCTCTTGTTTAGAAACATGGCATTTTATATGTATCCTAGAGGTTAGCTGAATGAAGTCCAGAAAGCAGAATTCCGGGAGGAAACTGTTGTCATGAATCCAAACCATTTCAAATTCCCAAAAGCAGCCAGGAAGAAAGATTCAGATTGCTGATGATCCAGCCTAATAGACAACATCATGACAACACAAGAAAGATTGAAGTTATCCACAGTTTCATTTTACTTACATCTAGAATCAGTGCCCGTGCAAGCAGCAGTCAAGAAACATCAGTAATAAGATCACACAAAAACAACCAATCACATGGAAATTGAACAACACATTACTTAAAATCCACTGGGTAATTAAAGAAACTAATGGCAATTAATAGTAATAAATGCACATATCAAAAAAGAACACTACAAAATCAACACTTTATCTGAAAACCTATATCAATTAGAATAATAACAGCAAAACCCTTAGTCAACAGAAGAAAAGAAATGATAAACATAGGAACAGAAATAAATGATTCAGAAAATAATAAAATAAATAAATGAGGCAAGAAGTAGTTCAGTTAAAAGAATTTTATTTTATTTTTTATGAATCAATGGATGAGGGGGATCTTACCGGTCTGATAGCAATAGATACATTAATTGCATCAAGCACATTCATACATATGTTGCTGCCATCCTTTTCAAAACATTTTCCTTCTACTTGAGCCTTTGGTATCAGCTTCTCTTTTTCCTTCCCTATCACACCCTCCCTTCCTCATGAATATTTGATAAATTATTGTGTTCATATCTTTTTAAAAATTAAATACTTTAATTGGGGGCTCTTACCTCTCTTCTCACAGTCTGTACATTCTTCCATTGTTGTCAAGCACACGTATACATATGTTGTCATCACCATTTTCAAAGCATTTTCTCTGTCTTGAGCCCTTGATATCAGCTCCTCATTATCCCCATCCCTTCCTTCCTTATGAACCTTTGATAAGTTATAGATTATTATTTTCATATCTTACATTGTCCTCCGTCACCGTTCACCCATTTTTCTGTGGTTTGTCCCCCTGGGAGGGGGTTAAAGGTTGATCCTTGTGCTTGATTCCCCCTTTCTTCCCCCACTTTCCCCTTATTCTCTTGGTAGCTCTATTCTCATTGTTGGTCTTGTGGGCTTTATCTCTCCCAAATTCCCTGTGTTGCCAGTTCTTATCTGTAGCACCGAACATGTTCTGGTCGAGTCTGATTTGTAAGGGATAATTGACATGATAGTGGGGTGGAGGAAGCATTAACGAGCTAGAGGAAAATTGTATGTTTCATCAGTGCTATACTGTGCCCTGACTGGCCCATCTCTTGCTTATGACCCTTATGTAAGGGTATGTCCAATTATCTACAGATAGACTTTGGGTCTCCACTGCACACACAGGCAAGTACCCCATTCACCTGGGCATGGTTTTGTTCTGGGTCTTAGATGCCTGATACATGATCCCATAGATACCTCATGATCACACAGGCTGGTGTGCTTCTTCCATGTGGGCTTTGTTGCTTCTCAGCTAGGTGGCCGCTTGTTTACCTTCAAGGCTTTAAGACTCCAGATGCTGTATCTTTTGATAGTCGGGCACCATCAGCTTCCTTCACTACATTTGCTTATGCACCCATTTTGTCTTCAGTGACTGTGTTGGGAATGTGAGCATCACAGAATGCCGCATTGTTAAAACAAAGTGTTCTTGTGTTGAGAGGTTTCATGAGTTGGGGCCTAATGTCCATCGGCTACCTTGATGGTAAACATATAAATATAAATCCCCAGATCTAGTTCCCTATCATTCTATATAAATATGTTTCTATATGGACACGACTGTATTCAGACCTCTATAAATGTCCTTTGCCTCCTACTTCTTTACACTATTTCCATTTTCTTTCCTCTTGTTCTACTATGATGTTTGGCCTTCATTCAGGTTTGGCTCTCATTCCTCACTGCTCCATTGCCCTTGATTAAGCCCCACTAGCAATCCTATGCCCATCTCTCCAATGATTTTTAGTTCACTTGTTTCCTCATGCCTGGGTTAGTTGATGCCCCCTCCCCGCTCTTTTCTCCTACCTCCCGCCCACCCGTGTCGCCCTGGAATCATCAGCCCCGTTGTTTTCATCTCCAAATTTTTTATCCCACCGATCTTATCCAGATAGACATGCAGAGACATTAATAAGTGCAAAACCCAGGCAAAGCCAAACAAAAGAACAAAGGAAGACAAAAACAACAAAGCAACAACAACAAAATCAGAATAACAACAAAAATAAAGCCAATGACCAAAAAGGAACTATCAATAGTTAAAGGTCTTTTTTTTTTTTTTTTACTTCTAGGAGTGTTTTCAACTCGAGTCGATGGGGTGGCACACTCTGTCCCCAAAGTCTATTTTCGGTATTCCCTGTGGATTTCATTGCTTTGCTCCCCTTGCTCTCGTCTTGTATGCCCTTAGTGATTCGAAACAGTGTGATGGGTTCAGATCAGGCACAATTCCCCACCGTGTCTCCATTGTTGATCCACGTCATGCTATGATTCACTGAGGGACATCATGCCTCGTAGTCAGGTCGGCCCTTTGGTTCTCTCTGTGCGTTGTCTGCGCTGAGCAGGAATATCGTCCTCGGGCTTGGTAGGCCAGGATGTTTTACCCTCATTCTCCATACCACTTTGATTTTCCTCAGTGCTCTAATCAGAAGTGCCCCTCTCCCCAAGATGTAGCTCCAGTGCTGTCCTTTGAAGTGCATTCTTCTTGTGGGGCGGGTGGTCCATATGGTGGGGATTGGGACCCGCCCTGCAGAGCTCTCTATTGGTTCTCTGGTAGGTGCCCCTATGTTGTATTCACATTATGGCGCATTGGGTTGAAGCCTGGAGTATGCCCCTCTCCTGTGGAGGTCTAAATAATACCCTCCCCTTGGGTGTGTTAGTGCCCTGCTCCTGCCTTCCCATGTCTTTTTCCCCTCTCTTTCTTTCCCCCTCCTAGTTAGTGGTCTGCCTGGATTGGGTTTTGCTCCTGCCATAGGACTTGGATCTCAACCCAGGGATGTATGTATATAGGCACTTTTCCGCTATGCCCATATTTTTTTAAGCTTATGTCAGTGGACTCATGTACTTGTGCTTTTGTCCTTGACTTACTTCACTAAGCATGATTTCCTACAGTTGTTCCCATGCGGCAATGTGCTTATGTGTTCATCACTGCATTTTAGGGATGTGTAGTACTCCATTGTATGTATGTACCATAGTTTTTGATCCATTCGTCTCTGATGGAAATTTGGGTTTTTTTGAACTCCTTGCAATTGTGAACTGTGCCGCAATGAACATTGGAGCACAGATGTCTGGCCGTGGTTTGTTTCTTGCCTCTTCTGGTTATGTGCCCAATAGGGGCATTGGTGGGTCGCATGATAGCTCAATCACCATCTATTTTAGATACTGCCAAATTGATTTCCATAATGGCTGTACATAGCCACAGGTCCACCAGCAGTGGATGAGAATTCCTATCTCACCACAGCCCCTCCAACACGTGTTCCTTTGTAATTTTTAATTGGGCTATCTTTGAGGGTATTAGGTGGTTTCTCAGTTGTTTTAATTTGCATTTCTCTTAGGACTAATGATCAGAGATGAAACTAATGGGAACAATGGTTCTGGGGGGGATACGGGAGACAGAGAGGGGGGAGAAAGGAAATGGCGGGGGAGGGGTGGAGGAACAACCTAGGGACAAGGAAACAACAAGTGAACGAAAATCAATGGAAGGAAGTTTGTAGGATGCCCAGTGGGGCTCAATTAAGGGCAATGGAGCAGTTAGGAATTACTAAACCCAAATGAGGCCGAACGTGATGGTGGGACAAAGGGAAGTAAAAAGGAAGCAGAGCAAAGGACCAGGAAGCAAAGGATATTTACAGAAACCTAAGTATAGATTTGTACATAGGTAAATATATATATATATATATATATATATATATATATATATATATATATATATATATATAATGTGAGGTAAATATTACTATGTACTCATATCTATATGTTAAGAATTAGGGTTGCAGATGGACATTAGGCCTCAACTCAAGTATTCCCTTAACACAAGAGCACTTTGTTCTAACAATCCAGCATTCTGTGATGCTCACCTTCCCAACTGGATCACTGAAGAAAAAATGGGTGCATAAGCAAATGTGGTGAGGAAAACTGATCGTGTCGTGCTATCAAAACTTATAGCGTCTGGGGTCTTAAAGGCTTGAAGATCAACAGAAGCAGCAAAGCCCACATGGAAGAAGCACACCAGCCTGTGTAATCATGAGGGGCTGATGGGATAAGCAGAGGTCCTCAAACTACGGCTCGCAGGCCACACAGGGCCCACGGGCCACACGTGGCCACGTGAGGACATTTTTCCGGCCCTCATGGTGTTTTTGCCCCATTTTGTTTTCTACTTCGAGATAAGATATGTGCGGTGTGCAAAGGAATTTATTCACAGTTTGTTTTTTTTTAACTATAGCCTGGCCCTCTGACAGGTCTGACAGAAAGTGAACTGGCCCCCTGTTTAAAAAGTTTGAGGACCTGATAAGGTATCAGGCATCTAAGACTCAGAATAAAACCATACCCAATGTGAATGAGGGGGGGGGGCATGGAGTGGAGACATAATACCCATCTGTAGACAATTTTACATCCCCTCAAAGAACGGTCCCAGGGAAGAGATGAGCCCGTCAGGGTTCCGTATAGCGCCAATGAAACACACAGCTTTCCTCTAGCTCTTTGGTGCTTCCTTCACCCCCTATCATGACTTCAATTCTACATTACAAATTGGATTAGACCAGAGCATGCAAACTGCTATAGATCAGAGGCTGCAACAGAGGGAATCCAGGAGAGATGAACCCCTCAGGGTCAACAAGAAGGGTAGAGATATCAGGAGGATTAGGGCAGAGTGGGGGGAGAAAAGGGGAAATAATCACAAGGATCAATCTATATCCCTCTCCCAGGGGGACAAATAACAGAAAAGCGGGCAAGGGACAATGGAGGATGATGTAAGATAAGGAAAAAATAATCTATAAATGATCAAAGGTTCATGAGGGAGGGGGAAAATGCAAAACTGATATGAGGAGCTTAAGTGGAAAGAGAATGCTTTAAAAATGATGATGGGAGCATATGTGCAAATGTGCTTGACACATTGGAGGTATCTATGGATTGCGTTAAGAAATATAACAGCTAATTAGGGTGCGAGGTAGTACCGATGAAGAACACAGCTCTCCCCCTGATCCTGGATGCTTCCTCCCCCCAACTACCATGATCCGAATTCTACCTTGCAGGGCTGGATAGGGCAGAGGCTGTACACTGGTACATATAAGGGCTGGAGGTATAGAGAATCCAGGGTGGAGGATACCTTCAGGACCAAGGTTGTGAGGGACGATGCTGGGAGAGTGGAGGGTGAGTGGGTTGGAAAGGGGGAACTGATTACAAGGATCCACATGTGACCTCTTCCCTGGGAGAGGGACAGCAGAGAAGGGGGGAAGGGAGACTCCGGATAGGGCAAGATATGACAAAATAACGATGTATAAATTACCAAGGGCACATGAGGGAGGGGAGAAAGGGGAGGGAGGGGAAAAAAACAGAGGACCTGGTGCAAGGGGCTTAAGTGGAGAGCAAATGCTTTGAGAACGATTGGGGCGGGGAATGTATGCATGTGCTTTATACAATTGATGTATGTATATGTATGGACTGTGGTAAGAGTTGTATGAGCCCCTAATAAAACGTTTAAAAGAAAAAAAAGAAATCCATATTTGTCAAACTGGCTGCAGCGCCAGGCCAGGCGCAGAGGCCGCGGAGGCAGTGACGAGGGCGGCGTGAGAGCGAGGCTCTGGCCCTGCGCAGGCCCAGGCCAGCGGCAGCTGGGAGGCAGAGGCCTGCTGACCTGCAGGCCAAGAGCAAGCAGCAGGGGCGGCAAGGGGCACAGGGGTTCCTGGGAGGCGCAGCGTCCGGCCCTGGCGCGCGCCCGCCGCCCCTTCCCAGCGCCGCGGCAGACCGCGCAACTTGTGGCCAAAGTTTGGCCCCAGCCTCCGGAGTGCGCGGGGCGGCCCGCGAAGTTGGCTGTGGCCCCCGCCGCGGCTCTGGCCGGCCCATGGCCCGCGCGCCCCCGCCGGGGCCCCCGGGCGGCCGGGCTCCTGCCCCCGGGGCCCCCGGGCCTCGCCGCTAGTGCGTCTCCTCCGGCCCCGGGCCCGCGCACGCGTGGGAAAGTTGGCCTGGAACCGGCCTGACAGTTCCGCTGACGCGCGGACCGGCCGCAGAAGTTGGTGCTGCAAAACTTTTTTGGGGGGTTCCGCGGGAGCCCCCGTGCGTCGGGACCGGATGCACGCCGGCTAGCGACCCCTGGGCCGAGAGAGGTACCGCCAGAGCGACGCGCAGTGGGGGCGTCCCGGCCCCGCGGCCCGGGGGCTATGGCCATGGTGGCCGGAGGCTGGGGCGGTCCCGGAGGCGGTGGAGACACGAATGGCGTGGACAAGGCGGGTGGCTACCCGCGCTCCACCCACTTAGGAGGACTCGGACTCGCTCCCGGAAGCCCAGATAACCTGTGTGCGAGCTGGCGGCGCGGCTGCTCTTCAGCACAGTGGAGTGGGCGCGCCAAGCGCCCTTCTTCCTCGAGCTGCAGGTGGCTGGCCAGGTGGCCCTGCTGCAGCTCAGCTGGAGAGAGCTGTTCAGTGCTGAACACAGCACAGTGCCCCCTGGCGGCATGCGCGCATTCCTGGTCTCAGAAACGTTTCTTGCGCGAGCCCATTCACGGAACGGGCTTTCAAATGATGCGTTCCAGCCACTGGCCCAACTGTGAGTGCTCCACCGTTGCCTGATCTGGCAGCTAGAGGTGTACGCTCTGGGTTTGACCTTCGGCTAAAGCCTCAAAACCCCAAGCAAGGCTAATGAGTATCATGCCCCTACTCAAAGCCTAGCACCTCCCCCCTTTTTGACACCACCCCTTTTTTGGCGCCTCCCCTAGTTTTTTGACGCTGCACCTCTTTTATATTTTCGTTTTCTTTTTTTCCCTTCTTTTCGACACTTGCCATCTTCACCACCTGCTCTGATGGGCAACTCCCTGGGCCGTCTAGGCTCCCGGGCTCAGCACCCAGAACCAGGTGCCCAGGTCCCTCCCAGGGCCCCCAGGAGCCTGCAGGTGGCACGCAGAGTTGGCCTAAGGCCCTGGGATGGCCGAGGTTCCCCAGTTGTGTCTTCCAATGGACAGGATCACAGGCCATCCTTCATGCCAGCACGGGGCCTGCTTCGGCGCTCTCTCCCAGCCCTCTGGAGGCGAAGACCACCGATCGTGCAGACCCTGCGGTCCTTCTTGGGGGTCTACACCTCTGTAGGCAGTCTTCACCCTTGGAGGAATCGCGGGAGGGCTGCACCCCACCGCAACGTGTCCCGCAGCTCCATCAGGGCCGTGAGTCAATGGATTCGATCTTGGGTCCCCGAGCAGGCTGTCACATCTCTGCGGCCACCAAGCCCCCGGGGTGTCCAAGGTCCTAGCACAGAAGGGGTCCAGAGGGAGAGCAGGTTGGAGAGGTCCAGGCAGCAGACAGACATCACCATCCCAGAGGGGCCAGCTGGTCGGAATAGGGGCCCTGGTGGCACCAGGAGGATGTGTTCCCTCTGTCAGCCCTGGCATGGCCACGGTGCGGAAACTTCTTCCTGTTCCAGGTCTGAGTCCAGGAAAAGACACCTCCATCCCAGGAACTCAGGACAAGATGCCATCCCAATAAGGCATACCCCGGTCCTGAGCTCCTGCTGTACCAGAAATCCCATCAACAGTTCCTATAGCTCCTCCCGAGGCTCCCCACCCCTCAAGAGGAGGAGGGTTCCTGCCACACCTCATTCCCTGTTGCTGCCACCTAGGTCTCTGAAAAGAGATCAAGAGGAGACCCAGGAATGGTTCCTATCAGAATCAGCTGTGGCTCAGGGGAAAGGGTCATATGAACCACTGTCAAAAATGAGCCCAGAGCAGACACACACCTTGAGGGGCTGCTCACCCACACGTGAAACATCGGGGCCCAAGAAGCGCAGGTTTCCCCTGCTGAGACCGAGGACAGGGGACCCTCTGGTGCTGCCTACAGCTCCGGATACAGGAAAATCCCTCGCTGAGGAACACCGGGACGGGGACAAGAGGGCTGTGCCCCAGCGCCTCCACCAGGCACTGGATGGTGACACAGGAACCAAGTCAGACTGTAGTGCCCTGCCACTTTCAAGCACGGCCCTACTGCCTGATAATCTGCCTGCTCTTCCAGCATCAGCCCTGCCAGCCACCCACCCAAGTCAGCAACAAGAGACTAGGAAAATGCAGGGATCCCAAGGTCCACTGGTCGAGTGGATGCCTGCTGGACTGGCCTCCTCCAGCAATCCCCTCTTATTGTCACCACCTCGCTCAGCCACTGGCTCATACATGCTGCCGTCGGCCCCTTTCATCCTGGTGGTTCCTGCAGCACTGTCACCCTGGATCAGTGCTGCCTGGTCTACAGGACCTCCATTGTCTAACACGCTTGCTGCCCCTTCACCAAATGTGGGAACGACTACTGGAAGCACTTTTTCTCACCTGCCTGGTCCCGCTGTTCTCTTCTCCACTGCTGCCCACAATGGATGGACAAAGCTACCAAAATCAATACCTGGGTATTCTGCTGTGTCCTCCTCAGGCCTCCCTTTTCTGAGCGAGACGCTAATCTCTCCTGCAGCTGTGACCCTGAAAATGGGGGCTGCTTCACACAGGGCTAGTTCCACCAGCACAACGACAGGCTTGGTCGCCCAGCCTGCTGCTGAGAGTGAGATCAGCCCGATGGAAACAGGTCCATCCCCCCAACCGGGTCCTTCTTCCAGGACCAAGTCCTCCACCAGCAAATCTGCAGGCTTGCTCCACAAGCCTGCTGCTGGCAGTGAGGTGACCCCGATGGAAATTGGTCCATCACCCCAACAGGGTCCTTCTTCCAGGACCAAGTCCTCCCTCAGCCAATCTGCAGGCTTGCTCCCCAAGCCTGCTGCTGGCACTGAGGTGACCCCGATGGAAATTGGTCCATCACCCCAACAGGGTCCTTCTTCCAGGACCAAGTCCTCCCTCAGCCAATCTGCAGGCTTGCTCCCCAAGCCTGCTGCTGGCAGTGAGGTGACCCCGATGGAAATTGGTCCATCACCCCAACAGGGTCCTTCTTCCAGGACCAAGTCCTCCACCAGCCAATCTGCAGGCTTGCTCCCCAAGCCTGCTGCTGGCAGTGAGGTGACCCCGATGGAAATTGGTCCATCACCCCAACAGGGTCCTTCTTCCAGGACCAAGTCCTCCACCAGCAAATCTGCAGGTTTGCTCCCCAAGCCTGCTGCTGGCAGTGAGGTGACCCCGATGGAAATTGGTCCATCACCCCAACAGGGTCCTTCTTCCAGGACCAAGTCCTCCCTCAGCCAATCTGCAGGCTTGCTCCCCAAGCCTGCTGCTGGCACTGAGGTGACCCCGATGGAAATTGGTCCATCACCCCAACAGGGTCCTTCTTCCAGGACCAAGTCCTCCCTCAGCCAATCTGCAGGCTTGCTCCCCAAGCCTGCTGCTGGCAGTGAGGTGACCCCGATGGAAATTGGTCCATCACCCCAACAGGGTCCTTCTTCCAGGACCAAGTCCTCCACCAGCCAATCTGCAGGCTTGCTCCCCAAACCTGCTGCTGGCAGTGAGGTGACCCCGATGGAAATTGGTCCATCACCCCAACAGGGTCCTTCTTCCAGGACCAAGTCCTCCACCAGCAAATCTGTAGGCTTGCTCCCCAAGCCTGCTGCTGGCAGTGAGGTGACCCCGATGGAAATTGGTCCATCACCCCAACAGGGTCCTTCTTCCAGGACCAAGTCCTCCCCCAGCCAATCTGCAGGCTTGCTCCCCAAGCCTGCTGCTGGCAGTTAGGTGACCCCGATGGAAATTGGTCCATCACCCCAACAGGGTCCTTCTCCCAGGACCACGTCCTCCACCAGCAAATCTGCAGGCTTGGTCCCCAAGCCTGCTGCTGGCAGTGAGGTGACCCCGATGGAAATTGGTCCATCACCCCAACAGGGTCCTTCTTCCAGGACCAAGTCCTCCACCAGCAAATCTGTAGGCTTGCTCCCCAAGCCTGCTGCTGGCAGTGAGGTGACCCCGATGGAAATTGGTCCATCACCCCAACAGGGTCCTTCTTCCAGGACCAAGTCCTCCACCAGCAAATATGTAGGCTTGCTCCCCAAGCCTGCTGCTGGCAGTGAAGTGACCCCGATGGAAATTGGTCCATCACCCCAACAGGGTCCTTCTTCCAGGACCAAGTCCTCCCCCAGCCAATCTGCAGGCTTGCTCCCCAAGCCTGCTGCTGGCAGTGAGGTGACCCCGATGGAAATTGGTCCATCTCCCCAACAGGGTCCTTCTTCCAGGACCAAGTCCTCCACCAGCAAATATGTAGGCTTGCTCCCCAAGCCTGCTGCTGGCAGTGAAGTGACCCCGATGGAAATTGGTCCATCACCCCAACAGGGTCCTTCTTCCAGGACCAAGTCCTCCCCCAGCCAATCTGCAGGCTTGCTCCCCAAGCCTGCTGCTGGCAGTGAGGTGACCCCGATGGAAATTGGTCCATCTCCCCAACAGGGTCCTTCTTCCAGGACCAAGTCCTCCACCAGCCAATCTGCAGGCTTGCTCCCCAAGCCTGCTGCTGGCAGTGAGGTGACCCCGATGGAAATTGGTCCATCACCCCAACAGGGTCCTTCTTCCAGGACCAAGTCCTCCCCCAGCCAATCTGCAGGCTTGCTCCCCAAGCCTGCTGCTGGCAGTGAGGTGACCCCGATGGAAATTGGTCCATCACCCCAACAGGGTCCTTCTTCCTGGACCACGTCCTCCACCAGCAAATCTGCAGGCTTGCTCCACAAGCCTGCTGCTGGCAGTGAGGTGACCCCGATGGAAATTGGTCCATCACCCCAACAGGGTCCTTCTTCCAGGACCAAGACCTCCACCAGCAAATCTGTAGGCTTGCTCCCCAAGCCTGCTGCTGGCAGTGAGGTGACCCCGATGGAAATTGGTCCATCACCCCAACAGGGTCCTTCTTCTAGGACCAAGTCCTCCACCAGCCAATCTGCAGGCTTGCTCCCCAAGCCTGCTGCTGGCAGTGAGGTGACCCCGATGGAAATTGGTCCATCACCCCAATAGGGTCCTTCTTCTAGGACCAAGTCCTCCCCCAGCAAATCTGCAGGCTTGCTCCCCAAGCCTGCTGCTGGTAGTGAGGTCACCCCCATGGAAATTGGTCCATCACCCCAGGAGGATGCTCACCCAAAGGTCGTAGCGACAGACACATCTACACACCTGCATCCTGCTGCTCACATGGGTGTCACAGCAAGGGGTACATCACAGGTCCCCCAGTCGCTCCTTCTGGAAACAATCTTGAGCAGCGGACAGCCCCGAGTGTTCCCTCAGACATCTCAGGCACCCGTCACTGGCAGCACTATACCTACCAGACAAGCCATGAGCCAGCCTGTGGTGTGTGCATCAGGCTCAAACCCCACATCAAACTTAGCGGTTCAACCTGGAGCCGCTAGCAGGCTGACATCCTCAGCCCTCCGTGGACAGCAGCCTGTCACAACAAGTTCCAAATGTTCATCCCAGACAGCCAATGTGGCAGCTCCAGCTTCGGGCCCAGGCTCAAGCTCCTCTGGGGTTAAGCCAGTGGGCACCAATTCATACCTTTCATCTGTCCTCAAGAGCTCAGGACAAAGACAGGCAGTTTTAGAGCCCAGTTCCATCTTTGGAGCAATAAACCTGGGGGCAGACACAAAGAGGCCCCTTCAAAAACGCAGCGGAACAGGCTTGGGAATGAGCACCAGAGCTACTGGTACACAGAGCAATTCCACAATGAAGGTGGGATCCAGCCCTGGCAAGCCAAGCCCTGCGGTTGCAGGCTCTTCTGCACCCACCCTAAAACACCAGGACCCCGGAGCCACAGCTACCTCCAACAGACAGCAGATTCCTGGGAGCTCGCCCAAGCAGGGCTCCTCGATGGCAGGTGGAGGGCTGGCTACCAGTGACAGGCAGGCTTCTGGTTCCAGCACAGGCTCTGCTAATGCTCAGAATCCTGGGCCTCCTCACACGTCCAAAACACAGACCAAGCATCTCTTATCTACTCGTGCTACCTCACCCTCTGCTAAGAAACACTTATCAGATGGCAACAAGCGACCTCACACCAGGTCCAGTTCCTCTGACTCAGATACATGAAGGCGGGGCTAAGAGGAAGTAGCCAGTATGTACTTCCTCCCAGGGGGGCCTTTCTTGTACTCTGTCTAGGCCCTATTCTAAAACCTCCTGCTGAACACGCTGATCCTGGTGCAATCTAGGGGCCAGACATGTACGATCTAACTGATCGAGGAGACCTGTTGTAAACCGAGTCCAGAGAGGAAGATGAGCACAAAGAATGGTCCTTGTGGGAGTGAATAGTGAGCTTGAACTCAACATGCTGAACTGTTTCTAGGTACGATTACTCTGAGACAACAAACTGGTGTCAACAGTTACTCAAGATCAGAGGTCAGGATGGAAGGTGGAGCCACAGAATGACATGTGTGCCAAAGCCTGCTCTAGCAGTCATTGGCGAGTCCTGGGAAACCGCCCCCCCCACCCACCCCGCGCAGCTCAGCGGGTGTTAAGCGGGCTCTTGGTCATTTCCAGTGGTGATGTCTCAAGGTGAAGCAATGTCTTGAGGTGAAGTGTTGAGATGTGTTTGAAAACGACGAGCTCTTAGGAAAGGCTGAGGTTTCACTGGATACTCGGCTGGATTAGTGGACACCCCCCATCCCCACACCACCCTGAGAAGCTCACAGAGGGATGCTGAGGATGCAAGGACATTCTATAATCCATGGTGGCCCTCAGTGACCTAGTTAACCATGTGATTCGTTGGCTACCGGACATGCGGGGGTTTACCAGCCTGGGAGGCTGATCTGGTACAGCAAGCACATGTCTGGGTTGTTGTGACTTGCATTGTACGCTTGTGGGCATCCACCTGGAGTCCTTAGGACAGCATTCCCACGGAAGTTTCTTGGTGGTTCCCTGTATTCGACACAAAGAAGTAGCTTATTTCCCAAAACTTTGTCTGGTGCTGCAGGACATTACAATGTGAGGATCTGTAGCTTAATTTAGGGTAGGAGGAAAACATGTGTGCAGATTGAGAGCCTTTTCATGCTTGTTGACTTGTTGAATGCAAACCAGATTGATTTAAGCAAGCTTTTCCCATTGTGCCTTGAGATGGGGAAGCAAAGTTACACTGACCTGAGGCTGTTTGCGCATGCCTGGGTGAAAAGTCTATGAGGAATGTACGGCCGAGGCCACCCTAAAACAATGACACACTTCCCATTCCTTAGTCTCTAAATGACTTAGTATATGCTAAAGTACTAAATGAAAACCATTTTAGGAACTGAGTTAAAAGTCATAGCATGGGCTAAAAAGCAAGAGTGAAAACAGGATGATTGGTAATAGGTTTTTGTGTTTTGTTTTGTTTTAAAAGAAAAAAAAGAGAGAATAGTTTTGTCTTCAAGTAAAATGTCTGGTTGTGCCAAAATATAAAGGATAGTAAAGCCCAACTTGAGGGGATGTAGTAAGTTATAAAAAGTTTTTAAAAAAATAAACTTAATTTGCCTTAGTTTTCAATACCAGCAAATACTGCGTATGGTAAAAAGCAATGAGGTGTTTTAAAATCTTTACAGAGTAGATCAATGGTGGTGGATTATTCACAGGATAGTGAAAAAGGCTGGTAAACCTCTTCACTGCAGAATGCCATCTGACTGATAATACCTTGTATTAAAAAAGGAGGGAGAATCATAGTCTTTAAAAAGGTATAAACAGAGTGGACTCCAAACCCTGTGTCATGGCAGGTTTATAATGCCAATCAGTTCAAGTAAATGTTAACTATTATGTGAAATATATTTGGCCAGATAGAGGAAATGTTCCCCAAAACAAGACCAGATTGGGACCCTAATACCTCTGCAGGAGATAGGAGCCTCACCCAATACTGCTCAACACTATAAAAGGGTCTGAAAGATGCAGGGGAAAAAAGCCTACCAATTTGTCTAAAGTCACTAAGGTTAAACAGGGGCCTAAAGAAAGCCCTACTGCCTTTCTTGAAAGGCTGCAAGAGGCTTACCGGGTGTACACACCCATAGACCCCAGCGCCCCGGCTAATCAGGCGGCTCTTGTTATGCAGTTTGTAGCACAGTCAGCTCCTAATATTAGAAAAAAGTTGCAAAAATTAGAAGGCTTTGAGGGTAAATCTCTCTCTGAGCTCCTGCCGGTGGCCCAAAAAGTTTTTGACAACAGAGAAGATCCAGCTGAGGCAACCCGAGATCTTACTCAAAAAATGGCAAAGGTGCTTCTAGCAACAGAAGCCGGGGCCCGCCGCACCTGGAGCCACCCCCCCTCCCCCCCCGCCAAAAAAAGAAAAAAGGAGATTTCGGCCAAACACAGCGAAGGCCCACCCAGCCGCGTTTAGGAAAGGATCAGTGTGCTGTGTTCAAGGAAGAAGGGCACTGGAAAAGCGAGTGCCCTAACCGAGGACAATGGAAACCCAAGAAACCCTCCATCCCTGTCTTAGTGGAGGAGCTGGAGTGACGGGGCCGGGGTTCAGCACACCCCCCACCCCCCTAAGCCCAGGGTAACTCTCATGGTGGAAAACAAACCAATCAATTTTTTAGTAAACACCGGAGCAACCCATTCAGTGCTCACCTCACCTATTGGCCCCCTCTCCAAGGACACTGCTAAAATTATTGGGGCCACGGGAAAAGTGAAGACATATCCATGGTCGTCAGCTAGAATTTCTAACCTGGGAAAAGGAACTGTGACTCACTCTTTCTTAGTCATTCCAGAATGTCCCACCCCCCTCCTGGGAGGAGACCTGCTCAGCAAGCTGAAGGCCACTATTTCCTTCAAAAAAGACTCCATGCAGGTACTAACGGGGGTCGGGACCCTGCTGGTTTCGTTTCCAATTAAAGAAGATGAAGGATCTTAGCACAAGTAACTCCATTTTGATTTGGGAACTATGTTAAGTTCTTGAAACTTACCCTGTACCTACCCCCCCTCCCTTGAATAAAACCAGCATATTTTTACTAACAGCATGCTTGCTCAGTCAGCTTGCCCAACTCCCCCTCAACTCCCAGAAAATTTTAACAATTACTTCCTTTTCTTACAATCCCTTGTGTAAGCATAGTTATCCCCTTTTTTTCCCCTGTGCCTGTCAGAAAGGGGTATAAAAACACCACTCAAACTTCCCTCTGCGCGGCTTCAATAAAGCCTGCTTCTAAAACTTTCTTAATTGGATCTCTGGTTCTGTTTCGCTCCCAAATAAACCTTGCATTATGGTGTCGAGAACCTGGGATAGGTGTGTGGCTCCCCCCTCTTTTGGGGGTCCCCTGAGAGCCCCCCTATCTCCCCCAAATCTCCAGGACCTTCAGCTCTTGGATGCGTTCAACACCAACCTGCAGCTGCCCTGGTGAGTTCCCTTTTTTCTTTCCACTTCCCTCTATTCATCCAAGCTTGGTTTCGGTTTTTGAGCTCCGCCGGAGCCTTCCCATCCAAGAAGCTGCCGTGCCGGGAATTCTCCTTCCGTTGGCCCCAGGGGCCTTGGGCAGTGATTGTTCTTGAGACGTCTTGGCAATCCCTTCCCCACGTCTTTCACTGCTGTCCCAGCCAGGACTCACTTAGGGACACCTGAGTGACTCCTGCCTGGTCCTGCTCACCAGGAAAACCGAAACCTTGTTTTTGCTCACTCCCTCTCCCCCTTTCCGTGTGGCCTTTTACCTAATGCACTGGCATTCACTTTCTGAAGGTCCCACCACTGACAGGACTATTGGCAATAAGGCCTCGCGGCATCTGCCCCCTCCAGACTGGACTAACTCTCAGAGGATTAGCCTAGAGCTGTTTAACCTGGCTGTGTACTTCCTATTCACACCTCTGCAGTGTCTGTAAGCTGCATCTCTATGTCTTCTCCTCCCTCTTATTCTCACCATGGGTGCCGGGTGCCTCCCCCTCAGACTGGACTAACTCTCATAGAGTTAGCCTAGAACTGTTTTTACCTGGCTGTGTGTTTCCTATTCACACCTCTGCAGTGTCTGTAAGCTGAATCTCTTTATCTTACTCTCACCATGGGCACCGGGCAGTCCAAAATTGACCCATTGACTCCACTGGGATGTCTCTTAAAAAACTTCTCCAGCCTGGGGTACAGCCAGACCTTGTGAAAGAAAAAAACGTGTTTTTCTTTCCCAAGTTGCCTGGCCCAAGTATCAGCTCGATAACCAGTTGCGTTGGCCTCCGACTGGCACTTTCAATTTCAACGTTTCACAGGACCTGGACAATTTCTGCAGGAGGACTGGTAAGGATTCTGAAGTCCCCTATGTGCAGGCTTTTTGAAGCTTGCGTTCCGCGCTCCCACCCCGAGCTCTGTAGCCACTGTTCCACCCACCAAATACTGTTAGCGCAATCCCCTCAGCAGAAGAACCTTAACATTCAAACCCCTGAAGAGCCAGCCAAGCTCCTCAGCACGCCGCTCTTGCCACCCTATCAGTCTCCCCTGCCCACTGCGCCTTCCTGTCATCCGTCCAATAGTTCTCCCCTATCCTCATCGGTCGCCTCTCCGTCCGATAGTTCTCCCCTGTCCTCATTGGTCGCCTCTCATACCCGTTCTCGCAACCCTCCTGCTGCCCTTTGCCCACTAAGGGAGATTGTGGGAACAGAGGGACTCATCCAAGTCCATGTCCCTTTTTCCTTACAGGACCTGTCACAGATAAAGACCCACCTGGGATCTTTCTCAGCAAACCTCTCTCAATTTATTAAAAAAATTTACTTACCTTACCCAAATGTATAATTTTACCTGGCATAACACCCAAGTAATCCTTGCTTCTACCTATACCACCGAAAAGAGCGTGAGCAAGTCTCTGATGCAGGTCGCCAGCTAGCAAACAAAGACCACGCTATCAACTCAAATGTCCCCTTGAAGGCACATGCCATCCCACTAAAAAACCCCGGTTAGAATTATCAGCCTGGCCAGGGGTCCGACCTTCCCCACAAAAAACAACCTAATGCTCTGATACCTCATTCAAAGCTTAGAAACCGTTTCCTGCAAGGTTGTCAACTGTGGCAAACTAAGGAGAGTCACCCAAAAGGCAGATAAGAAGCCTGCTCTCTTTCTTAACCGCCTCCAGGAGGCACTCACAGAGTACACTCATCTAGACCCAGGGTCTAGAAGCAAGGCCTCTATCTTAGCCCCTCACTTCCTCTCTCACTCAGCCCCTGACATTAGAAAAAAGCTGAAAAGGGCTGAGGAGGGCCCTGAAGCCCCTATACAGGATCTGGTGAAAATGGCATATAAAGTTTTCAACGCCCGGGAGGAGACGGCTGAGGCCACTAGCCAGGCGAGGGTCCAACAGATGGTTAGCTTCCATTCCCAAGGCCTGGTAGCAGCCCTAAGGCCGGCAGGTAATCCCGTCCATCGCCGCGTTCCCCAGGGGAGCCAGCACTTACCACCAAGGGCGTGCTTCAAGTGTGGCTGTGACGGCCACTGGGCAAAAACTTGCCCCAAACCCAAGCCTCCTACCAATCCTTGCCCACTGTGCAAACGGCCAGGCCACTGGAAGTCGGACTGCCCAACCCTGGCTCTGCCCCCCGCCCCGCAAAGCCGAGGCGCCGAAATCCAGGAAGTTCCAGACACAGAGCTACAAGGTATGGAGTTGCTGGGATTCATGGACTGAAGAGGCCCTAGCTCCTCGACTCCGGTAACCCTCGCCAAGCCCAGCGTCACGCTCGAGGTAACGGGTGAGTCCATCTCTTTTGATGGATTACGGGGGCTACCTATTCTGTGATCTCCTCTCACTCGGGCCTTACTTTTCCTTCCCAGATTTCTGTGGTGGGAATTGATAAGTCTCCCTCCACCCTTAGGCAAACCCAATCGCTGTTTTGCACGTTTAATAAAACTCCATTTTCGCACTCCTACTTGGTTATCCCCTTGTGCCCTGCTCTGTTACATGGTACTATCTCCCTCTCCAACAATGCTCTCCCCTTATCGCCCTCTTAGATCAGGCCACCTCCACAACCTCATCCCTGTCCCCAGTTTCCAATTTCAAAAACCCACCGACTAAGCCTAAGGTTTCTTTTATTAAAAACAAAACTGGAATTGTTAAGCAGACCCAAGCAGAAGTAAGGAAGGAGTTCAACCAAATGTTCTGCTTCAGAAACCACAGCTTCAACAGATAGCTTCCTTTTAACTCTTCAGTGTTAGTTAAAAAAAGGGAAATTAAAAAAAAATCACTGAGTTTTCATTGAAATGTATTAGTAACTCTCTTAAAACAACGTCTTTATGTTTTCCCAAGTTCCGAGCTGCAATGAGTAAACTGAAAACACAGTTGCCCTTGTTAAAATAAGATTAGTCCCAAGAAATTGTTTGTGCGTAAAGCAATTTTATCAGGATGTTATTATTACACTATGCCTTTTGCCCTTACCCGTTTGCGCGCGGACCCCCGCCCCCGGGAGCTGTCCGGCCTCAGTCCATTTGAAATACTTTATAGGCGACCCTTCCTTTTCTCCCCTTTCCCTCCCAGTAACAGCCCTCCATTAGCTTCATATTTGCCATATTTGTCTTTACTACGCAACCTCCTTAGACAACACGTTAACTCCGTTATCCCTGAACCTTCTCCAGCCTCTCCCAACCTCCCAAAGTCAAGTACACCCTGGAGACACTGTATTAAATCTTTAACACCCAAACCTTTATCACCCCAGTGGGAAGGTCTGTACACTGTCATTCTCACCACTCCCTCGGCTGGCAAAGTAGTTGGTCTACACTCTTGGATATACCTCTCCAGAGTCAAACCGGTAACCAAAGTTAATCGTGATCCCCAGTGGTCTGTTCAGTCTACTGGTCCTATGTCTCTCCGCCTCACTCGCCTCACCAAACCAGCCAGCTAAGCCTAGCATTAACTTCCCCTTTCGCCTGGAGGTTTTTTCTCACTGAAAATGTAACTAACCCCCAATATCGCCAGCATCACCTACTCACAGGAAAAAGTTATCTCCTAGCCACAGCTGATTGCCTGCTCGCCAGTTATTCCGGTCCAGCCTACTTTATTTTCACCTTGTGCACGTTCTCCCAGAACCAACTCCCCCCATCGTTTGTTTTCTATATGACCAAACCTCTAACCCCGCTTGTGCACAAAAATGGGTAAAACACAACACAGGGTGCCCCTAAAAGTCCTGCAATATTCACCATGCTCACCCCTACCCTATAACCAAAACCCACCTGTTCTTTTGGTCAGGAACACAATTCCCCTTAACCATCCCTGGCCCGTAAAACAACAGGTAGACCAAACCAGTCAAGGGAGGCTGGTATTTTAACTCCCACAGCACATATCCTAATGCTAAACTGTTCATATAAAGGTCGCTAGCCCAGGTCCAATCCACCATCCACCGTAATATTCAGATCCAGGAACATCAACTCATGAACCAAATTTCTATACCTTCCGATTCTCCCTTCTCCTGGCTCACCCTATTGCAACAGGGACTGACCATTGCCAACCTTGCTGGATTAGGCAACCTTTCCACCTGCCTCATGTGTGCAGCCCTGGAATGCCCTCCTCTAGCAGCAGCCCCAGTTGCCAGCTGGTCATCTGCCCTTAAGGTCTCCACCATGCAACCCATAATTATCCCCAATGTCCCTCTGTACTTCACACCAGGGTACGCACAGGTGCCCTTTGGCTACTCCAATGCATCCACTCAACTGTGCAACACCACAATGCCACCCTCCCAGCCAATAACAGCACCAGCAGCATTTTTCTTCTGGTGCAATTATACACTCACCAAACATCTTAACATCGGTAGCAGTTCTGCCCTCCTGTGTCTACCTGTCACTCTAGTTCCGCAGCTCACTGTCTACACCCCAGCTGAATTCCAGACCAGAGACACCCAGACACATAGTCACCGCAGTAAAAGAGCAGTTTTTCTCCCGGTTGTTGTAGGCCTTTCCCTAGCTTCGTCAGCAGTCGCGGTGGAACTGAGTGGCGGCGCCCTGGGACACTCCATCACCACAACCAATCAGTTAGCCGAACGCTTCCAATCGACACTCGATATCTGTGCAGAATCCTTAGCCTCCATACAAAGACAAATAACTTCTGTTGCTCAAGTTACCTTACAGAACCGCCGCGCTCTGGACCTCCTCACGGCAGAAAAGGGAGGAACCTGCCTCTTCCTCCAGGAGGAATGCTGTTATTACATCAATGAGTCGGGAATTGTGGAAACCAATCTACAGAACCTTAACAAACTAAGCCGTGAGTTACAGAGCACCAGGCCAACAACAGATGGAACTTCTCCCTGGTGGAGCACTTCTCTGTACTCCATTTTAGCCCCCATAATAGGACCCATAATTTTATTTACACTTTTACTTTTAATTGCTCCTTGTTTTATCCAGTTTTTCCAAAACAGGCTCTGCAACATCACCCAAGCTTCAGTTCACCAAATGATGTTGCAGCCTCATGAACCCCAATATGAAACTCTCCGGAGCCTCGATATGAATTCCCCCATCGTGCGTCCACCCTAGAATCCCAGTACTCCGCCTTAGAAAGCCCCCCTCCCCCTTAAATCGTCGTCCATGGTCACCATGAAGCAGTTACCGAAAGACAACATCGTCCATTTTCCCTATAGGGTGGAGTCTGGGATGAAGGATCTTAGCACAAGTAACTCCATTTTGATTTGGGAACTATGTTAAGTTCTTGAAACTTACCCTGTACCTACCCCCCCCTCCCTTGAATAAAACCAGCATATTTTTACTAACAGGACGCTTGCTCAGTCAGCTTGCCCACCTTCTAGACGCTTGCTCAGCCAGTTTGCCCAACTCCCCCTCAACTCCCAGAAAATTTTTACAATCACTTCCTTTTCCTACAATTCCTTGAGTAAGCATAGTTATCCCCTTTTTTTCCCCCTGTGCCTGTCAGAAAGGCTTATAAAAACACCACTCAAACGTCCCTCTGCGCGGCTTCAATAACTCAATGCCCTGAGTTGCTGATCCCGCCCACAAGCTTCTCAATAAAGCCTGCTTCTAAAACTTTCTTAATTGGATCTCTGGTTCTGTTTCGCTCCCAAATAAACCTTACAGAAGAGTCTCGCCTCTTCCTTGCAGCAGATGCCGAAAAGAAACACCAAGACCCTGGGGGACTCCTGGAAAAATGGAAAGCCACAATCCGTAATGTGTGGGCAAAAACAAATCCCCCGGGGCTGGCTAAACACCGGGCACCCATTGTAGTTCAATTACAAAGCTCTGCCACTCCAATTCGAGTAAAACAATACCCAATAAGCCAACTAGGCTATAAAGTTTCTGCCAAAAAGGCCCAGCTGTGTACAAAAATCGTCACCTACCTGGGGTATAAGTTAAAGGATGGCAATCAAACTTTGTCAAATAGCAGAATCCAGGCCATCCAAGCTATACCCAAACCCACCACCAAAAGACAGGTACGGGAATGTCTAGGGGCAGTAGGATATTGCTGCCTGTGGATCCTGGGTTTTGCAGAATTAGCCAAACCACTCTATGCAGCTACTGGAGCAACAAAGGCTGAACTAATATGAACAGAGGTAGAAGTAAAGGCTTTCCAGAAGCTGAAGACTGCACTGGTAAGTGCTCCTGCCCTAGCCCTTTCTAACCTCAAAAAGCCCTTTCACCTTGTGTGTTGGTACAGGCTCTCAGGCCCTAAAAACGACCAGTAGCGTACCTCTCCAAAAGACTCGACCCAGTAGTTGCTGAATGGCCTAACTGCTTGAGGGCAATTGCAGCCACCGCCCTGATGGTGAAAGAAGCCTCAAAGCTCACTTTTGACCAGAACCTCGTCATCACTGCTCCTCACAATGTAGAGCAACTCCTCCGGGCTCCTCCAGACAGATGGCTCTCAAATTCCAGAATCACCCAGTACCAAGCCAAGTATCTAATGGCAACAGACTGGCTGATCAGGCTGCGCGCCAAGCAGCCAGCTCCAAAACCATCCTGCCTCTGCTAGAACCCTCTAACAACCTCGAGCCTCCCCATTACTCACAAGCTGAACAAGAACTGGCCAAAATTAGCAGAGCTCCTGCACAAGGATTATGTAATTAAAGGACTGTACCAGCTAACCAGAAGTGAAGCTGCAAGGTACCCGGTATGTGCTCAGGTAAATGCTAACCCTGTCCCAGTTCATCACCCAGGACAAAGATACCAAGGAAAAGCTCCAGGTGAACATTGGAAAGTAGATTTGACTGAACTCCCACGAGCACCAGGCAACTTCAGGTATCTCCTTGTTTTTCTGGACGCTTTTTCTGGCTGGACAGAGGCCTATCCCACAAAGAGAGAAACTGCCCTCATTGCAGTTAAAAAGTTAGTCTTTGAAATGATTCCCAGATTCAGACTCCCTATGTTCATAGGATCTGACAATGGCCTGGCGTTTACTGCCCACTTAACAAAATTACCAACTGGGGTGCTAAAAACCAATGGGAAGTTGCATTGTAGTTACCGACCACAAAGCTCTGGACAGGGAGAAAGAGCAAATAGAACAATTAAGGAAGTTCTCACTAAATGAAAGTTAAAAACTGGCGGAGATTGGGTTAGCCTCCTACCTTTTGCCTTGCTTCGGGTGAGATGTACACCTCAAAAGCATGGTTATTCTCCATTTGAGATAATGTACGGGTTTCCACGCCCATTGTTACCTAAGATTGGAAGTAAAGTGTTAAGCGAAATCAAAAACCATAACATGGTTAAGTCATTATTGGCCTTGCAAGCAGAGCGCCAGCGAATCAGAAACAACGTGCCATCCGACCAGACTCCGGCCCGCGACGAGGAAAGCCGAAAACCCCTCTTCAACCCCGGCGACCTAGTGTGGGTAAAAAGACTAAGTCCAGGTCAACTAGAACCACGCTGGGAAGGACCATACCCTGTTGTCCTGAGTACCCCGACTGCGGCAAAGGTTGCTGGGAAGAAGGAACCCAAACTAACGCTGGGAGACATCTCGGGACAAGGACTATGTACACCCCATGGGCGTATGCTCCCTTACTAACTAACAACCTTTGTATTTTAACGCACATCATTCCGCAGGTGTATTATCATTCAGGAGAAGGGGGGCGTGAACATCTTAATCTTGACTCTCGCCACTTCACGGGACGTTTCAAACGCGCGCCTGTGCTAGTCCCAGTTTTGCTAGCACTAGGGGTTGCTGGGGCTACCGCACTTGGGAGTACAGCACTAATAAAGGAAGGGGCTGACTTACTGCCCTCAGCCTGCAAGGTAATCATGATCTCCAGGCTCTAGAAAAGTCAGTAACTGCTCTTGAAACCTCCCTAAGCTCCCTAGCCGATAGCGCTACAAAATAGAAAAGGCCTAAACTTGCTGTTTCTTAAACAAGGGGGTTTGTGTATGGCATTAGAAGAAGCATGCTGTTTTTATGTAAATCACTCCGGTGTAATTAAAAAAATATATAACTCCAAAAACAACTGCAAGATAGAAGAAAGGCCCTAACCAGTCAAGAAAACTGGTATCAACAGATGTTTTCAGCCTCTCCCGGGCTCACATCTTTACTTAGTGCCATTGCTGGGCCCCTTATTCTGTTCGTACTTGCCCTCACTGTGGGCCCGTGTGCTTTCAACGCCCTTCTCAAGTTAATCAGAACTCGCTACAAGATATCAAGTTGATGGTTCTTAAAACCAATTATCAGGTTTTAGCAAATAAAAAAGTTAGGGAATCAAGGATTTGATTTAGTTACTAGAAGAGGAGGGAATGTTAAGGCTTAATAGAATAAAATAATTTGTCTTAAGTTACTCCATTTTGAAAAGCTTAAGTGCCACCCCCCCCCCCATTCTAGGAGAGGTATGTTATTTTAGAAAAGCAAGTCCCTGTGACCTTGCAAATATCTACTCATAAATGTGAGCAAGAAGTTTTGCAAAATCTTCTGGTCCAAGATAAGCTGAGCAGGACATGCTGAACTACCCGCATCCCTGTTATCTTGTGTAAACACCCTTTCCCATTCCTTGCTCTACCCCCCTCGCCTTGCTGGTTTTAAGTGTATAAAAGGGAAAGAAAAATTTGGCCAGACGCTTCAGCTTTGGACCCTGTGTGACCATGCTGTAGCCCAAATCCGGAGTTGTCTTCTTGTCTATTTGTCTTTTTGCCTTTCTGTAATAAAGTTTTGCTTTGTTACTTTGCAGCTGCTTGTGGGTCAGTGGTCTGTGTGGGAGCGACTCCGTAACACTTCCTGACGTTCTTGCATTATTTTCGTTGTGGATTTTTGTTGTTGTTTGTTTTCTCCGGTTCTGGGGTGCCTATCAGGGATACTCTCCCACATTCTCATGCTTTCCTCAGAGTTTGTTATATATATAAATTGTCTTTTCTTGGGAGTTTACGTAATAAAATAGGATCCGATTAAACAATTTCTACACATGTTGTTCAATGACATAGGCTACATGTTTCACATTATACCAACTTTTGGGGGGAGTGGAAATGCGCTCCATCTATATTTTAAGAAATAGATTTCAAGGGGAAATGGAGTGTCATGGTTATCTAGTGTCTGTATAATAGAAAGATCATATGTGGAAGACTTCAGCAAACAAATTTATTTTCTCAATGTTTAAGAAGCTAGAAATAAAAATCAGGCAATTAGCTTTAGTTCCAGGCCATTTCTCTCTGTTACTCGGGGTGAAGGACATTCCTCTTCAGCTTGTTTTTGGTTCCCCTTCTGCCTCGGCACCTATATTTCCCGTGTCCACTTGCCTTCTCTGCTTTTTACAAAATTTTTAAATAAATCATTTTCTTGGGGCTGTCACACCTCTCATAACAACCTATACATCAGTTGTACTGAAACATTTGTGCATACTTAGACATCATCCTTTTCTAAACGGTTTCTTTCTTTTTGAGTCCTTGGCGTCGGCTCCTCTTTTTTGCCCCTTTTTCCATACTCTCCCACCCTCATGGGACCCTCATCAATGCTAAATTATTATTGTTTTGATATCTTACAGTGCCCGCTGTCTCCCTTCACCCAAGTTACTGTTGTTTGTCCCCGTGGCTGTGAGGTGGGGTGATTATACATTCATCACTGTAGTCGGTTACCAGCGTCTCCCATTTCTCCTCCCACCTTCCCCCTACCAACAGGTATCGCACCTCCCATTCCTGTTCCACATGGATGACCAGTTCTGGATTCAGTATGTCGAAAGATCTTATCTGCGCCAGGGCATATGCTCAAGTGTAGCTTGATTGTGAGTTGAAACTCGGGTCATGAGAGTGAGGTGGAGGGGAAGAATGACAGAACTAAGGAACATTGTGTGTTCTCTCGGTGTTATGCTGCACCCTGGCTGTCCTGTTCTTTCCCTTGACCCTTGTGTGAGGGAATGTCCACTTGTCTCTGGATGGGCTTTGGATCTCCACTCTGAATTCCATCATTTGCATTGTGTTATTAGTTTGGTTTTTGATGCCTGGTATCTTATTCTGTCTTCACCTCGTGGTCACAAAGGCTGGTGTGCTTCTTCCATAGGGTTTTGTGGCTTCCGAGTTACATGGCCGATGTTTATGTTCAAGCCTTTAAGACCCCACATGCTATATCTTTTGAAAGCTGGACACCATCAGCTTTCTTCACCTCCTTTGCTTATGCACACATTTGTCTTGAGCAAACATGTTGGGAAGGTGAGCATCATGGTCTGCCAAGTTAATAGAACAAAGTGTTCTTGAACTGAGGAGTACTTGAGTGGAGGATCAATGTCCATCTGCTACCTCAATACTAAACCTATAAGTAAATATATGCACATAGATCTATTTCCCCATCAAGATATTTAAATATATTTATACATGTACACGCCTGTATTTAGACCTTTATAAATGCCCTTTGCCTACTAGTTCTTTCCTTGATTTCCTTTTACTTTCCTCTTGTCCCACTGTCATGCTCAGCCTTCTTTTGGGTTTCAGTAATTCCTCTTGGTTACATTGCCCTTGATCAAGTCCTAACAGGCCTCTTACACACGCCTCGACACTGATTTTGGATCACTTGTCGTTCCCTTGTCCCTCGGTTGATTAACACCACTTCCTTTCCTCCACCTCCCCCTTTGCTATGTACCCCCGGGAACACTGGTCCCATTGCTTTCCCCTCCAGATGGTTTATCCAGCCTATCTTCTAGACATAGACCTGAGGAGATCATAATATGCACACAAAAAACAAGACAGAGCAAAAGAAAGTGACAAAAGGAAGCAAAACTATGGCACCACCAAAAAGCCAATGACACAAAAAAGGGAAAGCCTGTAAATGGTTCAAGGCCTGTTTGCTGACCTTTAGGAGTGTTCTCTGGTTGAGTCTGATTGGGTTACACGCACTGGACCAAAAGTCGTTTGTGGTACTCCACAGGACTTCCTTGTTCTGCTCCCCGTGCTGTTCTGTTGCATTCCTCCAGAGTTTTGCCTCGGTATGGTGGTGTCAGACCGGGCACAAATCCCCCACTGTCTCCAGTGTTGTCCCCTGAAGGGCTATGTGTCAGTGAGGGATGTCGTGTCTCATAGTGGGGCCAGCCATATGGTCCTCTCTGTGCATTGGCTGCTCTGAGTGGGGATATCATCCTCAAGGCTTGGTGGGCCAGGGTGTGCTCCACTCTCTCTTCCTCGCCCGTCATTTGCTCCCCAGTGCTCTGATCAGACATGTCACTCTCCCTGAGCTATAGCTTCAATGCGGTCCTCTGATGTAAATTCTTCTGTGGGGAGGGGTGGCTGTCCACGAAGTAGGGATTGGGGCCTGGCCCTCAGACCTTTCTCTTGGTTCCCTGCTTCATGCCAGTATATTGCATTCACATCTTGGAGCACCGGCATGAAGCCTGGTCCCTCTTTCCCTATGGAGATATAAACAATACCCTCGCCTTGGGTGGGTCAGTGCCCTTTTCTCCACTATCCATTTCTCCTTTTTTTCCTTTTTATTTTTACCTTTTCCTTTTCAGTTGGCTACCATATGTACCCCCTGGATTGGGTCTGTCCCATTCCATACTACCTGGACCTCACTCAGGAACGTTTGTGTACATTTGCTCTTGCCCTATGCCCCTTTTGCATTTTTTAAGCTTACCTCAGCGAAATCATGTTGCACTTGTTCTCTTGTGCGTGGATTACTTCACTTAGCATCATATCATCCAGCGATGTGCTTATTGCGTTCATCAGTACTTCTTAGTGATGTGTAGTGCTCCATTACATTTATGTACCACGGTTTTTTAATCCATTCGTATGTTGATGGAAATTTGGGTTGTTTCCAACTCTTTGCCTTTGTGAATTGTGGCGCAAGGAACATTAGAGCGCAGCTGTCTGGCCGTGGCTTGTTCCTTGCCTCTCTGGGTGTATGTCCACTAGAGGATTTCTGGGTCGTAAGATAGGTAATTTTCCATCTGCTTTAGAAATCACCAAGTGGATTGCCATCGTGGCTGTATATACCTACAGGTTCACCAGCAGTGGATGATAGCTCCTATCTCACCACAGCCCCTCCAACACTTGTTGCTTTCTGATTCTTTGAATTGGGCTTTCTTTGAAGGCATTAGGTGGTACCTCATTGTTGTTTTCATTTGCATTTCTCTTATGGCTAAAGATCGGGAACATTTTCTCATATGTTTGTTGGCCATTCTGATTTTTGCCCCCTGTGAAACTTCTGTTCAGGTCCTTTGCCCACCTCCTCAGTGGGAAATAGGTTTTTCTCTTTTGGGAAGCTAGCAGAATAGTGTAGATTTTAGTAATGAGGCCTTTGTCTGATTTGTCATTGCTAAAGATGTTTTCCCAGTCCGTGGACTGCCTTAGTACCCTCTTGGTGAATTATTTCGATGTACATAGGTGTCTTATCTTCAGTATATACCATTTCTCAATTGGTGACTCCTCTGTATGTATGTCCTTCCCTATTTCTGATAGCCTAAGTATTTCCTGCCCCAAAGTTCTCAGGTGTGTCCTTTTCCCCTCATTGATGGCCCTAATTGTTTAGGATTTTACCTTGAGCTCGGTGGTCTACCTTGAGTTGATCCCTTTGCATGGAGTGAGATAAAGGTCTTACTTCATTTTTCCACAGGTAGATCTCCATTTTTTCCAGCACCACTTGTAGAAGAGGGCATCTGCTTCCCATTTGATATTTTGGGGGCCCTTATCAAAGATCAGTTGTCTGTATGCTGATGATCTGATTCCTGCGTGTTGTTCTTTTCCATTGGTCTGCGTACCTGTCATTGTATCAATACCATGTGGATTTGACCACCGTGGTTGTATAACATATGCCAAAGTCAGGTAAAGGAAGCCCTCCCACTGTATCCTTCCTTTTGAGGAGTTCTGGGCTAATTCGGGGCTTCTTCTCTCTCCATAAGGAGTTGGTAATCAGGTTTTCCATTTCTTTGAAGAAAGAGGAGGGTAATTTCATTGGGATTTTGCATTAAACTTAGATAGTGCCTTGGCCAAAACTGGCATATTCACTAGGTTGAGACTTCCAATCCATAAGCATGGGCTATCCTTCCATTGGTTGAGTTCACCCTTGCTTTCTTGTAATAGTGTTCTGTAGCTTTCCTCATATAAATATTTTGTTCTTTTACTCAGGTATAGCCCTAGTTATTTCCATTTGTGCTTTGCTATTGTCAAGGGTACCACCTTTTGGTATCTCCTCTTCTGTGGTCTTATTCGATGTGTATTGCAGTCTGATACACTTCTGTTTGTTGGTGTTGTAGCCTGCCACTCTGCGATATTCCCCTCTCACTTCCTGCACTCCCCTCAGGTGCTTTTGGGATTTTCCATATATAAAATCATATCATCTTCAAACAACGATAGCTTCACCTCTTCCTTCCCCAAGTGAATACCTTTCACGCCATTTGTTTGCCTTACCTTTTGTGTTGGGTGTTTTTCTAGTAACACTTGTTGAAGAGGGCATCAGCTTCTCATTTGATAATTTTGGGGTCCTTATCAACGATCAGTTGTCTCTATGCTGATGATTTCATTTCTAGGTTTTCGTTCTATTCAATCGGTCCGAACATCTGTCATTATAACAGTACCATGCGGTTTTCACCATGGTGGTTCAATCGTAGGTGCTAAAGTCAGGTAAAGCAAGTCCTTCGACTTTATCCTTCTTCTTGAAGAGTTCCCTGAGAATTCTGGCCTTCTTCTCTTTCCATATGAAATTGCTGGTCAGTGTTTTCCAATTCATTGACAAAGGATGTTGGTACATGTAGTAGGGTACCATTACATTTGTCTAGTACCTTGGGCATGACAGAAATCTTTGCTATACTACGTGTTCTGATGTATGACCATGGGATATCCTTCCATTTCTGGAGGTCACTTTGGAGTTTCTTGTAATAGTGTTCTGTAGATCTCCACATTCAAATCGTTTTGGGCTTTTTGGTTAGGTATACCCCTAGGTATTTAAATTTGTCAACGTATCCAGCCCTTAACACATCATCATGGGTTCAGTAGGCACAATTATACAGGGATAATAAGTAAAGACTATAGTCAAGTCATAGAGAATCAGAAGAGACAGAAGATATGTTGAAATAATGGAGTCAAACACATTTCATGGTTGCATGATCATCTCAGCTCCTCTTGGTGGTACAGGCCAGGAGAGAGTGCAGGAGAGATTTACTGCTAACCAAGGCTTATATATCTTTGGGGGTATGCATGGCTCTTAATTGCAGGTAGAGACATACATCACAGAAAGGGGTTGTACAATAGCCAATACAATCAATGGGGGGGATATACAATGTGCATAAGCGGAACAGCAAGCAGATGAGCTGGGGTGACGGCATGACAGGAAAGGGTGGAATTAGAGATATACGTGTGACAAGAAGGGTGAACCATTCATTCATGATGGCGGCCTACCTTGGTCACTCTTGAGTGGCCTTGACCTCCCTGGGCTTTCCTACAAGAAAACAATTTACTACTGCCCTTATCAGAAGGAGGTGGGCCCTACTTAGGGTGTGACAGACTGCACAGTCTGATTCCCCTAGATAGCTGATAACCCTTAGGGAGTATAACCTCTGACCTACTTCTGTTCACCTCCAAGTGGATAGTCACTTACCACGTGTAGGAGGCAGCTTAGTTTGCCATATATTTAGGCGAAACAACTTGGGAGAAGTCTTTCTGTTTCCAACTTCAATTTGTGCTGTATTATTGTGAAGGGTACTAAATTGTTTATCTTCTCTTCCATGGACTATGCTGATGGATATAGTAGTTCCATAGCCTGCTGTTTGTTGATCTTGTATGCTTCCACTCTGCCATATTCCTCTCTCACTTCCTGCACTCCCCTTGTGGAGCTTTTGGGTTTTCCGTTTATAAAATTATATCACAAAAAAAATTATATCACCTGAGAATAAAGATAATTTCACCTCTTTTTCCTCAGATGTATACCACTGATCTCTTTCCTTTCCCTTATGTTGTTAACTAGGAACCCCAGAACGTTGTTAAATAGAAGAGGGTGCAAGGGGCATCCAGTCTGGTTGACATTTTCAGCGCGATTCCTTTGTCTTTTTTCCACTGAATACAAATTTTGGTGTTAACTTTTCATTTGTAGCTTCATATATAGCTTGTTGTAGAGGGCAAATTTGAAGAATTTTTATATTATCTTGAAGAATTTCCCTTCCATTCCGATCTTTGTAATGTGTTAAACAGGAACGGGTGCTGGATGATATTGAATGTTTTTTCTGTGTGTATTGATATTATCATGTGGTTTTATTCCTCTTTCTTACCAATAAACCTGAATAAGGCTAATGGACTTGCAGATGTTGAAACCTCCATGCATCCTTGGAATGAATCCCACTTGTTCATGGAGAATTATTCGTTTTATCATATTTTGAATTATATTGACCAGTATTTTGTTAAGGATTTTGAATCAATGTTCATTAGAAAGATCAGAATGTCATTCTCAATCCTTGTGGATCCTTCCCCACTTTAACTATCGGTAATCTGCTAGATTCATAGAGAAAATTTGGGAGTTGGCCATTTGTGTAGGATTGTTGTCAGCTCTTGCCTGAATGCTTGCCAGCATTTTCCTGTGAAGCCATCTGGCCCAGGGGATATTTTAGTTGACATTTTCTTGATAACCTTGTCTATTTTCTCTATTTCTCTGAGTCTGTTGAGTTGCTTGTGGTCCATCTGGGAGGGTATTTGTCCATGTCTTCCAGGATGTTGAATTCATTGGTGTAACGGTACTCATAGTACTATACAATTCAGCTTTAAATATCATTAGAGCCCATTGTAGTTTTCCCTGTTTTATCCCTCAGTGGCGTGACTATTGTTATATGTTCCTTTCTTTCTTTGGTTAGGTTTGCAGTGGCCTACCTATTCTGTTAATCTGTTCAAAGAAACAACTATTTTACTGCATTGATTTGTTTGCATTGTTTTCACGTTTTCCAAGTTATTCACGTCTGCCCTAATTGGTTGTTATTTCGTTTCTTTTGCCATTTGTAGCATTGTCCTGTTAACTCTGTCATCAGGATCAATCACACCACTTAGTACGGTGACACTCTTCCTGACCTGTTGATCCAAAGGCATGAGAAGTCCAAAGTGGCCAGGGGGCATTCTCAGCTGCCACTTCAGTGGAATCCGTGCTGTGTTTCCAGGTGGGAGAGTTCCTTTCTTCAGGACCAGGACCTCCAGGCCTGAGGAACACAGGGTTGTTGGGACAGGAAGCAAACATGCTTCAAGGGGATCACTAGGAGTAATAGTGAGTGGTGCCACTCCAGCTTCCACCCCTTGGTTCCTGGACCCATGAATTCTGGCTCTTGGAGACACAGCACCATATATTGGCCGCTGGTTTAGAGCGTATACAGCTTCCTGGAGATCAGGAAGCCCCGCAAGTTGTTGCCACCTACTTGGCGTCGTAATTGCATCTTTAGGAGCCCATTCCATCGTTCCATCAAGCTGGCAGCTTCAGGATGATGAGGAACATGATACGGCCAGTGGATTCCATGGGAATGGGCCCATTGCCACACTGGATTTGCTGTGAAGTGAGCTCCTTGATCTGAAGCAAAGCTATGTGGGATGCCATGCCGGTGCATGAGGCATTCTTTGAGTCCACAAATAGTAGTTTTGGCAGAAGCATCACGTGCAGGGAAGGCAAGTCCATATCCAGAGTAGGTGTCTATTCCAGTAAGAACAAAACGCTGTCCCCTCCATGATGGAAGTGGTCCTATGGATTCAACCTGCCACCTAGATGCTGGTTGATCTCCCCGAGGAATTGTCCCATCTCTTGAACATAATATTGGTTTCTGTTGCTGGCAAATGGACACTCAGCAGTGGCAGTGGCCAAGTCAGCCTTGGTGAGTGGAAGTCCATGTTGCTGTGCCCATGCATAACCTCCATCCCTGCCGCCATGTGCACTTTGTTCATGTGCCCATTGGGCGATAACAGGGGTGGCAGAGGAAAGAGGAGGACCAGTCTCCACAGCGTGTGTCATCTTATCCACTTGATTATTAAAGTCCTCCTCTTCAGAGGTAATCCTTTGGTGAGCATTCACGTGAGATACAATTAACTTTACTTTCTTGGCCCATTCAGAGAAGTCTATCCACATACCTCCTTGTCACCAATTTTCCAATCATGGTCCTTCCAATTCCCTGACCATTCAGCCAAGCCATTAGCCACTGCCCATGAATCAGTATATAATCTCACATCTGGTCATTTTTCCTTATATGCAAACTGAACGGCCAGGTGCACTGCTCGAAGTTCTGCCCATTGGGAAGATATCCCTTCACCACTGTCCTTTACGGAGATCCCAGAAAAGGGCTGTAGTGCTGCTGCTGTCCACTTATGAGTGGCACCTGCATATCGTGCAGAGCCGACCGTAAACCAAGCATGACTTTTTTGGTCTTCACTTAAAGTATGGTAAGGAACTCCCCAGGAGGCCATAGGTGCAGACTGGGAGAACGGAGGCAATGTAACAGGAGTGGAGACTGTTGGCATTTGGGCCACTTCTTCTTGCAGCTTACTTGTTCCTTCAGGTCCTGCTTTGGCCCGATCTCGTATATACCACTTCCATTTAACAAGGGAGTGTTGCTGCGCACATCCAACTTTATGATTACGTGGGTCAGACAATAGCCACTTCATGATAGGTAATTCAGGCCTCATGGTGACTTGGTGGCCCATGGTGAGGCCTTCAGTCTCCAGCCAGGCCCAGTAACAGGCCAACAGCTGTTTTTCAAAGGGGGAGTAGTTGCTTGCAGAGGATGGCAAGACTTTACTCCAAAATCCCAATGGTCTATCTACGCTGTGATTCACCAATAGGGGTCTGCCAAAGACTGCACACTGCATCTTGATCTACAACTGACACCTCTAGCACCATTGGGTCAGCTGGATCATATGGTCCCAGTGGCAAAGCAGCTTGCACGGCAGCCTGCACTTGTTGAAGAGCCTTTTCTTGTTCTGGGCCCCACTCAAAAATGGAGGCTTTTCGTGTCACTTGATAAATAGGTCGAAGTAGAACACCCAAGTGAGGAATATGTTGCCTCCAAAATCCGAAGAGGCCCACTAGGCGTTGTGCCTCTTTTTTAGTCGTTGGGGGAGCTAAATGTAATAGCTTATCCTTCACTTTAGTAGGAATATCTCGACATGCCCCACACCACTGGACCCCTAGAAATTGTACTGATGTGGAGGGTACCTGAATCTTTGTTGGGTTAATTTCCCAACCCCTTGTACGCAGATATTGTACCAATGAATTTAGAGTCTTTGATACATCCTCCTGAGTGCGTCCAATCAGCATAATGTCATCAATATAATGGACCAGTGTGACATGCTGTGGAATAGACAGGTGGTCAAGGTCCCTTCGGACTAAATTATGGCACAGGGCAGAAGAGTTGATGTACTCCTGGGGGAGAGTTGTGAAAGTATATTGTTGCCCTTGCCAGGTGAAGGCAAACTGCTTCTGGTGGGCCTTTGAGACTGGTATGGAGAAGAAGGCATTAGCCAGATCAATAGCTGCATACCATGTACCAGGAGAAGTATTAATTTGCTCAAGCAATGTAATCACATCTGGGCCAGCAGCTGCAATTGGAGCTGACGATAATCCACTGTCATTCTCCAGGATCCATCTGTCTTCGTTACAGGCCAAATTGGTGAACTAAATGGGGGAGGTAGTAGGAATCACCACCCCTGCATCTTTCAAGTCTTTGATGGTGGCACTGATCTCTGCAATCCCTCCAGGCATGCGGTATTGCTCTTGGTTTACTCTTTTCCTAGGTAATGGCAATTCTAATGGTGTCCACTTGGCCTTTCCTACCATGATAGCCCTTATTCCACATTTTAGGGATCCGATATGGGGGTTCTGCCAGTTACTAAGTATGTCTATTCCAATGATGCATTCTGGAACTGGGGAAATAACCACAGGATGGGTCCCGGGGCCCACTGGACCCACAGTGAGGCGTACTTGAGCTAAAACTCCATTGATAGCTTGACCTCCATAAGCCCCCACTCTGATTGGTGGGCCTTTGAAACATTTTGGGTCTCCTGGAATTAGTGTCAGTTCTGAGCCGGTGTCTAGTAATCCCCGAAAAGTTTGATTATTTCCTTTCCCCCAATGAACAGTCACTGTTGTGAAAGGCCGCAGGTCCCTTTGGGGAAGGCTAGAAGGAAGACTAACAGTATAAACCTTCAGTGATGTAGCAGGATCCTCCTTACAAGGGACCCGGCCTCCCCTTCATTCAAGGGGTTGTGGGTCTGTAAACTGGCTCAGGTCTGGGAATTGATTGAGCGATCGTGACTGTCTATTCTGCTGTTCGCCTGATCTACCATTCTTTTGCCTGTACAGATCACGTAAATATTTAGTAGGCTTCCCATCTATTTCATTCCTAGGGACACTGCGGCTAAGTAGCCAATGCCATAATTCCACACGAGACAGGTTGCTTTGATTGTTATTGAAAACTCGTTGTCTATTATAACCACGCCCACCCTGTCTCCGTGGATCCAGTGCTGACACCTGCCCTCTACCATCACGGGGACCAATCAGCCCCATTGTGGGCAAATGTCGGAGTTCGCTTCGGGCAGTGGCCACTGTTAATCCTGGTGCACATAGAATAGCAATTACAGGAGTCTTAAGAGATGCTGGGGCCCACTTCACAAACTTGTTCCTTATGGTTGTGGTAAAGGGTATGTCTTCAGGTCACCCCCTTTTTGGATCTATGGGAATATCTTGATAGATCCATTCTAACATACCAATTTCTCTAAGCTTTTGGATGCCTTCCTCTACAGTGTACCAAGGCAGGTCAGGGTCTTCAAGTTGGTCTAATCTAGGCCATCTGGCAGTCCATGCTTCACTGAACTAACCAAATAAAGACTTAGATCCTTTTTTAGCCTGTCTCGCAGAGACATTGAAAGAAGAGTCTGTGCTTAGGGGTCCCATATCCAGAAACTCAGACTGGTCTAATATTACATTTCGTGCACCAGTATCCCACACCCTGAGTAACCATTCCCAGGGGTATTCTCCAGGCTTTTGCTTGTACGTATTTGAGAACTCAAGCAGGTCTTTATGTGTGTAGCGCACTTCTTCTTGGATAATCTTCTCAACCTCACCTTTAGGAGGTTTCTGAGACTTCATTTTAGTGACAGGTCTAGTGGAAATAATGGGTGCTGAGGGTGTTTCCTGGGTGCTCTCAGCAATACCTTGCGAGGCATCTTCCTCAGGTAATGCTACTGATGCAGCCCCACCTGGCCTATCAACTTGAATCGTTTGGCTAATCTGCTCAGGTGTTTCTAAGGGCTCAATATCCTCTACTTCCGGATCATCAGCCCCTATGTTCCCATCCCATGTTTCAGGGTCCCAACTTTTCCCAATGAATGCCCTTACTTTGGTTTCAGACACTACTCTAGATCTGCAATTCAGCTGCCGTTGTCATTCAGCCACTCGTATAATGAGACTCTGGACCTGGTTCTCAGCAATGTCAGCTCTTTTACTAGAGGAGAGAAGGCTCTCCTTTGTAGCACAGATGGAAGTTTTCAAATCTGTTAGTCTGCATGTGAGGCGTGCTTTTGAGGCTCTGAGATCATCCCTCTCCTTAATAACACTTTCCATCGTATGAAGGACCAGCCAACCAGCTTCGCTATACTTGTCATTTTCACAAAACTCCTGGAAAATATCAAATATACGATTGCCAAGAGCATCTCCTTTATCCAGCATGTCATCTACTTTAGGTGCTACTTTAATATTATCTTTGCTATTTCAGACCATGGATTAGTACGGGTAGTAGACGTATCCCCGTCAAGACTAAATAGGTTGGAAAACCAATTTAAGAAATCCATATTTGGTGCCAAAGGGACCAGGTATAAGGCATCATGCAAAAAAAAAAGAATATGTGTGCGTGTGTGTATATATATATATATATATATATATATATATATATATATATATATATATATACCATAATGAATGAAGGGGGAAGTGCAGAGTGGAGACCCAAGGCCCAAGCGTCGGCCACTGGAGATCCCCTCAGAGAGGGGTTTAGGAGAGGAGATGGGTCAGTCAGGGTGCGAGGTAGTGCCGATGAAGAGCAAAGCTTTCCCCCAGATTCTGGATGCTTCCTCCCCCCAACTACCATGATCCGAATTCTACCTTAGAGGGCTGGATAGGGCAGAGGTTGTACATTGGTAATATGAGGGCTGGAGGCACAGGGAATCCAGGGTGGATGATATCTTCTGGACCAAGGGTGTGAGGGATGATGCTGGGAGAGTATAGGGTGAGTGGGTTGGAAGGGGGAACTGATTACAAGGATCCACATGTGACCTCCTCCCTGGGAGAGGGACGGCAGAAAATGTGGGAAGGGAGACTTGGGATAGAGCAAGATATGACAAAATAACGATGTATAAATTACAAAGGGCACATGAGGGAGGGGGGAAAGGGGAGGGAGGAGGGAAAAAAAAGGACCTGATGCAAAGGGCCTAAGTGGAGAGCAAATGCTTTGAGAATGATTGGGGCGGGGAATGTATGCATGTGCTTTATACAATTGATGTATGTATATGTATGGATTGTGATAAGAGTTGTATGAGTCCCTAATAAAATGTAAAAAAAGAAAAGGAAAAAAAAGAAAGAAAAGAAAATGATTAGGGCAAAGAATGTACAGATGTGCTTTACACAATTGATGTATGTATATGTATGGACTGTGGTAAGAGTTGTATGAGCCCCTAATAAAACGTTTAAAAGAAAAAAGAGAAATCCATATTTGTCAAAATGGCTGCAGCGCCAGGCCAGGCGCAGGGGCGGCGGAGGCAGTGGGCGGAGACCTCTTCCCTGGCCAGCCAGTGTGGGAGCTGATCGCACAGCTGCTGCGCGCCAAGCCCTACCTGGCGGTGGCCGGCCACTTTGTCACGGGCGCGGCGAGCGCCTTCGGCCCGGGCGGCGCGGGCGCGGTGCTGGGCATCGATAACGTGTGTGGAGCTGGCGGCGCGGCTGCTCTTCAGCACCTTGGAGTGGGCGCGCCACGCGCCCTTCTTCCCCGAGCTGCCCGTGGCCGACCAGGTGGCCCTGCTGCGGCTCAGCTGGAGCGAGCTGTTCCTGCTGAACGCGGCGGAGGCCGCCCTGACCCTGCACACTGCGCCTCTGCTGGCCGCAGCCGGGCTGCACACCGCTCCCATGGCCGCCGAGCGGGCGGTGGCCTTCATGGACCAGGTGCGCGCCTTCCAGGAGCAAGTGGACAAGCTGGGCCGCCTGCAGGTGGACTCGGCGGAGTATGGCTGCCTCAAGGCCATCGCGCTCTTTACTCTTGATGCCTGTGGCCTCTCAGACCCAGCACACGTGGAGAGGCTGCAGGAGAAGGCGCAGGTGGCCCTGACCGAGTACATGCTGACCCAGTACCCAGCCCAGCCCCAGTGCTTCGGCCGCCTGCTGCTGCGTCTGCCTGCCCTGCGCGCCGTCCCAGCCTCACTCATCTCTCAGCTGTTCTTCATGCGCCTGGTGGGCAAGACACCCGTTGAGACGCTGATCCGAGACATGCTGCTCTCGGGGAGTACTTTCAACTGGCCTTAGGGCTCCGGCCAGTGACCGACCTCCAGCGACACAGATGCTCGGGGTCCCCAGGCCAAGGATAGGGACAGCCTCCCCAAGTGGCTAACCAGAACCATGACTAGGGCGAAAGATCATTATGTAATATGCAGTAGCCCTTAGTGACCCTGGTTACAATTTGACTCGGAGGCTACTGGACTTCAGAGCCTTACAAGCCTGGAAGGTTTATTTCAGGCACAGCAAGCACATGCCTCGGCGGTGCTGACTTGCGTTCTGCACCTGGATAGGCACCTGAAGTCATTTGGAGAGGATGTCTATGTAAGTTGGTTTTACATAAATTTCTGTGCTGGATTCCTTGTGCTTGTGGATTTTCTTGTCCTTCTTGGTTTGCTGTTATTTTACTACTGAGTTGGCTTTTGTGGTTTTCTTCATTTTGATGAGGTTTCTTTCCTATTTCTTACGACATTCCCTTGATAGTTATTTTCTTATCTAGTGTAAGATGGTCATGTTTCTCTTGTGTACTGCTTGCCTTCCTCTCCATACAGTTTCTTTGCATGTACTTTTCTCCCCCTATTTGCTTCGTGTTTGTCTCCATTGCAGATTGATATTTGTAGCTCTCTCTTTTCAGTCTTGTGTCATATTTGCAGAACTGCTTCACCTTGGTTACTGTCTGGTGGGGACTGCCTTGCTCATTGATCTCAGGTTTATGTTTGCTCTTCCTTGTGATTCTCCATCCATAGAATAGCCTTCGTATTTTTTTATAACTCATTCCGCTGCTTTGGATTTCTGGAATTCTCCTTGACTGAAAATGCCCTTATTTCTTCTTCATATTTTGCTGGATTTAAGATCCTTGCTTGGCAGTTATTTCTTTTAAAGTTTCATATATGTCGTCACGTTGCCTTATGCCTGCAGAGGTTTGTTGAAGGAAAACAAACAAACAGAAAACCACACTCAGCTTAATTGTTTGCTTTCCCTTTGCAGACCCCCTGCTGGGGCTGCTTCCATAAATGTGCTCCTTACAGTTCTGCTCACAGGCGTGCCCTCATGGCTCTCAGATTTTGCGTCCATGGCTTTATTCTGAGAAGTCCACTCTCCCATGCCATTTTCCCTGAGCCTTTGGATCCCTCTCCTAGGGAATGCTACTGTAGGTCTGATACGTCTGCTTGACTTACTGTAGATGGCCAACCAATGAATGACTACATCAACCCCGCAAGCTCCAATACTGGACAGAGAATCTGTGCTGAGTGGGCCATATCAATAAACTGAGACTTATCAGAGTTTATGTTCCTTGCACAATAATCGCACAACCTTTATAACGATCCTGACACATAGTCTGCAGGTTTCTGTCTGCACAAGTTAAGGAATTCTAGAATAATTTTGGGGGGTAGAGCATAGCTGTTCCTGGCCCAACACCTGGGCTTCACTTTGGGAACTTGCTATGAGTTAAGTCTAGGTAGAGGTCTGGAGGCCATAAACCGTGGGAGGTGTTTCCTGGGCCCATGCAGCGGTGTCTTGCTCCAGATACAGCCTAAGCACCATTATCGGCACACATCCCAAACTCAGTCATTTGGACGCATGGGGACCCTACAGGACAGAGTAGACCTGCTCCTGTGGGTTCTGAGACTGTAATTCTTCATGAGAGAAGAAAACCTGGTCTTTTCTTAGGGGAGCTGCCCTTGGTTTGACCTTTCTGCTCTTGTGTTTTGTAGCACAGAGGATGATCACTGTGCCATCAGGGCCAGGGATGAAAACACCTTCTTGGTTCGTAGTGATAGATTTCTCAAAACTTACCGAGAGATGTGGGGTATGTACAGTAGCTTTAGGGCTTGCATCAGACATCAGAACCAATTTAGACAACTCATCTTTTCTCATTCTGTTTCTTTAGAACCTCTCCTGGTCCCGTCAAGTCAACTCTGATGCAGAACAACCCTCTACAACAGGGTAAGCTTCCCCTCTGTGTTCCAGAGACGGTAATTCATTATTGCATTAAAATGTTTCTTCCTTTTGCTGTGGTGTAACACGTGGTTTTGAACTGTTGACCTTGACCTTAGCAGCCAATGCATAAGCGCTATGCCACCAGGGTTCTCTAGAGAAGCAAGACCAAGGATACTTGTATGATACATGTATGGACAAATAGTGATTTATATCCACAATTGCCTAAACAGCTATAGAAGCAGGTAAGTCCAGTTTGGTTCAAGTTCATTGGTCATATATAAGCGGGAGACTTCTCCTGTCTCATAGAGCTACGGGAACTGATGGACATGAAAGAGGAAGATGCAGGAAGAGGGTCTCGGGTGGGGAAGGCAGCGCTGCATGAATCTGAGTTGGGATGAATCAATACAAGTTGACATTCCACTGATGGTTAGTGTGATCAGTAGATGACCTAACAGGAAATTGACAAACCAGATGTAGAATCCAGAAGTGGACAAAGGGAAATGGGCAAGACAAAGCACGCTTCTGCACAGGATTCCTCTTATAATAGAGACGACAACCCAGAAGAGGGCTCATGGGACTTACACCTGATTGATAAGTTGGACTCTAACTCTATTTTCACACAAACAGGTCCAGCTGACAGAAATTCTAATGATCACAGATGAGAAAGAGAACGTTCAAATGTGGTGCACAAAAGGAAAATTAGGACCGCCTCATTCCTCATAAGACACGATGCTTTCTCATTGTCTTTTCCGATAAGAGCAGAACTTTGTGTATCAGCAATTGACGCCGTCTGGCACTTCTGAGTGATGTAACTCTCTCTATATATGTATCTGATGAATCCACAACTGATGAAAGCGTAGATAGTTGATGGTCCTATGACATTCACATTCAACATCAGAAACCAGCAAGGCACTGTGATCTTGTAACTTGGTTTAGTAGGGAAGCACAAAGAGCTTATGTTTGGGTATAAGATCCCATTTGGAATCTTTACTAGCAAGTTAATTGGATTGACCTTATTACTCTGTGTGTAGATCTATTCACACAAACACTGCGAAAGCACCTTCTTTTGTTGACCCTCCGATTCTTCTTTCATTCGTTAAGCACAACTTAACTGCTCAAATGTTCCTGAAATTAGAATTTTATTGAAGAGTAGTATTTTTCATTTTTCTCTCAGCTCTGCCAATAGTGGTGGGTGGGTCAAAAAGAAGAAAGTCCATTCGTGCTACAACTCCAGAAATATCTGGTGATTAGAGCTAACTGCATACCTCTGAAATCAGAGGTAAATACTGGTTCTGAAACTTGAGGACATAAACAAGGCTCCTTCTACCACGAAAGAAAAGAACACACTGCCATCCCGGAAGAGATTGTGGAAATTGTAACGTTGTAGCAGAAGCTTACAATAATAAAATGAAACATGATAGTAAAACAAACTCCACTGGAAGGAAAAAAGCCAAAAGAAGATGAAAATTGATGAGATAAACCAAAATTATTAGAGGAACAATCTACTACGTCCATTTTATTTATTATTTTTAGTAGGTTCGTTTTCCTTCATTTCCTTGAATGAGAGTTTTAGACAGGAAAGTCACAGGCAATATAGTTCAATGCAAAGCAGAAGAATTGTAAGCAAAAACTTTAAATTAGTAGAGATGACCAACAATTCAGTTGTAGTAAGAAGCTATTACCATCCATCCCTAGGAGGTAATGACAATGCTATGTGGTGATGTTACTTAAGCCCAGGGGCTGGAAGCCCATATCCAGTGTTGAAATCATGGGGTCAGAACTGGAAGCATAGCGCTGTTTACCACTAGCAGTCTACACAAACGAACAAACAAACCAAAACATCCACAATGAAACTTGTTGAATTGAACTAGAACTCTAAGAGACTATATGAGAAAGACCAACAGTAAAAAAAACTTGATCAGAACAAACTGTGGGTAGCACCGTGAAGAACGGGAATTCCAGAACACTTCCCTGTGCTCGTGCACAACCTGTGCCTGGTTCAAGAGGAAGTCAGGAGAGAGAACAAGGGCACACTGTGTGCTTTAACATCATCAAAGGTTTGTGTCAGGCCTGCATCCTCTAACCCTACTTACTCAGTCTGTATGCTGAGCAAGCACTCAGAGAGGCTAGATTACCTGAATAAGCCTGCACATCAGGACTGGAGGAATCTTTATTAATACCCTGTGCTATGCAGGTGACAACCTTGTTTGGCGAAAGTGAGGGGGATTCAAACATTTGCTGATAAAGTTCAAGGGCAGAAGCCTTCAGCATGGGTTACAACTCAATGAAAGGAAAACGTAAATCTTCATAACTGGACCAATATGTAGCAGGGGATAAATGGAATAAAATGTGAAGTTGGTAAGGATTTCATCTTGCTTGGATCCATAATCAATACTCATGGAAGCAGCCGTCAAGTGACCAAGCTACACTTTGTTTTGGGTCAATCTCTACAACCCCTGTTTAAAGCATTGAGAAGCAAGGATTATACTCTGAGGACTAAGGTGGGCTTGACCTAAACCAAGGTCTTCCCAATGGTCTACTCTGCATGTGAAAATTGCACATTGAAAATGGAAGACCAAAGAAAATCCAACGCACTTGAACCGCGGTGTTGGAGAAGATTATTGAAAGTATATGGACTGCCAGAAGAACGAACAGACCAATCCTGGAAGAAGGACGGCCAGAATGCTCCTTAGAGGCAAGGATGGTGAGTCTTTGTCAAACCAAGGAAGGCCGTAGACGAGATTGCGAGATTGATTGACAGTGACTGTGTCACTGCGAACTCCACCCTACGAACAAGTGGGAGGATGGCACAGGAAGGACCAGGTGGTGTGTTTCCTTCTGGGGAGCTGGGAGTAGGAATGACTTGATGGCCCCTGACAGCAACATCAACTACAGAACAATCTCTCAAACAAGATATTGAAGAAAAGTATAGGTTCATTTATGTAACCTTCAAAATCGGACCAAAATTCAACATCAGAGAGGCATCCATCTACACTCAGTGATTATTAGAAATGGCAGGATAGTGCCTCACTCCAGTGGAGAGAGATGAGGTGAGTGGTTTCAGGAATATTTAAATAAGAACAAATTTTCAAAACAGTTCTTGTATATTTTGTTTCCCCTAAGCAAATAACACAAGACAATATTAATTTTATACCAATATGAAAAAATTAAAATACAAGCTCACAGCCTACATATGTAGAGAAATAATTGAAAACATTGACCAGCTTTAGAACAGGGGACTGGAAGTATGTGTGATTAAGAAGGAAAATGCTGATCTTTCTTTGAAGTTTTCTGTTGTCTATGACTTTATTAAATCTCTTCAAATTTCTTTGGAAAAAATGAACAAGTCCAAATAGTTTATAAATAATTCTTCACTGTAGATCTTGAGTCACTGCTACAGTTCAAAGTGCATGTCCAATTCTCATTTTTCTAAATCGACTAACTTTGTATTTAATTTTTAATGTGTTTCCATTTTAAGATTATTTCTTTATCTTTTAATTTTAGTATTTTAACATTGTATTAACATATAACTCATACATCACACACATTAGTGATTCAAACATCAAGAATTGTGCGATCTTTGCCACAATCCACGTTGGAGTATTTTCAACATTCTTGCATCCATCAGTACTAGCATCCCCTGTCCCCCTGTGTCTTCTAGTGTAGTCAGAGAAACCGATTGAGCTATATGTTTACCTATCCAGAATTTCTTATAAAAATCATACAAAATGGGAAAATATAGCAACCATAAAATAGAACAGAACAGTCTCCTTGCAAAAGTAATTAAAAACTAGGACAGGTTAAAAATGGGTCAAAAGCAAGGATCAACCTTGAAGCCCCTCCCAGGGAGACAAAGAACAGAAAAGTGGGTGAGGGGCGATGGAGGACGATATAAGATTTGGACAAAATGATCTGTAATTTATCAAGGGCTCATGAAGGAGATTCCCAGGGGAAGTGGGGGGAAGAAATGGGGAGCGGATATCAGGGGCTCAAGTGGGAAGAGACTTGAAAATGATGATGGCATTTTTAGGTGCAAATGTGCCTGACACACTGGAGAAATGTATGGATTGTGATAAGAGATTTAAGAGCCCCAATAAAAGTATTAAAAAATGGATCAAGGGGGGAAAATGTTAATATCTAAAATAATTAAAAGCAATCTGCAGCAGGGGTCAGAAAACTCTAACTTATAAGTTCTATGCAGCTCCTTCAGCAAGGATATGTGACTATGATGTAAAATTGAAAATGAAGATAACACCATGATACTTTCATTTATAGTATTACTTAAAATTTTCCTTATTTATAAATATATTTTATAGCTCTTGAATAATTTTTAAATTATTGTTATGTACCACGATGGCTAATGAATATAAAAAAATTTGTTGACCCCTTATCTCAGTGATTCACTTTCCAATTCACCCTGTCTGTGGACCAGATTGTTTACACGGGTATTCAATCAACTGAGGGAATTAACTAGAGGCTCAACGCACAGAAGGTCTACGCAAACGGAGGGGGCTTTCACTGTCATCCTTAGCCTTCTGCTAACCAGGTTTTCAGAATTTAAACTCTAATATAATTCCCTCCTCTAATCTTAGAGTCTACTATTCAAAAATCCTTGGATCACACGACTACTTTGGCACTTCACCTAGATGGTTGCTTGTTAAGACAAGTTGTTAAGACACTACATGCTAGATGCTATTGTTGCTGATCACAGGGCACTATCTGATTTCTTCCCCCACACTTTTCTCTAGCACCCAGCTCTTCAGTGATCACTTCATGAGTTTAAGTATGGAGCCACAGTGTAATAACAGTTCTTCCATAAGGGTTTATGGTTAATGCCATATGGAGTAACGGAGACTGAGTGTTTACAGGAGCTGAGACCACCAAATCTTTCTCCTTTTGAAAGGTCTATGGACATAAATTGACACACGTTTTCTTAACTGCCATCCTGGCCACAACTGACTGAGCCCAGGCTTGGCATAATCTGACGTACAGGTTGCTCTTGTCAATTTCTGTGGAGGTGATTCCAACTCATGGCAACTCACATGTGGAGCATAACTGGTCTGGGGTTTTCAAAAGTCTGTTCTTTCAAGACCAAGTCACCAGGTCTGTCTTTGGAGGCTCTCTCCCCAACCTTGTGGCTACGAGGTAGATCATTTGTGCCACTCAGCCACCAAATCTGTAAGTTGGCCAGAAACCCTTCATCAATTCCTTGTGATAGAGAACTGGTTGACTTCAGGCAGCAATGCTGAAGCACAATAATGCGTGAGAGAGGGATGGCTCTGAACCAGCAAAAGCCAAGGTAAAGAAGAGACTGCAGGTGTAGCCCACCAAAGGCTGAGCCCTCTTCCCCACTTGAAACATATTTCCTTTATTATATGTAAATTTGCCTCCCAAAAGTGTTTTTTCTTAAAATCAGCACACTGTTGGGTGCTGATCAGTTCAAACATTTTCTCTAACAGAACAAACAAATGATACACAATTGGTGGCAAGTTGGGTTGCAGTTGCAATGGGGCCCCCAGAGTCCTGAAGGTTAGAGGAACCAAAGAGCTGCAATGCAAATTCTCATGACTGAAAACCAACATCACCGCCATTGAGGTGATTCACCTGCTGGCAATCCGACAGGACAAGGTAGAATGGCCCCTGGGTTCCTGAAGCTGACTCTTCACAGCAGGCCGTAGCCTTCTCCTTCTCCCAGCTAACAGGATGATTGTCACAGGACCAAAGGGGTTTTGTAAAACAAGAATACGAATGAAACGAGAACAAGGCTGGACATACAATATTATTAATAAATCAAGAGATTTTCATATGAAAGTGCAGCACAGAGCTGGAACCAGAGGCCAGAGAGGCACGTGGCTGTTGACAGTAGCATCTGAATGCTTAATAAATTCTAATTACTTAGAGAAATAGACATTAATATTTCTCAGATGAAACGTTAAAATAGCCAAGTCCCTCACGAGGCTCTTGCTTCACTTTCATATAACACACCCCTTGTCCATGATTTTATGAGCTTTTTCTCTCCACCTTCACATCCAAGTTTAACCACACACACAAAAAAAATGCCTGCAACTTTAGTGTACTTGACTGGTTTTAGAAGCAAATAACAAAAACAACTTTGACCATGTAATAATCTTTTCAGGTTAACTTTTCTCAATGCTTTTGAATTTAAATGAATTTTCAGCTCGTTATTTTTATGATGTGAGGCTTTATAGAAATGAGCTAATAGGAATGCCCAGTAACCAATAAGGGCTCTTATTTAAGATAAACTCATGACACAGTGGCCTATGCATTGGGCTGATAACCACAGCTTAGAGGTTCAACCTCACCAGCCAATCCACGGCAGAAAGATGAGGCTCTCTTCCTGTAAAGATACAGTCTCAGAAACCTTAAGGAGCAGCACTACTCTGTCCTCAAGGGTTAGTATGGTCAGGAATGAACTTGATGGCAGTGAGTTGTGGGGCAACTAAGAGCCAAAGGGCCTTTATCTTCCTGAATGCAAAAGCAGGGGAGAGAGAGAGGCAATTCAGTGGGTCAGAAAGCCTCCTGCTTAGGCGCTTTGAAGTCTGTGGCTTGAATACAATCTTCTCCACTAACTATCTCTACAAAGGCTCACCAATTTCTGGGTTAAAAGAGTAACGGAGGCAGCCTCCAAACCTAAAATTATCTGACTCCAGGGTCCATGTTTCTTTCTTTCTTTTAATATTTTTCAAGATAAATTAAGTGGAGATTTACATTTCAGATCATCCAATTGGTACATAACAACTTAAACTACTTACCAAAACACTCAGTAGCTTGCCCTGCTGTCCTCATTTGATTTCTCCCCTCCCTCTTATGGAATGCTATCTTCCACTTCACCCAAGGGAACTCTTTTCTACCCCATGTTGTTTCTTTACTCCTTGATTTAAAAAAATACTTTTATTGGGGGCTCTTGCATCTCATCACAATCCACGATTCATCCAGTGGGTCAAGCACATTTGCACATATACCGCCATCACCATTTTCAAAGCAATCTCTTCCCACTTGTGCCCTTGATATCAGGTCCCAATTTCTTCCTCCTCCTTCCTTCCCTCACAAATCATTGATAAGAGATATAGATTATTATTTTCATATCTTATATCATCTGCTGTCAGTCACCACCCACTTTTCTGTGGTGCGTCCCACATGGAGGGGATTATAGGTTGATCCTTGTGATCAATTCCCCTCTTCTCCCCGCCACCCTCCCCTAGTCCTCCTAGTATCTCTACTCTCATTATTGGCCCTGAGGGGTTATCTATCCTACATTCTCTGTGTTGTGAGTTCTTATCTGTAGCCGTGTGCATGCTCTGGTCTAATCCGATTTTTGAGGTAGAATTGAGGTCATGATAGTGGGAGGAAGGAAGAACAAAGAATGAGAGAGAAATCCTGTGTTTCATCAGTGCCATACTGCACCCATACTGCCTCATCTTTTCCCTGTGACCCCTCTGTGAGAGTGTGTCCAATTGTCTACCTCCGGCCATTCACATTGGGTAGGATTTTGTTCTGGGGCTTAGCTGCCTGATACTTGATCCCATCAATAATTCATGATCATACAGGCTGGTGTGCTTCTTCCATGTGAGCTTTGTTGCTTCTTAGCTAGATGGCCATTATTTACCTTCAAGCCTTTAAGACCCCAGACACTATATCTTTTGATAGCCAGTCACCGTGTTTCATTTTTCCTTCTCATCTGCTTAGTAACCATCAAAGTCGATTCCTTGGGTATGAACGCCTTTGTCTTTTGTAACAGCCAGGGTCCATGTTTTAACCACCCTGCTCATTGCCTCTCATAAACGGACACGTGTCTGAGGAAGGACAAACAAAAAAATTCGTTGTGGCATTTGCTCTGAGAAGGAAAGTGGGTGTCCGAAGGCAACCCACCTACCCGGACCACTGTGCTTTTCCTACTCAATACTGAGAACCTAAGTGAAAAGGAGATCAAGAATGTGATCAATGTAAACCCGACCAAGGAGAACACCTCCAAGATATATTGTTACTGTGGAGCAAAAACAGACAAACACGAGGTGAACAATAGTGTGCAGAGCACGTTCCTGTTTGGTTTGTTATTATTATTTTAAAGAAAGGATTCTAAGACAATGTTATCTCTTGGAGGGAACAGGGTACCTGACATGTTAGAAGTTGCTTTCCAGGATATGCTCCTGTATTGCCTGGAATTGTTCCTTTAAATTTTTAGTTTTCAAATTATATGATGGATCTTCCTAATAATAAAACAATTTTAAAGAACAAATAAGTCCCGAATTCTTCTCCTTTGTAGCCCTGATCAACGACCCCTCATCTCTCAGAGACTCAGTGTCTTCACCTGTGAAACGGGAGCAACACTGCTTCTTGTAAGATCGCTGTGAGAATAAGCGAGACCCCATGTACGAAGCGTCGGCCCCACGAAGAGGTTCCCTATGTCACTGAACCAGGAAGACACTAAGTTACCATGGTCTCATGATAAGACTATTATCAATGTTTCCCAGTGACTAGGAAGCCAGGATGCCCCAGCCCCGAGTCCCATCTTGTGGAACAGCACTGACCTAGGAGGCAGAGGGTCCCATGTGGCCAAGACTTGCTGCTTTGGATCAGGATGCTCAGTCCCAGCAGTTAGCTGCAGCTGCAATGACAACAGAAACCAGCTCCTTGAGCGCCAACACAGCCCTGCAAGATGAGTAGTGTCCTGTGATGCACAATGGTGGTGCCGGGAAGAGGAATGCCTTCTGAAGGGGTAGGAACTAGTCCTGGTCTGGTTTTGGTGTCTGAACCATAAATAATCTGGTAATTGCTCCTTCTCTTCTATTTTCTGGTAGAGATTGAACTTAGTCTCAGAGCTGGTCTGACACTAAGTCTATGAACTGCTGATTAGAAAACAGATTGTCGATAGGACCCAGGAATCCCATTGCTAGATATATATTCCAGATTGAAATAAATCAACCCTAGAGGAACATTATTAGATGATACGTTATAAAAAGGAAAGCTTTTCACACTCAAAGAATCACTTTCAAGTGTTGCTAGGGTTAAAAGTGGTGGGAATGCAAATTACAAACGAGAGGTTATGCTTATATAAACTTGGGTGAAGGAGAAGACAAGATACAATTAAGAGTGAAGTCAGCCAAAGTGATGGAGTCAAGAGAAAACACTGGCAGGAGTGCAACAGTTAACAGTAATAGAGGGACATTGTTATATACATCATTCAACTATAGTGATTTCCCAGTAAATGCATGGATCAACACACATGGGGAAACCAGTGTGGAGGGAGAGTAGGATTGTACATACGTGCTTACATATATTTGACAGATACTTCTACATGTATGCATACCTTTACTGAAAATGTATCCATGGGGGAAACCAAGAGCAACAGGCATAGCAAACTTGACAATGTTCTACATCCTACTTTGGTGAAGAGTGACTGGGGTCTTCATAGCTGGAGAGCAGCAACTGAAGTGTCATGATCGGTTTCTCCTCATCTCCAGGTAAGGATACTAAAGAAAACTGAAGATATAGAGAAACAATTACCCCCATGGAGTAAAGGCCCAGAACATCAGCTTTCTCATCTCTGAATCCAGAAGAATTAGATGATGTCCTGCCAGCACAACAAACTGCCTGGAAGGAATTGCAGACAAGGTCCTCGATAGACCGAGATACAAATGTGAAATAAAACTAACGATCACAAACAAACACAGGAAACAGGCTTACTTCTTGGATAAAGAGTACTGAAGCCCCAGGACTATGGAGATTATGCTCCTTAGAAATCCTTGAGGTCTAGAGCGGATTTTCCTCGTGTGCCTCCATTTTTAACGAAATAAAACAAAACAAACTTGCTGCCATCGAGTCAATTCTCACTCATAGTGACCCAGTAGGGCAGGGTAGAACTGCTCTGTGAATTTCCAAGTGTAACTCTTTATAGGAGTAGAAAGCCCTTCTTTACCCCTAGTGGTCCCAAACTGCTGGCCTTGTAGATGGCAACCCAAGGCATAACCACTACTCCACCATGGCCGTTCGCAATCCTTGATATCTGGAACAGGCTCGATTTTTAGCCAAATAAAAATAGGTCTCAATGGGGTCACAATAATTTCAGGGAAGTAGGGCTTCTATTGGCTAATCAACGACGTGAGGTCAAAATGTCAGCATTTACACAGAGACAAAGTTCAGAAGGGCTAGGAAAGCGGAGGAATGTAAATTCAAACGAGAGATGAATTGGCAAAAGTGAATTTACAGTGTGGTGATTACAATCAATGACAGGACACAGAATGCATATCAACTGTAAAGTGGGACACTAATTTGCCCTGTAAACCTTCACTCAGTCATAATAAAATCACACACACATGTTCCTGCACACACACACAAACACACACACCACAATCAGATAGTCAATGGTGTCCTGGGTCAACAGAGCATAGGGAGGTCAGGTCAATTCTGAGCAGGACTGTGCCTTATCACCTGACTTGAAGGACTTTTCACATCTCATCTTTTGGACGATCACGAAGAGTGTCCAAGATCCCTGAAGACAAGTTGTTGCATAAGCACACAATGGTGCATAAGCACATAGGAAATGTGGTGAAGGAAGCTGATGATGCCTGGCTATCAAAAGATATAGCATCTGGGGTCTTAAAGGCTGGTAATTAAACAAGCAGCCATCTAGCATGGAAGAGACAAAGCCCCCATGGAAGAAACACACCAGCCTGTGTGACCATGAGATGTCGAAGGGAGGAGGTAACAAAAGTTCAGAAACACACGTCCAACTTGATGTGAAGCGGCATGGATGCCCTAGAGATGCAAAACTCACCTGTCCAGTAGTAATCCCACAGTACCACTCAGAAGGAGACACTCAAAGGGGAAAGGATGATTAAGTCAGGAGAAGGTATGGTACTCATGAACCACGTGCTTATCCACCGGTTCGTTAATATTTCCTTCCCTTAGAGGACAGGCTGTGATTTGTTTTACCTCGTTAATCATGTTAGATTCGTGTATGTTCATTTGTGCATTTAAGATCCTTCGGTACATGAAGCTCAGGGTAGGTGACGCTGCAGAAAATGTTACCTGAGTAATGGTTTTCTAAGGGTAAAGGAGGGGGCGGGCATGAAGGAGAGGAGTTTGGAGCAGATAGCATTGATGATTGTATGACCCCACTGGATGGGATTGAACAACAGAATTGTATATAAGTAGACATTGGATTTTAGAAGATATTTCAATAGAACTATTATTTTTTTTTAAAGCAGCATATTGTCCAAACGGATTTGCCTCCACTGTGGTCCTCATCAGAGTTTCTCAAAAGCAACGACAACAACAACAAAATACACAATAAAGAGAACTTAGTCTGGAGATCTAAAGCTGTGGTTCCCAGATTGGGACAAACGGCCCCGAGTAGATGTTGTAACTGTTTAGGGAACCTCAAAAGCAGATGGCTATGTTTTGTCTCGGATTGTGGCCTCTAGTAGAAATGTTTATAATGGCCAGGGGAGGCTGGGACACATTTAGTATTTTTCTGAAAATTTGGCAGTAGGCCAAATTCCTTTGGGAACCTCTGACCTAAATGCAGGAAAGCATCACAGCAATGTACAGCAATCACAGTATGGCAAGCTGACAGACAAATGGTGGCTTGGAGTTCTAGTCTCCCCAATCGTGAGAAAGTAAATTTGTTTATGAAAGCGATCAACCACTGTGGTATTTGTGTTATAGTAGAAGTAGATAAGATATTTACTGTCTTAAGAATCAAGTGGAGTTCTTATTAATACATACGTTTCCAACCCTGGTTTTCACCTTTTTGAAGAACAGGATCTTGGAAAACAGTCTATCTAAATTCACTAGCAATCAAATTATGTCGCAAAATGTCATGGTGAAGTCTCATTGATAGTTAGGATCCAAGGACAACGAAAGCTATAATCTCACTGCCATCGAGTGGATTCCCACTCCCAGCAGCCCTGCGACAAGACAGCACTGCCCCTGTGTGTTTCCAAGACCGTAAATCTCTGTGGGAGTCGAAACCCTCGTCTTTCTCCCTCTGAGTGGATGATGGTTTCAAAGTGCTGACCTTGTGGTTAGCAGCCCAGTGCATAACTACAACGCCACTAGGGTGCCTGATGGGGCAATAAAGGTTAGGTATAGAGGCTAGGAGGGAAAGCAACCACAAGACGGTTCATTATTACTGCAAGATGGTCCATTATTAAGCTGACCACAGTTTCACAAGAAAACTTGTCTCCTTGTCCAATTCCACAAGAGTATTCCACAGAAAAGTTTTGCCAAATGAACCATTATTTTTTTGAATGGTTATCTAAGTGGTGAAAGGTAAGGAGATTATTTACTGTCTTCTTCTTATATCTCCTCTTTTGCTGGTTAACGTTTTCTTACGAGGGATTAGCTCTGTCATGACCTGAGATTCTTGTCTACCCCTATTGAGGGGGAAGCCCAGTTCTCACAGACTCATTAAATCAGGGTGGTAGCAGAAGAGCAATTCCCCCAATGCAGGCAGAAGATATTTGAAGATTTTGAATTTGAAAAGCAAGGGCAAAAGTGGACATTCAATATATTTAAGAACCAATAGCAAGTCCTAATTAAAATGAGACACTAATGTAGAAAAAACCTCCAGTCCATTAAAAAAGACCTGACATACCAAATTTATAGAAACGGAGAAACCTTTAAGAGTGTCACTCAAAGACACCCTTTATTGTGGAACTAAAGCCGCCCCATGGTTGGTAGTTCAAAGTCACCAGCAGCTTGGGAGAAAGCTGGAGCTTTCTACTCCTGTAAACAGTTGCAGCGTTAAATCCACAGGGGTCGCTACGAGTCAGCATTGACTTGATAGCACTGAGTGACAAAGCCACTCCCAGAGGTCACCCTTCAGCCGAGCAGTGGATTGGCCTGTAGAATATACAAAACCCAGGAGGCAGGTAATATTGGTAACATGTTTCTTGAACAACACCCGGTACCCTCTAAACAACATATAAGGAAGTTTAAACAATTCCTTTTTAATCATTAAAAATCTGATACTGCTATTGGCGTCATTCATAAAATGCCAATTAGTTCTGAGTACATCTCGAGCATGTTATTGTTGCCAATCCCTCCAGCCTCTTGTTTAGAAACATGGCATTTTATATTTATCCTAGAGGTTAGCTGAATGAAGTCCAGAAAGCAGAATTCCGGGAGGAAACTGTTGTCATGAATCCAAACCATTTCAAATTCCCAAAAGCAGCCAGGAAGAAAGATTCAGATTGCTGATGATCCAGCCTAATAGACAACATCATGACAACACAAGAAAGATTGAAGTTATCCACAGTTTCATTTTACTTACATCTAGAATCAGTGCCCGTGCAAGCAGCAGTCAAGAAACATCAGTAATAAGATCACACAAAAACAACCAATCACATGGAAATTGAACAACACATTACTTAAAATCCACTGGGTAATTAAAGAAACTAATGGCAATTAATAGTAATAAATGCACATATCAAAAAAGAACACTACAAAATCAACACTTTATCTGAAAACCTATATCAATTAGAATAATAACAGCAAAACCCTTAGTCAACAGAAGAAAAGAAATGATAAACATAGGAACAGAAATAAATGATTCAGAAAATAATAAAATAAATAAATGAGGCAAGAAGTAGTTCAGTTAAAAGAATTTTATTTTATTTTTTATGAATCAATGGATGAGGGGGATCTTACCGGTCTGATAGCAATAGATACATTAATTGCATCAAGCACATTCATACATATGTTGCTGCCATCCTTTTCAAAACATTTTCCTTCTACTTGAGCCTTTGGTATCAGCTTCTCTTTTTCCCTCCCTATCACACCCTCCCTTCCTCATGAATATTTGATAAATTATTGTGTTCATATCTTTTTAAAAATTAAATACTTTAATTGGGGGCTCTTACCTCTCTTCTCACAGTCTGTACATTCTTCCATTGTTGTCAAGCACACGTATACATATGTTGTCATCACCATTTTCAAAGCATTTTCTCTGTCTTGAGCCCTTGATATCAGCTCCTCATTATCCCCATCCCTTCCTTCCTTATGAACCTTTGATAAGTTATAGATTATTATTTTCATATCTTACATTGTCCTCCGTCACCGTTCACCCATTTTTCTGTGGTTTGTCCCCCTGGGAGGGGGTTAAAGGTTGATCCTTGTGCTTGATTCCCCCTTTCTTCCCCCACTTTCCCCTTATTCTCTTGGTAGCTCTATTCTCATTGTTGGTCTTGTGGGCTTTATCTCTCCCAAATTCCCTGTGTTGCCAGTTCTTATCTGTAGCACCGAACATGTTCTGGTCTAGTCTGATTTGTAAGGGATAATTGACATGATAGTGGGGTGGAGGAAGCATTAACGAGCTAGAGGAAAATTGTATGTTTCATCAGTGCTATACTGTGCCCTGACTGGCCCATCTCTTGCTTATGACCCTTATGTAAGGGTATGTCCAATTATCTACAGATAGACTTTGGGTCTCCACTGCACACACAGGCAAGTACCCCATTCACCTTGGCATGGTTTTGTTCTGGGTCTTAGATGCCTGATACATGATCCCATAGATACCTCATGATCACACAGGCTGGTGTGCTTCTTCCATGTGGGCTTTGTTGCTTCTCAGCTAGGTGGCCGCTTGTTTACCTTCAAGGCTTTAAGACTCCAGATGCTGTATCTTTTGATAGTCGGGCACCATCAGCTTCCTTCACTACATTTGCTTATGCACCCATTTTGTCTTCAGTGACTGTGTTGGGAATGTGAGCATCACAGAATGCCGCATTGTTAAAACAAAGTGTTCTTGTGTTGAGAGGTTTCATGAGTTGGGGCCTAATGTCCATCGGCTACCTTGATGGTAAACATATAGATATAAATCCCCAGATCTAGTTCCCTATCATTCTATATAAATATGTTTCTATATGGACACGCCTGTATTCAGACCTCTATAAATGTCCTTTGCCTCCTACTTCTTTACACTATTTCCATTTTCTTTCCTCTTGTTCTACTATGATGTTTGGCCTTCATTCAGGTTTGGCTCTCATTCCTCACTGCTCCATTGCCCTTGATTAAGCCCCACTAGCAATCCTATGCCCTTCTCTCCAATGATTTTTACTTCTCTCCAATGATTTCACTAGTTTCCTCATGCCTGGGTTAGTTGATTCCCCCCCCCCCGCTCTTTTCTCCTACCTCCCCCTCACCCGTGTCGCCCTGGAATCATCAGCCCCGTTGTTTTCATCTCCAAATTGTTTATCCCACCGATCTTATCCAGATAGACATGCAGAGACATTAATAAGTGCAAAACCCAGGCAAAGCCAAACAAAAGTACAAAGGAAGACAAAAACAACAAAGCAACAACAACAAAATCAGAATAACAACAAAAATAAAGCCAAGGACCAAAAAGGAACTATCAATAGTTAAAGGTCTTTTTTTTTTTTTTTTACTTTTAGGAGTGTTTTCAACTCGAGTCGATGGGGTGGCACACTCTGTCCCCAAAGTCTATTTTCAGTATTCCCTGTGGATTTCATTGCTTTGCTCCCCTTGCTCTCGTGTTGTATGCCCTTAGTGATTCGAAACAGTGTGATGGGTTCAGATCAGGCACAATTCCCCACCGTGTCTCCATTGTTGATCCACGTCATGCTATGATTCACTGAGGGACATCATGCCTCATAGTCAGGTCGGCCCTTTGGTTCTCTCTGTGCGTTGTCTGCGCTGAGCAGGAATATCGTCCTCGGGCTTGGTAGGCCAGGATGTTTTACCCTCATTCTCCATACCACTTTGTTTTTCCTCAGTGCTCTAATCAGAAGTGCCCCTCTCCCCAAGATGTAGCTCCAGTGCTGTCCTTTGAAGTGCATTCTTCTTGTGGGGCGGGTGGTCCATATGGTGGGGATTGGGACCCGCCCTGCAGAGCTCTCTATTGGTTCTCTGGTAGGTGCCCCTATGTTGTATTCACATTATGGCGCATTGGGTTGAAGCCTGGAGTATGCCCCTCTCCTGTGGAGGTCTAAATAATACCCTCCCCTTGGGTGTGTTAGTGCCCTGCTCCTGCCTCCCCATGTCTTTTTCCCCTCTCTTTCTTTCCCCCTCCTAGTTAGTGGTCTGCCTGGATTGGGTTTTGCTCCTGCCATAGTACTTGGATCTCAACCCAGGGATGTATGTATATAGGCACTTTTCCGCTATGGCCATATTTTTTTAAGCTTATGTCAGTGGACTCATGTACTTGTGCTTTTGTCCTTGACTTACTTCACTAAGCATGATTTCCTACAGTTGTTCCCATGCGGCAATGTGCTTATGTGTTCATCACTGCATTTTAGGGATGTGTAGTACTCCATTGTATGTATGTACCATAGTTTTTGATCCATTCGTCTCTGATGGAAATTTGGGTTTTTTTGAACTCCTTGCAATTGTGAACTGTGCCGCAATGAACATTGGAGCACAGATGTCTGGCCGTGGTTTGTTTCTTGCCTCTTCTGGTTATGTGCCCAATAGGGGCATTGGTGGGTCGCATGATAGCTCAATCACCATCTATTTTAGATACTGCCAAATTGATTTCCATAATGGCTGTACATAGCCACAGGTCCACCAGCAGTGGATGAGAATTCCTATCTCACCACAGCCCCTCCAACACGTGTTCCTTTGTAATTTTTAATTGGGCTATCTTTGAGGGTATTAGGTGGTATCTCAGTTGTTTTAATTTGCATTTCTCTTAGGACTAATGATCAGAGATGAAAATAATGGGAACAATGGTTCTGGGGGGGATACGGGAGACAGAGAGGGGGGAGAAAGGAAATGGCGGGGGAGGGGTGGAGGAACAACCTAGGGACAAGGAAACAACAAGTGAACGAAAATCAATGGAAGGAAGTTTGTAGGATGCCCAGTGGGGCTCAATCAAGGGCAATGGAGCAGTTAGGAATTACTAAACCCAAATGAGGCCGAACGTGATGGTGGGACAAAGGGAAGTAAAAAGGAAGCAGAGCAAAGGACCAGGAAGCAAAGGATATTTACAGAAACCTAAGTATAGATTTGTACATAGGTAAATATATATATATATATATATATATATATATATATATATATATATATATATATATATATATATATATAATGTGAGGTGAATATTACTATGTACTCATATCTATATGTTAATAATTAGGGTTGCAGATGGACATTAGGCCTCAACTCAAGTACTCCCTTAACACAAGAGCACTTTGTTCTAACAATCCAGCATTCTGTGATGCTCACCTTCCCAACTGGATCACTGAAGAAAAAATGGGTGCATAAGCAAATGTGGTGAGGAAAACTGATCGTGTCGTGCTATCAAAACTTATAGCGTCTGGGGTCTTAAAGGCTTGAAGATCAACAGAAGCAGCAAAGCCCACATGGAAGAAGCACACCAGCCTGTGTAATCATGAGGGGCTGATGGGATAAGCAGAGGTCCTCAAACTACGGCTCGCAGGCCACACAGGGCCCACGGGCCACACGTGGCCACGTGAGGACATTTTTCCGGCCCTCATGGTGTTTTTGCCCCATTTTGTTTTCTACTTCGAGATAAGATATGTGCGGTGTGCAAAGGAATTTATTCACAGTTTGTTTGTTTTTTTTTAACTATAGCCTGGCCCTCTGACAGGTCTGACAGAAAGTGAACTGGCCCCCTGTTTAAAAAGTTTGAGGACCTGATAAGGTATCAGGCATCTAAGACTCAGAATAAAACCATACCCAATGTGAATGAGGGGGGGGGGGCATGGAGTGGAGACATAATACCCATCTGTAGACAATTTTACATCCCCTCAAAGAAGGGTCCCAGGGAAGAGATGAGCCCGTCAGGGTTCCGTATAGCACCAATGAAACACACAGCTTTCCTCTAGCTCTTTGGTGCTTCCTTCACCCCCTATCATGACTTCAATTCTACATTACAAATTGGATTAGACCAGAGCATGCAAACTGCTATAGATCAGAGGCTGCAACAGAGGGAATCCAGGAGAGATGAACCCCTCAGGGTCAACAAGAAGGGTAGAGATATCAGGAGGATTAGGGCAGAGTGGGGGGAGAAAAGGGGAAATAATCACAAGGATCAATCTATATCCCTCTCCCAGGGGGACAAATAACAGAAAAGCGGGCAAGGGACAATGGAGGATGATGTAAGATAAGGAAAAAATAATCTATAAATGATCAAAGGTTCATGAGGGAGGGGGAAAATGCGAAACTGATATGAGGAGCTTAAGTGGAAAGAGAATGCTTTAAAAATGATGATGGGAGCATATGGGCAAATGTGCTTGACACATTGGAGGTATCTATGGATTGCGTTAAGAAATATAACAGCTAATTAGGGTGCGAGGTAGTACCGATGAAGAACACAGCTCTCCCCCAGATCCTGGATGCTTCCTCCCCCCAACTACCATGATCCGAATTCTACCTTGCAAGGCTGGATAGGGCAGAGGCTGTACACTGGTACATATAAGGGCTGGAGGTACAGAGAATCCAGGGTGGAGGATACCTTCAGGACCAAGGTTGTGAGGGACGATGCTGGGAGAGTGGAGGGTGAGTGGGTTGGAAAGGGGGAACTGATTACAAGGATCCACATGTGACCTCTTCCCTGGGAGAGGGACAGCAGAGAAGGGGGGAAGGGAGACTCCGGATAGGGCAAGATATGACAAAATAACGATGTATAAATTACCAAGGGCACATGAGGGAGGGGAGAAAGGGGAGGGAGGGGAAAAAAACAGAGGACCTGGTGCAAGGGGCTTAAGTGGAGAGCAAATGCTTTGAGAACGATTGGGGCGGGGAATGTATGCATGTGCTTTATACAATTGATGTATGTATATGTATGGACTGTGGTAAGAGTTGTATGAGCCCCTAATAAAACGTTTAAAAGAAAAAAAAGAAATCCATATTTGTCAAACTGGCTGCAGCGCCAGGCCAGGCGCAGAGGCCGCGGAGGCAGTGACGAGGGCGGCGTGAGAGCGAGGCTCTGGCCCTGCGCAGGCCCAGGCCAGCGGCGGCTGGGAGGCCGAGGCCTGCTGACCTGCAGGCCAAGAGCAAGCAGCAGCGGCGGCAAGGGGCACAGGGGTTCCTGGGAGGCGCAGCGTCCGGCCCTGGCGCGCGCCCGCCGCCCCTTCCCAGCGCCGCGGCAGACCGCGCAACTTGTGGCCAAAGTTTGGCCCCAGCCTCCGGAGTGCGCGGGGCGGCCCGCGAAGTTGGCTGTGGCCCCCGCCGCGGCTCGTGCCGGCCCATTGCCCCCGCGCCCCCGCCGGGGCCCCCGGGCGGCCGGGCTCCTGCCCCCGGGGCCCCCGGGCCTCGCCGCTAGTGCGTCTCCTCCGGCCCCGGGCCCGCGCACGCGTGGGAAAGTTGGCCTGGAACCGGCCTGACAGTTCCGCTGACGCGCGGACCGGCCGCAGAAGTTGGTGCTGCAAAACTTTTTTGGGGGGTTCCGCGGGAGCCCCCGTGCGTCGGGACCGGATGCACGCCGGCTAGCGACCCCTGGGCCGAGAGAGGTACCGCCAGAGCGACGCGCAGTGGGGGCGTCCCGGCCCCGCGGCCCGGGGGCTATGGCCATGGTGGCCGGAGGCTGGGGCGGTCCCGGAGGCGGTGGAGACACGAATGGCGTGGACAAGGCGGGTGGCTACCCGCGCGCCACCCACCGAGGAGGACTCGGACTCGCTCCCGGGGGCCCAGATAACCTGTGTGCGAGCTGGCGGCGCGTCTGCTCTTCAGCAGTGAGTGGGCGCGCCAAGCGCCCTTCTTCCTCGAGCTGCAGGTGGCTGGCCAGGTGGCCCTGCTGCAGCTCAGCTGGAGAGAGCTGTTCAGTGCTGAACACAGCACAGTGCCCCCTGGCGGCATGCGCGCATTCCTGGTCTCAGAAACGTTTCTTGCGCGAGCCCATTCACGGAACGGGCTTTCAAATGATGCGTTCCAGCCACTGGCCCAACTGTGAGTGCTCCACCGTTGCCTGATCTGGCAGCTAGAGGTGTACGCTCTGGGTTTGACCTTCGGCTAAAGCCTCAAAACCCCAAGCAAGGCTAATGAGTATCATGCCCCTACTCAAAGCCTAGCACCTCCCCCCTTTTTGACACCACCCCTTTTTTGGCGCCTCCCCTAGTTTTTTGACGCTGCACCTCTTTTATATTTTCGTTTTCTTTTTTTCCCTTCTTTTCGACACTTGCCATCTTCACCACCTGCTCTGATGGGCAACTCCCTGGGCCGTCTAGGCTCCCGGGCTCAGCACCCAGAACCAGGTGCCCAGGTCCCTCCCAGGGCCCCCAGGAGCCTGCAGGTGGCACGCAGAGTTGGCCTAAGGCCCTGGGATGGCCGAGGTTCCCCAGTTGTGTCTTCCAATGGACAGGATCACAGGCCATCCTTCATGCCAGCACGGGGCCTGCTTCGGCGCTCTCTCCCAGCCCTCTGGAGGCGAAGACCACCGATCGTGCAGACCCTGCGGTCCTTCTTGGGGGTCTACACCTCTGTAGGCAGTCTTCACCCTTGGAGGAATCGCGGGAGGGCTGCACCCCACCGCAACGTGTCCCGCAGCTCCATCAGGGCCGTGAGTCAATGGATTCGATCTTGGGTCCCCGAGCAGGCTGTCACATCTCTGCGGCCACCAAGTCCCCGGGGTGTCCAAGGTCCTAGCACAGAAGGGGTCCAGAGGGAGAGCAGGTTGGAGAGGTCCAGGCAGCAGACAGACATCACCATCCCAGAGGGGCCAGCTGGTCGGAATAGGGGCCCTGGTGGCACCAGGAGGATGTGTTCCCTCTGTCAGCCCTGGCATGGCCATGGTGCGGAAACTTCTTCCTGTTCCAGGTCTGAGTCCAGGAAAAGACACCTCCATCCCAGGAACTCAGGACAAGATGCCATCCCAATAAGGCATACCCCGGTCCTGAGCTCCTGCTGTACCAGAAATCCCATCAACAGTTCCTATAGCTCCTCCCGAGGCTCCCCACCCCTCAAGAGGAGGAGGGTTCCTGCCACACCTCATTCCCTGTTGCTGCCACCTAGGTCTCTGAAAAGAGATCAAGAGGAGACCCAGGAATGGTTCCTATCAGAATCAGCTGTGGCTCAGGGGAAAGGGTCATATGAACCACTGTCAAAAATGAGCCCAGAGCAGACACACACCTTGAGGGGCTGCTCACCCACACGTGAAACATCGGGGCCCAAGAAGCGCAGGTTTCCCCTGCTGAGACCGAGGACAGGGGACCCTCTGGTGCTGCCTACAGCTCCGGATACAGGAAAATCCCTCGCTGAGGAACACCGGGACGGGGACAAGAGGGCTGTGCCCCAGCGCCTCCACCAGGCACTGGATGGTGACACAGGAACCAAGTCAGACTGTAGTGCCCTGCCACTTTCAAGCACGGCCCTACTGCCTGATAATCTGCCTGCTCTTCCAGCATCAGCCCTGCCATCCACCTACCCAAGTCAGCAACAAGAGACTAGGAAAATGCAGGGATCCCAAGGTCCACTGGTCGAGTGGATGCCTGCTGGACTGGCCTCCTCCAGCAATCCCCTCTTATTGTCACCACCTCGCTCAGCCACTGGCTCATACATGCTGCCGTCGGCCCCTTTCATCCTGGTGGTTCCTGCAGCACTGTCACCCTGGATCAGTGCTGCCTGGTCTACAGGACCTCCATTGTCTAACACGCTTGCTGCCCCTTCACCAAATGTGGGAACGACTACTGGAAGCACTTTTTCTCACCTGCCTGGTCCCGCTGTTCTCTTCTCCACTGCTGCCCACAATGGATGGACAAAGCTACCAAAATCAATACCTGGGTATTCTGCTGTGTCCTCCTCAGGCCTCCCTTTTCTGAGCGAGACGCTAATCTCTCCTGCAGCTGTGACCCTGAAAATGGGGGCTGCTTCACACAGGGCTAGTTCCACCAGCACAACGACAGGCTTGGTCGCCCAGCCTGCTGCTGAGAGTGAGATCAGCCCGATGGAAACAGGTCCATCCCCCCAACCGGGTCCTTCTTCCAGGACCAAGTCCTCCACCAGCAAATCTGCAGGCTTGCTCGCCAAGCCTGCTGCTGGCAGTGAGGTGACCCCGATGGAAATTGGTCCATCACCCCAACAGGGTCCTTCTTCCAGGACCAAGTCCTCAACCAGCCAATCTGCAGGCTTGCTCCCCAAGCCTGCTGCTGGCACTGAGGTGACCCCGATGGAAATTGGTCCATCACCCCAACAGGGTCCTTCTTCCAGGACCAAGTCCTCCACCAGCCAATCTGCAGGCTTGCTCCCCAAGCCTGCTGCTGGCAGTGAGGTGACCCCGATGGAAATTGGTCCATCACCCCAACAGGGTCCTTCTTCCAGGACCAAGTCCTCCACCAGCCAATCTGCAGGCTTGCTCCCCAAGCCTGCTGCTGGCAGTGAGGTGACCCCGATGGAAATTGGTCCATCACCACAACAGGGTCCTTCTTCCAGGACCAAGTCCTCCACCAGCAAATCTGCAGGCTTGCTCGCCAAGCCTGCTGCTGGCAGTGAGGTGACCCCGATGGAAATTGGTCCATCACCCCAACAGGGTCCTTCTTCCAGGACCAAGTCCTCAACCAGCCAATCTGCAGGCTTGCTCCCCAAGCCTGCTGCTGGCACTGAGGTGACCCCGATGGAAATTGGTCCATCACCCCAACAGGGTCCTTCTTCCAGGACCAAGTCCTCCACCAGCCAATCTGCAGGCTTGCTCCCCAAGCCTGCTGCTGGCAGTGAGGTGACCCCGATGGAAATTGGTCCATCACCCCAACAGGGTCCTTCTTCCAGGACCAAGTCCTCCACCAGCCAATCTGCAGGCTTGCTCCCCAAGCCTGCTGCTGGCAGTGAGGTGACCCCGATGGAAATTGGTCCATCACCACAACAGGGTCCTTCTTCCAGGACCAAGTCCTCCACCAGCAAATCTGCAGGCTTGCTCCCCAAGCCTGCTGCTGGCAGTGAGGTGACCCCTATGGAAATTGGTCCATCACCCCAACAGGGTCCTTCTTCCAGGACCAAGTCCTCCCTCAGCCAATCTGCAGGCTTGCTCCCCAAGCCTGCTGCTGGCACTGAGGTGACCCCGATGGAAATTGGTCCATCACCCCAACAGGGTCCTTCTTCCAGGACCAAGTCCTCCCTCAGCCAATCTGCAGGCTTGCTCCCCAAGCCTGCTTCTGGCAGTGAGGTGACCCCGATGGAAATTGGTCCATCACCCCAACAGGGTCCTTCTTCCAGGACCAAGTCCTCCACCAGCCAATCTGCAGGCTTGCTCCCCAAGCCTGCTGCTGGCAGTGAGGTGACCCCGATGGAAATTGGTCCATCACCCCAACAGGGTCCTTCTTCCAGGACCAAGTCCTCCACCAGCCAATCTGCAGGCTTGCTCCCCAAGCCTGCTGCTGGCAGTGAGGTGACCCCGATGGAAATTGGTCCATCACCCCAACAGGGTCCTTCTTCCAGGACCAAGTCCTCCACCAGCCAATCTGCAGGCTTGCTCCCCAAGCCTGCTGCTGGCAGTGAGGTGACCCCGATGGAAATTGGTCCATCACCCCAACAGGGTCCTTCTTCCAGGACCAAGTCCTCCACCAGCAAATCTGCAGGCTTGCTCCCCAAGCCTGCTGCTGGCAGTGAGGTGACCCCGATGGAAATTGGTCCATCACCCCAACAGGGTCCTTCTTCCAGGACCAAGTCCTCCCTCAGCCAATCTGCAGGCTTGCTCCCCAAGCCTGCTGCTGGCACTGAGGTGACCCCGATGGAAATTGGTCCATCACCCCAACAGGGTCCTTCTTCCAGGACCAAGTCCTCCCTCAGCCAATCTGCAGGCTTGCTCCCCAAGCCTGCTGCTGGCAGTGAGGTGACCCCGATGGAAATTGGTCCATCACCCCAACAGGGTCCTTCTTCCAGGACCAAGTCCTCCACCAGCCAATCTGCAGGCTTGCTCCCCAAGCCTGCTGCTGGCAGTGAGGTGACCCCAATAGAAATTGGTCCATCACCCCAACAGGGTCCTTCTTCCAGGACCAAGTCCTCCACCAGCAAATCTGTAGGCTTGCTCCCCAAGCCTGCTGCTGGCAGTGAGGTGACCCCGATGGAAATTGGTCCATCACCCCAACAGGGTCCTTCTTCCAGGACCAAGTCCTCCCCCAGCCAATCTGCAGGCTTGCTCCCCAAGCCTGCTGCTGGCAGTTAGGTGACCCCGATGGAAATTGGTCCATCACCCCAACAGGGTCCTTCTCCCAGGACCACGTCCTCCACCAACAAATCTGCAGGCTTGGTCCCCAAGCCTGCTGCTGGCAGTGAGGTGACCCCGATGGAAATTGGTCCATCACCCCAACAGGGTCCTTCTTCCAGGACCAAGTCCTCCACCAGCAAATCTGTAGGCTTGCTCCCCAAGCCTGCTGCTGGCAGTGAGGTGACCCCGATGGAAATTGGTCCATCACCCCAACAGGGTCCTTCTTCCAGGACCAAGTCCTCCACCAGCAAATATGTAGGCTTGCTCCCCAAGCCTGCTGCTGGCAGTGAAGTGACCCCGATGGAAATTGGTCCATCACCCCAACAGGGTCCTTCTTCCAGGACCAAGTCCACCCCCAGCCAATCTGCAGGCTTGCTCCCCAAGCCTGCTGCTGGCAGTGAGGTGACCCCGATGGAAATTGGTCCATCTCCCCAACAGGGTCCTTCTTCCAGGACCAAGTCCTCCACCAGCCAATCTGCAGGCTTGCTCCCCAAGCCTGCTGCTGGCAGTGAGGTGACCCCGATGGAAATTGGTCCATCACCCCAACAGGGTCCTTCTTCCAGGACCAAGTCCTCCCCCAGCCAATCTGCAGGCTTGCTCCCCAAGCCTGCTGCTGGCAGTGAGGTGACCCCGATGGAAATTGGTCCATCACCCCAACAGGGTCCTTCTTCCTGGACCACGTCCTCCACCAGCAAATCTGCAGGCTTGCTCCACAAGCCTGCTGCTGGCAGTGAGGTGACCCCGATGGAAATTGGTCCATCACCCCAACAGGGTCCTTCTTCCAGGACCAAGACCTCCACCAGCAAATCTGTAGGCTTGCTCCCCAAGCCTGCTGCTGGCAGTGAGGTGACCCCGATGGAAATTGGTCCATCACCCCAACAGGGTCCTTCTTCTAGGACCAAGTCCTCCACCAGCCAATCTGCAGGCTTGCTCCCCAAGCCTGCTGCTGGCAGTGAGGTGACCCCGATGGAAATTGGTCCATCACCCCAATAGGGTCCTTCTTCTAGGACCAAGTCCTCCCCCAGCAAATCTGCAGGCTTGCTCCCCAAGCCTGCTGCTGGTAGTGAGGTCACCCCCATGGAAATTGGTCCATCACCCCAGGAGGATGCTCACTCAAAGGTCGTAGCGACAGACACATCTACACACCTGCATCCTGCTGCTCACATGGGTGTCACAGCAAGGGGTACATCACAGGTCCCCCAGTCGCTCCTTCTGGAAACAATCTTGAGCAGCGGACAGCCCCGAGTGTTCCCTCAGACATCTCAGGCACCCGTCACTGGCAGCACTATACCTACCAGACAAGCCATGAGCCAGCCTGTGGTGTGTGCATCAGGCTCAAACCCCACATCAAACTTAGCGGTTCAACCTGGAGCCGCTAGCAGGCTGACATCCTCAGCCCTCCGTGGACAGCAGCCTGTCACAACAAGTTCCAAATGTTCATCCCAGACAGCCAATGTGGCAGCTCCAGCTTCGGGCCCAGGCTCAAGCTCCTCTGGGGTTAAGCCAGTGGGCACCAATTCATACCTTTCATCTGTCCTCAAGAGCTCAGGACAAAGACAGGCAGTTTTAGAGCCCAGTTCCATCTTTGGAGCAATAAACCTGGGGGCAGACACAAAGAGGCCCCTTCAAAAACGCAGCGGAACAGGCTTGGGAATGAGCACCAGAGCTACTGGTACACAGAGCAATTCCACAATGAAGGTGGGATCCAGCCCTGGCAAGCCAAGCCCTGCGGTTGCAGGCTCTTCTGCACCCACCCTAAAACACCAGGACCCCGGAGCCACAGCTACCTCCAACAGACAGCAGATTCCTGGGAGCTCGCCCAAGCAGGGCTCCTCGATGGCAGGTGGAGGGCTGGCTACCAGTGACAGGCAGGCTTCTGGTTCCAGCACAGGCTCTGCTAATGCTCAGAATCCTGGGCCTCCTCACACGTCCAAAACACAGACCAAGCATCTCTTATCTACTCGTGCTACCTCACCCTCTGCTAAGAAACACTTATCAGATGGCAACAAGCGACCTCACACCAGGTCCAGTTCCTCTGACTCAGATACATGAAGGCGGGGCTAAGAGGAAGTAGCCAGTATGTACTTCCTCCCAGGGGGGCCTTTCTTGTACTCTGTCTAGGCCCTATTCTAAAACCTCCTCCTGAACACGCTGATCCTGGTGCAATCTAGGGACCAGACATGTACGATCTAAATGATCGAGGAGACCTGTTGTAAACCAAGTCCAGAGAGGAAGATGAGCACAAAGAATGGTCCTTGTGGGAGTGAATAGTGAGCTTGAACTCAACATGCTGAACTGTTTCTAGGTACGATTACTCTGAGACAACAAACTGGTGTCAACAGTTACTCAAGATCAGAGGTCAGGATGGAAGGTGGAGCCACAGAATGACATGTGTGCCAAAGCCTGCTCTAGCAGTCATTGGCGAGTCCTGGGAAACCGCCCCCCCCACCCACCCCGCGCAGCTCAGCGGGTGTTAAGCGGGCTCTTGGTCATTTCCAGTGGTGATGTCTCAAGGTGAAGCAATGTCTTGAGGTGAAGTGTTGAGATGTGTTTGAAAACGACGAGCTCTTGGGGAAGGCTGAGGTTTCACTGGATACTCGGCTGGATTAGTGGACACCCCCCATCCCCACACCACCCTGAGAAGCTCACAGAGGGATGCTGAGGATGCAAGGACATTCTATAATCCATGGTGGCCCTCAGTGACCTAGTTAACCATGTGATTCGTTGGCTACCGGACATGCGGGGGTTTACCAGCCTGGGAGGCTGATCTGGTACAGCAAGCACATGTCTGGGTTGTTGTGACTTGCATTGTACGCTTGTGGGCATCCACCTGGAGTCCTTAGGACAGCATTCCCACGGAAGTTTCTTGGTGGTTCCCTGTATTTGACACAAAGAAGTAGCTTATTTCCCAAAACTTTGTCTGGTGCTGCAGGACATTACAATGTGAGGATCTGTAGCTTAATTTAGGGTAGGAGGAAAACATGTGTGCAGATTGAGAGCCTTTTCATGCTTGTTGACTTGTTGAATGCAAACCAGATTGATTTAAGCAAGCTTTTCCCATTGTGCCTTGAGATGGGGAAGCAAAGTTACACTGACCTGAGGCTGTTTGCGCATGCCTGGGTGAAAAGTCTATGAGGAATGTACGGCCGAGGCCACCCTAAAACAATGACACACTTCCCATTCCTTAGTCTCTAAATGACTTAGTATATGCTAAAGTACTAAATGAAAACCATTTTAGGAACTGAGTTAAAAGTCATAGCATGGGCTAAAAAGCAAGAGTGAAAACAGGATGATTGGTAATAGGTTTTTGTGTTTTGTTTTGTTTTAAAAGAAAAAAAAGAGAGAATAGTTTTGTCTTCAAGTAAAATGTCTGGTTGTGCCAAAATATAAAGGATAGTAAAGCCCAACTTGAGGGGATGTAGTAAGTTATAAAAAGTTTTTAAAAAAATAAACTTAATTTGCCTTAGTTTTCAATACCAGCAAATACTGCGTATGGTAAAAAGCAATGAGGTGTTTTAAAATCTTTACAGAGTAGATCAATGGTGGTGGATTATTCACAGGATAGTGAAAAAGGCTGGTAAACCTCTTCACTGCAGAATGCCATCTGACTGATAATACCTTGTATTAAAAAAGGAGGGAGAATCATAGTCTTTAAAAAGGTATAAACAGAGTGGACTCCAAACCCTGTGTCATGGCAGGTTTATAATGCCAATCAGTTCAAGTAAATGTTAACTATTATGTGAAATATATTTGGCCAGATAGAGGAAATGTTCCCCAAAACAAGACCAGATTGGGACCCTAATACCTCTGCAGGAGATAGGAGCCTCACCCAATACTGCTCAACACTATAAAAGGGTCTGAAAGATGCAGGGGAAAAAAGCCTACCAATTTGTCTAAAGTCACTAAGGTTAAACAGGGGCCTAAAGAAAGCCCTACTGCCTTTCTTGAAAGGCTGCAAGAGGCTTACCAGGTGTACACACCCATAAACCCCAGCGCCCCGGCTAATCAGGCGGCTCTTGTTATGCAGTTTGTAGCACAGTCAGCTCCTAATATTAGAAAAAAGTTGCAAAAATTAGAAGGCTTTGAGGGTAAATCTCTCTCTGAGCTCCTGCCGGTGGCCCAAAAAGTTTTTGACAACAGAGAAGATCCAGCTGAGGCAACCCGAGATCTTACTCAAAAAATGGCAAAGGTGCTTCTAGCAACAGAAGCCAGGGCCCGCCGCACCTGGAGCCACCCCCCCCCCCCCGCCAAAAAAAGAAAAAAGGAGATTTCGGCCAAACACAGCGAAGGCCCACCCAGCCGCGTTTAGGAAAGGATCAGTGTGCTGTGTTCAAGGAAGAAGGGCACTGGAAAAGCGAGTGCCCTAACCGAGGACAATGGAAACCCAAGAAACCCTCCATCCCTGTCTTAGTGGAGGAGCTGGAGTGACGGGGCCGGGGTTCAGCACACCCCCCACCCCCCTAAGCCCAGGGTAACTCTCATGGTGGAAAACAAACCAATCAATTTTTTAGTAAACACCGGAGCAACCCATTCAGTGCTCACCTCACCTATTGGCCCCCTCTCCAAGGACACTGCTAAAATTATTGGGGCCACGGGAAAAGTGAAGACATATCCATGGTCGTCAGCTAGAATTTCTAACCTGGGAAAAGGAACTGTGACTCACTCTTTCTTAGTCATTCCAGAATGTCCCACCCCCCTCCTGGGAGGAGACCTGCTCAGCAAGCTGAAGGCCACTATTTCCTTCAAAAAAGACTCCATGCAGGTACTAACGGGGGTCGGGGCCCTGCTGGTTTCGTTTCCAATTAAAGAAGATGAAGGATCTTAGCACAAGTAACTCCATTTTGATTTGGGAACTATGTTAAGTTCTTGAAACTTACCCTGTACCTACCCCCCCTCCCTTGAACAAAACCAGCATATTTTTACTAACAGCATGCTTGCTCAGTCAGCTTGCCCAACTCCCCCTCAACTCCCAGAAAATTTTAACAATTACTTCCTTTTCTTACAATCCCTTGTGTAAGCATAGTTATCCCCTTTTTTTCCCCTGTGCCTGTCAGAAAGGGGTATAAAAACACCACTCAAACTTCCCTCTGCGCGGCTTCAATAAAGCCTGCTTCTAAAACTTTCTTAATTGGATCTCTGGTTCTGTTTCGCTCCCAAATAAACCTTGCATTATGGTGTCGAGAACCTGGGATAGGTGTGTGGCTCCCCCCTCTTTTGGGGGTCCCCTGAGAGCCCCCCTATCTCCCCCAAATCTCCAGGACCTTCAGCTCTTGGATGCGTTCAACACCAACCTGCAGCTGCCCTGGTGAGTTCCCTTTTTTCTTTCCACTTCCCTCTATTCATCCAAGCTTGGTTTCGGTTTTTGAGCTCCGCCGGAGCCTTCCCATCCAAGAAGCTGCCGCGCCAGGAATTCTCCTTCCGTTGGCCCCAGGGGCCTTGGGCAGTGATTGTTCTTGAGACGTCTTGGCAATCCCTTCCCCACGTCTTTCACTGCTGTCCCAGCCAGGACTCACTTAGGGACACCTGAGTGACTCCTGCCTGGTCCTGCTCACCAGGAAAACCGAAACCTTGTTTTTGCTCACTCCCTCTCCCCCTTTCCATGTGGCCTTTTACCTAATGCACTGGCATTCACTTTCTGAAGGTCCCACCACTGACAGGACTATTGGCAATAAGGCCTCGCGGCATCTGCCCCCTCCAGACTGGACTAACTCTCAGAGGATTAGCCTAGAGCTGTTTAACCTGGCTGTGTACTTCCTATTCACACCTCTGCAGTGTCTGTAAGCTGCATCTCTATGTCTTCTCCTCCCTCTTATTCTCACCATGGGCGCCGGGCGCCTCCCCCTCAGACTGGACTAACTCTCATAGAGTTAGCCTAGAACTGTTTTTACCTGGCTGTGTGTTTCCTATTCACACCTCTGCAGTGTCTGTAAGCTGAATCTCTTTATCTTACTCTCACCATGGGCACCGGGCAGTCCAAAATTGACCCATTGACTCCACTGGGATGTCTCTTAAAAAACTTCTCCAGCCTGGGGTACAGCCAGACCTTGTGAAAGAAAAAAACGTGTTTTTCTTTCCCAAGTTGCCTGGCCCAAGTATCAGCTCGATAACCAGTTGCGTTGGCCTCCGACTGGCACTTTCAATTTCAACGTTTCACAGGACCTGGACAATTTCTGCAGGAGGACTGGTAAGGATTCTGAAGTCCCCTATGTGCAGGCTTTTTGAAGCTTGCGTTCCGCGCTCCCACCCCGAGCTCTGTAGCCACTGTTCCACCCACCAAATACTGTTAGCGCAATCCCCTCAGCAGAAGAACCTTAACATTCAAACCCCTGAAGAGCCAGCCAAGCTCCTCAGCACGCCGCTCTTGCCACCCTATCAGTCTCCCCTGCCCACTGCGCCTTCCTGTCATCCGTCCAATAGTTCTCCCCTATCCTCATCGGTCGCCTCTCCGTCCGATAGTTCTCCCCTGTCCTCATTGGTCGCCTCTCATACCCGTTCTCGCAACCCTCCTGCTGCCCTTTGCCCACTAAGGGAGATTGTGGGAACAGAGGGACTCATCCAAGTCCATGTCCCTTTTTCCTTACAGGACCTGTCACAGATAAAGACCCACCTGGGATCTTTCTCAGCAAACCTCTCTCAATTTATTAAAAAAATTTACTTACCTTACCCAAATGTATAATTTTACCTGGCATAACACCCAAGTAATCCTTGCTTCTACCTATACCACCGAAAAGAGCGTGAGCAAGTCTCTGATGCAGGTCGCCAGCTAGCAAACAAAGACCACGCTATCAACTCAAATGTCCCCTTGAAGGCACATGCCATCCCACTAAAAAACCCCGGTTAGAATTATCAGCCTGGCCAGGGGTCCGACCTTCCCCACAAAAAACAACCTAATGCTCTGATACCTCATTCAAAGCTTAGAAACCGTTGCCTGCAAGGTTGTCAACTGTGGCAAACTAAGGAGAGTCACCCAAAAGGCAGATAAGAAGCCTGCTCTCTTTCTTAACCGCCTCCAGGAGGCACTCACAGAGTACACTCGTCTAGACCCAGGGTCTAGAAGCAAGGCCTCTATCTTAGCCCCTCACTTCCTCTCTCACTCAGCCCCTGACATTAGAAAAAAGCTGAAAAGGGCTGAGGAGGGCCCTGAAGCCCCTATACAGGATCTGGTGAAAATGGCATATAAAGTTTTCAACGCCCGGGAGGAGACGGCTGAGGCCACTAGCCAGGCGAGGGTCCAACAGATGGTTAGCTTCCATTCCCAAGGCCTGGTAGCAGCCCTAAGGCCGGCAGGTAATCCCGTCCATCGCCGCGTTCCCCAGGGGAGCCAGCACTTACCACCAAGGGCGTGCTTCAAGTGTGGCTGTGACGGCCACTGGGCAAAAACTTGCCCCAAACCCAAGCCTCCTACCAATCCTTGCCCACTGTGCAAACGGCCAGGCCACTGGAAGTCGGACTGCCCAACCCTGGCTCTGCCCCCCGCCCCGCAAAGCCGAGGCGCCGAAATCCAGGAAGTTCCAGACACAGAGCTACAAGGTATGGAGTTGCTGGGATTCATGGACTGAAGAGGCCCTAGCTCCTCGACTCCGGTAACCCTCGCCAAGCCCAGCGTCACGCTCAAGGTAACGGGTGAGTCCATCTCTTTTGATGGATTACGGGGGCTACCTATTCTGTGATCTCCTCTCACTCGGGCCTTACGTTTCCTTCCCAGATTTCTGTGGTGGGAATTGATAAGTCTCCCTCCACCCTTAGGCAAACCCAATCGCTGTTTTGCACGTTTAATAAAACTCCATTTTCGCACTCCTACTTGGTTATCCCCTTGTGCCCTGCTCTGTTACATGGTACTATCTCCCTCTCCAACAATGCTCTCCCCTTATCGCCCTCTTAGATCAGGCCACCTCCACAACCTCATCCCTGTCCCCAGTTTCCAATTTCAAAAACCCACCGACTAAGCCTAAGGTTTCTTTTATTAAAAACAAAACTGGAATTGTTAAGCAGACCCAAGCAGAAGTAAGGAAGGAGTTCAACCAAATGTTCTGCTTCAGAAACCACAGCTTCAACAGATAGCTTCCTTTTAACTCTTCAGTGTTAGTTAAAAAAAGGGAAATTAAAAAAAAATCACTGAGTTTTCATTGAAATGTATTAGTAACTCTCTTAAAACAACGTCTTTATGTTTTCCCAAGTTCCGAGCTGCAATGAGTAAACTGAAAACACAGTTGCCCTTGTTAAAATAAGATTAGTCCCAAGAAATTGTTTGTGCGTAAAGCAATTTTATCAGGATGTTATTATTACACTATGCCTTTTGCCCTTACCCGTTTGCGCGCGGACCCCCGCCCCCGGGAGCTGTCCGGCCTCAGTCCATTTGAAATACTTTATAGGCGACCCTTCCTTTTCTCCCCATTCCCTCCCAGTAACTGCCCTCCATTAGCCTCATATTTACCATATTTGTCTTTACTACGCAACCTCCTTAGACAACACGTTAACTCCGTTATCCCTGAACCTTCTCCAGCCTCTCCCAACCTCCCAAAGTCAAGTACACCCTGGAGACACTGTATTAAATCTTTAACACCCAAACCTTTATCACCCCAGTGGGAAGGTCTGTACACTGTCATTCTCACCACTCCCTCGGCTGTCAAAGTAGTTGGTCTACACTCTTGGATATACCTCTCCAGAGTCAAACCGGTAACCAAAGTTAATCGTGATCCCCAGTGGTCTGTTCAGTCTACTGGTCCTATGTCTCTCCGCCTCACTCGCCTCACCAAACCAGCCAGCTAAGCCTAGCATTAACTTCCCCTTTCGCCTGGAGGTTTTTTCTCACTGAAAATGTAACTAACCCCCAATATCGCCAGCATCACCTACTCACAGGAAAAAGTTATCTCCTAGCCACAGCTGATTGCCTGCTCGCCAGTTATTCCGGTCCAGCCTACTTTATTTTCACCTTGTTCAGACACAGTTCCAACTCCCCGAATGCACACGTTCTCCCAGAACCAACTCCCCCCATCGTTTGTTTTCTATATGACCAAACCTCTAACCCCGCTTGTGCACAAAAATGGGTAAAACACAACACAGGGTGCCCCTAAAAGTCCTGCAATATTCACCATGCTCACCCCTACCCTATAACCAAAACCCACCTGTTCTTTTGGTCAGGAACACAATTCCCCTTAACCATCCCTGGCCCGTAAAACAACAGGTAGACCAAACCAGTCAAGGGAGGCTGGTATTTTAACTCCCACAGCACATATCCTAATGCTAAACTGTTCATATAAAGGTCGCTAGCCCAGGTCCAATCCACCATCCACCGTAATATTCAGATCCAGGAACATCAACTCATGAACCAAATTTCTATACCTTCCGATTCTCCCTTCTCCTGGCTCACCCTATTGCAACAGGGACTGACCATTGCCAACCTTGCTGGATTAGGCAACCTTTCCACCTGCCTCATGTGTGCAGCCCTGGAATGCCCTCCTCTAGCAGCAGCCCCAGTTGCCAGCTGGTCATCTGCCCTTAAGGTCTCCACCATGCAACCCATAATTATCCCCAATGTCCCTCTGTACTTCACACCAGGGTACGCACAGGTGCCCTTTGGCTACTCCAATGCATCCACTCAACTGTGCAACACCACAATGCCACCCTCCCAGCCAATAACAGCACCAGCAGCATTTTTCTTCTGGTGCAATTATACACTCACCAAACATCTTAACATCGGTAGCAGTTCTGCCCTCCTGTGTCTACCTGTCACTCTAGTTCCGCAGCTCACTGTCTACACCCCAGCTGAATTCCAGACCAGAGACACCCAGACACATAGTCACCGCAGTAAAAGAGCAGTTTTTCTCCCGGTTGTTGTAGGCCTTTCCCTAGCTTCGTCAGCAGTCGCGGTGGAACTGAGTGGCGGCGCCCTGGGACACTCCATCACCACAACCAATCAGTTAGCCGAACGCTTCCAATCGACACTCGATATCTGTGCAGAATCCTTAGCCTCCATACAAAGACAAATAACTTCTGTTGCTCAAGTTACCTTACAGAACCGCCGCGCTCTGGACCTCCTCACGGCAGAAAAGGGAGGAACCTGCCTCTTCCTCCAGGAGGAATGCTGTTATTACATCAATGAGTCGGGAATTGTGGAAACCAATCTACAGAACCTTAACAAACTAAGCCGTGAGTTACAGAGCACCAGGCCAACAACAGATGGAACTTCTCCCTGGTGGAGCACTTCTCTGTACTCCATTTTAGCCCCCATAATAGGACCCATAATTTTATTTACACTTTTACTTTTAATTGCTCCTTGTTTTATCCAGTTTTTCCAAAACAGGCTCTGCAACATCACCCAAGCTTCAGTTCACCAAATGATGTTGCAGCCTCATGAACCCCAATATGAAACTCTCCGGAGCCTCGATATGAATTCCCCCATCGTGCGTCCACCCTAGAATCCCAGTACTCCGCCTTAGAAAGCCCCCCTCCCCCTTAAATCGTCGTCCATGGTCACCATGAAGCAGTTACCGAAAGACAACATCGTCCATTTTCCCTATAGGGTGGAGTCTGGGATGAAGGATCTTAGCACAAGTAACTCCATTTTGATTTGGGAACTATGTTAAGTTCTTGAAACTTACCCTGTACCTACCCCCCCCTCCCTTGAATAAAACCAGCATATTTTTACTAACAGGACGCTTGCTCAGTCAGCTTGCCCACCTTCTAGACGCTTGCTCAGCCAGTTTGCCCAACTCCCCCTCAACTCCCAGAAAATTTTTACAATCACTTCCTTTTCTTACAATTCCTTGAGTAAGCATAGTTATCTCCCTTTTTCCCCCTGTGCCTGTCAGAAAGGGTTATAAAAACACCACTCAAACGTCCCTCTGCGCGGCTTCAATAACTCAATGCCCTGAGTTGCTGATCCCGCCCACAAGCTTCTCAATAAAGCCTGCTTCTAAAACTTTCTTAATTGGATCTCTGGTTCTGTTTCGCTCCCAAATAAACCTTACAGAAGAGTCTCACCTCTTCCTTGCAGCAGACGCCGAAAAGAAACACCAAGACCCTGGGGGACTCCTGGAAAGATGGAAAGCCACAATCCGTAATGTGTGGGCAAAAACAAATCCCCCGGGGCTGGCTAAACACCGGGCACCCATTGTAGTTCAATTACAAAGCTCTGCCACTCCAATTCGAGTAAAACAATACCCAATAAGCCAACTAGGCTATAAAGTTTCTGCCAAAAAGGCCCAGCTGTGTACAAAAATCGTCACCTACCTGGGGTATAAGTTAAAGGATGGCAATCAAACTTTGTCAAATAGCAGAATCCAGGCCATCCAAGCTATACCCAAACCCACCACCAAAAGACAGGTACAGGAATGTCTAGGGGCAGTAGGATATTGCTGCCTGTGGATCCTGGGTTTTGCAGAATTAGCCAAACCACTCTATGCAGCTACTGGAGCAACAAAGGCTGAACTAATATGAACAGAGGTAGAAGAAAAGGCTTTCCAGAAGCTGAAGACTGCACTGGTAAGTGCTCCTGCCCTAGCCCTTTCTAACCTCAAAAAGCCCTTTCACCTTGTGTGTTGGTACAGGCTCTCAGGCCCTAAAAACGACCCGTAGCGTACCTCTCCAAAAGACTCGACCCAGTAGTTGCTGAATGGCCTAATTGCTTGAGGGCAATTGCAGCCACCGCCCTGATGGTGAAAGAAGCCTCAAAGCTCACTTTTGACCAGAACCTCGTCATCACTGCTCCTCACAATGTAGAGCAACTCCTCCGGGCTCCTCCAGACAGATGGCTCTCAAATTCCAGAATCACCCAGTACCAAGCCAAGTATCTAATGGCAACAGACTGGCTGATCAGGCTGCGCGCCAAGCAGCCAGCTCCAAAACCATCCTGCCTCTGCTAGAACCCTCTAACAACCTCGAGCCTCCCCATTACTCACAAGCTGAACAAGAACTGGCCAAAATTAGCAGAGCTCCTGCACAAGGATTATGTAATTAAAGGACTGTACCAGCTAACCAGAAGTGAAGCTGCAAGGTGCCCGGTATGTGCTCAGGTAAATGCTAACCCTGTCCCAGTTCATCACCCAGGACAAAGATACCAAGGAAAAGCTCCAGGTGAACATTGGAAAGTAGATTTGACTGAACTCCCACGAGCACCAGGCAACTTCAGGTATCTCCTTGTTTTTCTGGACGCTTTTTCTGGCTGGACAGAGGCCTATCCCACAAAGAGAGAAACTGCCCTCATTGCAGTTAAAAAGTTAGTCTTTGAAATGATTCCCAGATTCAGACTCCCTATGTTCATAGGATCTGACAATGGCCTGGCGTTTACTGCCCACTTAACAAAATTACCAACTGGGGTGCTAAAAACCAATGGGAAGTTGCATTGTAGTTACCGACCACAAAGCTCTGGACAGGGAGAAAGAGCAAATAGAACAATTAAGGAAGTTCTCACTAAATGAAAGTTAAAAACTGGCGGAGATTGGGTTAGCCTCCTACCTTTTGCCTTGCTTCGGGTGAGATGTACACCTCAAAAGCATGGTTATTCTCCATTTGAGATAATGTACGGGTTTCCACGCCCATTGTTACCTAAGATTGGAAGTAAAGTGTTAAGCGAAATCAAAAACCATAACATGGTTAAGTCATTACGGGCCTTGCAAGCAGAGCGCCAGCGAATCAGAAACAACGTGCCGTCCGACCAGACTCCGGCCCGCGACGAGGAAAGCCGAAAACCCCTCTTCAACCCCGGCGACCTAGTGTGGGTAAAAAAACTAAGTCCAGGTCAACTAGAACTACGCTGGGAAGGACCATACCCTGTTGTCCTGAGTACCCCGACTGCGGCAAAGGTTGCTGGGAAGAGGGAACCCAAACTAACGCTGGGAGACATCTCGGGACAAGGACTATGTACACCCCATGGGCGTATGCTCCCTTACTAACTAACAACCTTTGTATTTTAACGCACATCATTCCGCAGGTGTATTATCATTCAGGAGAAGGGGGGCGTGAACATCTTAATCTTGACTCTCGCCACTTCACGGGACGTTTCAAACGCGCGCCTGTGCTAGTCCCAGTTTTGCTAGCACTAGGGGTTGCTGGGGCTACCGCACTTGGGAGTACAGCACTAATAAAGGAAGGGGCTGACTTACTGCCCTCAGCCTGCAAGGTAATCATGATCTCCAGGCTCTAGAAAAGTCAGTAACTGCTCTTGAAACCTCCCTAAGCTCCCTAGCCGATAGCGCTACAAAATAGAAAAGGCCTAAACTTGCTGTTTCTTAAACAAGGGGGTTTGTGTATGGCATTAGAAGAAGCATGCTGTTTTTATGTAAATCACTCCGGTGTAATTAAAAAAATATATAACTCCAAAAACAACTGCAAGATAGAAGAAAGGCCCTAACCAGTCAAGAAAACTGGTATCAACAGATGTTTTCAGCCTCTCCCGGGCTCACATCTTTACTTAGTGCCATTGCTGGGCCCCTTATTCTGTTCGTACTTGCCCTCACTGTGGGCCCGTGTGCTTTCAACGCCCTTCTCAAGTTAATCAGAACTCGCTACAAGATATCAAGTTGATGGTTCTTAAAACCAATTATCAGGTTTTAGCAAATAAAAAAGTTAGGGAATCAAGGATTTGATTTAGTTACTAGAAGAGGAGGGAATGTTAAGGCTTAATAGAATAAAATAATTTGTCTTAAGTTACTCCATTTTGAAAAGCTTAAGTGCCACCCCCCCATTCTAGGAGAGGTATGTTATTTTAGAAAAGCAAGTCCCTGTGACCTTGCAAATATCTACTCATAAATGTGAGCAAGAAGTTTTGCAAAATCTTCTGGTCCAAGATAAGCTGAGCAGGACATGCTGAACTACCCGCATCCCTGTTATCTTGTGTAAACACCCTTTCCCATTCCTTGCTCTACCCCCCTCGCCTTGCTGGTTTTAAGTGTATAAAAGGGAAAGAAAAATTTGGCCAGACGCTTCAGCTTTGGACCCTGTGTGGCCATGCTGTAGCCCAAATCCGGAGTTGTCTTCTTGTCTATTTGTCTTTTTGCCTTTCTGTAATAAAGTTTTGCTTTGTTACTTTGCAGCTGCTTGTGGGTCAGTGGTCTGTGTGGGAGCGACTCCGTAACACTTCCTGACGTTCTTGCATTATTTTCGTTGTGGATTTTTGTTGTTGTTTGTTTTCTCCGGTTCTGGGGTGCCTATCAGGGATACTCTCCCACATTCTCATGCTTTCCTCAGAGTTTGTTATATATATAAATTGTCTTTTCTTGGGAGTTTACGTAATAAAATAGGATCCGATTAAACAATTTCTACACATGTTGTTCAATGACATAGGCTACATGTTTCACATTATACCAACTTTTGGGGGGAGTGGAAATGCGCTCCATCTATATTTTAAGAAATAGATTTCAAGGGGAAATGGAGTGTCATGGTTATCTAGTGTCTGTATAATAGAAAGATCATATGTGGAAGACTTCAGCAAACAAATTTATTTTCTCAATGTTTAAGAAGCTAGAAATAAAAATCAGGCAATTAGCTTTAGTTCCAGGCCATTTCTCTCTGTTACTCGGGGTGAAGGACATTCCTCTTCAGCTTGTTTTTGGTTCCCCTTCTGCCTCGGCACCTATATTTCCCGTGTCCACTTGCCTTCTCTGCTTTTTACAATTTTTTAAATAAATCATTTTCTTGGGGCTGTCACACCTCTCATAACAACCTATACATCAGTTGTACTGAAACATTTGTGCATACTTAGACATCATCCTTTTCTAAACGGTTTCTTTCTTTTTGAGTCCTTGGCGTCGGCTCCTCTTTTTTGCCCCTTTTTCCATACTCTCCCACCCTCATGGGACCCTCATCAATGCTAAATTATTATTGTTTTGATATCTTACAGTGCCCGCTGTCTCCCTTCACCCAAGTTACTGTTGTTTGTCCCCGTGGCTGTGAGGTGGGGTGATTATACATTCATCACTGTAGTCGGTTACCAGCGTCTCCCATTTCTCCTCCCACCTTCCCCCTACCAACAGGTATCGCACCTCCCATTCCTGTTCCACATGGATGACCAGTTCTGGATTCAGTATGTCGAAAGATCTTATCTGCGCCAGGGCATATGCTCAAGTGTAGCTTGATTGTGAGTTGAAACTCGGGTCATGAGAGTGAGGTGGAGGGGAAGAATGACAGAACTAAGGAACATTGTGTGTTCTCTCGGTGTTATGCTGCACCCTGGCTGTCCTGTTCTTTCCCTTGACCCTTGTGTGAGGGAATGTCCACTTGTCTCTGGATGGGCTTTGGATCTCCACTCTGAATTCCATCATTTGCATTGTGTTATTAGTTTGGTTTTTGATGCCTGGTATCTTATTCTGTCTTCACCTCGTGGTCACAAAGGCTGGTGTGCTTCTTCCATAGGGTTTTGTGGCTTCCGAGTTACATGGCCGATGTTTATGTTCAAGCCTTTAAGACCCCAGATGCTATATCTTTTGAAAGCTGGACACCATCAGCTTTCTTCACCTCCTTTGCTTATGCACACATTTGTCTTGAGCAAACATGTTGGGAAGGTGAGCATCATGGTCTGCCAAGTTAATAGAACAAAGTGTTCTTGAACTGAGGAGTACTTGAGTGGAGGATCAATGTCCATCTGCTACCTCAATACTAAACCTATAAGTAAATATATGCACATAGATCTATTTCCCCATCAACATATTTAAATATATTTATACATGTACACGCCTGTATTTAGACCTTTATAAATGCCCTTTGCCTACTAGTTCTTTCCTTGATTTCCTTTTACTTTCCTCTTGTCCCACTGCCATGCTCAGCCTTCTTTTGGGTTTCAGTAATTCCTCTTGGTTACATTGCCCTTGATCAAGTCCTAACAGGCCTCTTACACACGCCTCGACACTGATTTTGGATCACTTGTCGTTCCCTTGTCCCTCGGTTGATTAACACCACTTCCTTTCCTCCACCTCCCCCTTTGCTATGTACCCCCGGGAACACTGGTCCCATTGCTTTCCCCTCCAGATGGTTTATCCAGCCTATCTTCTAGACATAGACCTGAGGAGATCATAATATGCACACAAAAAACAAGACAGAGCAAAAGAAAGTGACAAAAGGAAGCAAAACTATGGCACCACCAAAAAGCCAATGACACAAAAAAGGGAAAGCCTGTAAATGGTTCAAGGCCTGTTTGCTGACCTTTAGGAGTGTTCTCTGGTTGAGTCTGATTGGGTTACACGCACTGGACCAAAAGTCGTTTGTGGTACTCCACAGGACTTCCTTGTTCTGCTCCCCGTGCTGTTCTGTTGCATTCTTCCAGAGTTTGCCTCGGTATGGTGGTGTCAGATCGGGCACAAATCCCCCACTGTCTCCAGTGTTGTCCCCTGAAGGGCTATGTGTCAGTGAGGGATGTCGTGTCTCATAGTGGGGCCAGCCATATGGTCCTCTCTGTGCATTGGCTGCTCTGAGTGGGGATATCATCCTCAAGGCTTGGTGGGCCAGGGTGTGCTCCACTCTCTCTTCCTCGCCCGTCATTTGCTCCCCAGTGCTCTGATCAGACATGTCACTCTCCCTGAGCTATAGCTTCAATGCGGTCCTCTGATGTAAATTCTTCTGTGGGGAGGGGTGGCTGTCCACGAAGTAGGGATTGGGGCCTGGCCCTCAGACCTTTCTCTTGGTTCCCTGCTTCATGCCAGTATATTGCATTCACATCTTGGAGCACCGGCATGAAGCCTGGTCCCTCTTTCCCTATGGAGATATAAACAATACCCTCGCCTTGGGTGGGTCAGTGCCCTTTTCTCCACTATCCATTTCTCCTTTTTTTCCTTTTTATTTTTACCTTTTCCTTTTCAGTTGGCTACCATATGTACCCCCTGGATTGGGTCTGTCCCATTCCATACTACCTGGACCTCACTCAGGAACGTTTGTGTACATTTGCTCTTGCCCTATGCCCCTTTTGCATTTTTTAAGCTTACCTCAGCGAAATCATGTTGCACTTGTTCTCTTGTGCGTGGATTACTTCACTTAGCATCATATCATCCAGCGATGTGCTTATTGCGTTCATCAGTACTTCTTAGTGATGTGTAGTGCTCCATTACATTTATGTACCACGGTTTTTTAATCCATTCGTATGTTGATGGAAATTTGGGTTGTTTCCAACTCTTTGCCTTTGTGAATTGTGGCGCAAGGAACATTAGAGCGCAGCTGTCTGGCCGTGGCTTGTTCCTTGCCTCTCTGGGTGTATGTCCACTAGAGGATTTCTGGGTCGTAAGATAGGTAATTTTCCATCTGCTTTAGAAATCACCAAGTGGATTGCCATCGTGGCTGTATATACCTACAGTTCACCAGCAGTGGATGATAGCTCCTATCTCACCACAGCCCCTCCAACACTTGTTGCTTTCTGATTCTTTGAATTGGGCTTTCTTTGAAGGCATTAGGTGGTACCTCATTGTTGTTTTCATTTGCATTTCTCTTATGGCTAAAGATCGGGAACATTTTCTCATATGTTTGTTGGCCATTCTGATTTTTGCCCCCTGTGAAACTTCTGTTCAGGTCCTTTGCCCACCTCCTCAGTGGGAAATAGGTTTTTCTCTTTTGGGAAGCTAGCAGAATAGTGTAGATTTTAGTAATGAGGCCTTTGTCTGATTTGTCATTGCTAAAGATGTTTTCCCAGTCCGTGGACTGCCTTAGTACCCTCTTGGTGAATTATTTCGATGTACATAGGTGTCTTATCTTCAGTATATACCATTTCTCAATTGGTGACTCCTCTGTATGTATGTCCTTCCCTATTTCTGATAGCCTAAGTATTTCCTGCCCCAAAGTTCTCAGGTGTGTCCTTTTCCCCTCATTGATGGCCCTAATTGTTTAGGATTTTACCTTGAGCTCGGTGGTCTACCTTGAGTTGATCCCTTTGCATGGAGTGAGATAAAGGTCTTACTTCATTTTTCCACAGGTAGATCTCCATTTTTTCCAGCACCACTTGTAGAAGAGGGCATCTGCTTCCCATTTGATATTTTGGGGGCCCTTATCAAAGATCAGTTGTCTGTATGCTGATGATCTGATTCCTGCGTGTTGTTCTTTTCCATTGGTCTGCGTACCTGTCATTGTATCAATACCATGTGGATTTGACCACCGTGGTTGTATAACATATGCCAAAGTCAGGTAAAGGAAGCCCTCCCACTGTATCCTTCCTTTTGAGGAGTTCTGGGCTAATTCGGGGCTTCTTCTCTCTCCATAAGGAGTTGGTAATCAGGTTTTCCATTTCTTTGAAGAAAGAGGAGGGTAATTTCATTGGGATTTTGCATTAAACTTAGATAGTGCCTTGGCCAAAACTGGCATATTCACTAGGTTGAGACTTCCAATCCATAAGCATGGGCTATCCTTCCATTGGTTGAGTTCACCCTTGCTTTCTTGTAATAGTGTTCTGTAGCTTTCCTCATATAAATATTTTGTTCTTTTACTCAGGTATAGCCCTAGTTATTTCCATTTGTGCTTTGCTATTGTCAAGGGTACCACCTTTTGGTATCTCCTCTTCTGTGGTCTTATTCGATGTGTATTGCAGTCTGATACACTTCTGTTTGTTGGTGTTGTAGCCTGCCACTCTGCGATATTCCCCTCTCACTTCCTGCACTCCCCTCAGGTGCTTTTGGGATTTTCCATATATAAAATCATATCATCTTCAAACAACGATAGCTTCACCTCTGCCTTCCCCAAGTGAATACCTTTCACGCCATTTGTTTGCCTTACCTTTTGTGTTGGGTGTTTTTTTAGTAACACTTGTTGAAGAGGGCATCAGCTTCTCATTTGATAATTTTGGGGTCCTTATCAACGATCAGTTGTCTCTATGCTGATGATTTCATTTCTAGGTTTTCGTTCTATTCAATCGGTCCGAACATCTGTCATTATAACAGTACCATGCGGTTTTCACCATGGTGGTTCAATCGTAGGTGCTAAAGTCAGGTAAAGCAAGTCCTTCGACTTTATCCTTCTTCTTGAAGAGTTCCCTGAGAATTCTGGCCTTCTTCTCTTTCCATATGAAATTGCTGGTCAGTGTTTTCCAATTCATTGACAAAGGATGTTGGTACATGTAGTAGGGTACCATTACATTTGTCTAGTACCTTGGGCATGACAGAAATCTTTGCTATACTACGTGTTCTGATGTATGACCATGGGATATCCTTCCATTTCTGGAGGTCACTTTGGAGTTTCTTGTAATAGTGTTCTGTAGATCTCCACATTCAAATCGTTTTGGGCTTTTTGGTTAGGTATACCCCTAGGTATTTAAATTTGTCAACGTATCCAGCCCTTAACACATCATCATGGGTTCAGTAGGCACAATTATACAGGGATAATAAGTAAAGACTATAGTCAAGTCATAGAGAATCAGAAGAGACAGAAGATATGTTGAAATAATGGAGTCAAACACATTTCATGGTTGCATGATCATCTCAGCTCCTCTTGGTGGTACAGGCCAGGAGAGAGTGCAGGAGAGATTTACTGCTAACCAAGGCTTATATATCTTTGGGGGTATGCATGGCTCTTAATTGCAGGTAGAGACATACATCACAGAAAGGGGTTGTACAATAGCCAATACAATCAATGGGGGGGATATACAATGTGCATAAGCGGAACAGCAAGCAGATGAGCTGGGGTGACGGCATGACAGGAAAGGGTGGAATTAGAGATATACGTGTGACAAGAAGGGTGAACCATTCATTCATGATGGCGGCCTACCTTGGTCACTCTTGAGTGGCCTTGACCTCCCTGGGCTTTCCTACAAGAAAACAATTTACTACTGCCCTTATCAGAAGGAGGTGGGCCCTACTTAGGGTGTGACAGACTGCACAGTCTGATTCCCCTAGATAGCTGATAACCCTTAGGGAGTATAACCTCTGACCTACTTCTGTTCACCTCCAAGTGGATAGTCACTTACCACGTGTAGGAGGCAGCTTAGTTTGCCATATATTTAGGCGAAACAACTTGGGAGAAGTCTTTCTGTTTCCAACTTCAATTTGTGCTGTATTATTGTGAAGGGTACTAAATTGTTTATCTTCTCTTCCATGGACTATGCTGATGGATATAGTAGTTCCATAGCCTGCTGTTTGTTGATCTTGTATGCTTCCACTCTGCCATATTCCTCTCTCACTTCCTGCACTCCCCTTGTGGAGCTTTTGGGTTTTCTGTTTATAAAATTATATCACACAAAAAATTATATCACCTGAGAATAAAGATAATTTCACCTCTTTTTCCTCAGATGTATACCACTGATCTCTTTCCTTTCCCTTATGTTGTTAACTAGGAACCCCAGAACGTTGTTAAATAGAAGAGGGTGCAAGGGGCATCCAGTCTGGTTGACATTTTCAGCGCGATTCCTTTGTCTTTTTTCCACTGAATACAAATTTTGGTGTTAACTTTTCATTTGTAGCTTCATATATAGCTTGTTGTAGAGGGCAAATTTGAAGAATTTTTATATTATCTTGAAGAATTTCCCTTCCATTCCGATCTTTGTAATGTGTTAAACAGGAACGGGTGCTGGATGATATTGAATGTTTTTTCTGTGTGTATTGATATTATCATGTGGTTTTATTCCTCTTTCTTACCAATAAACCTGAATAAGGCTAATGGACTTGCAGATGTTGAAACCTCCATGCATCCTTGGAATGAATCCCACTTGTTCATGGAGAATTATTCGTTTTATCATATTTTGAATTATATTGACCAGTATTTTGTTAAGGATTTTGAATCAATGTTCATTAGAAAGATCAGAATGTCATTCTCAATCCTTGTGGATCCTTCCCCACTTTAACTATCGGTAATCTGCTAGATTCATAGAGAAAATTTGGGAGTTGGCCATTTGTGTAGGATTGTTGTCAGCTCTTGCCTGAATGCTTGCCAGCATTTTCCTGTGAAGCCATCTGGCCCAGGGGATATTTTAGTTGACATTTTCTTGATAACCTTGTCTATTTTCTCTATTTCTCTGAGTCTGTTGAGTTGCTTGTGGTCCATCTGGGAGGGTATTTGTCCATGTCTTCCAGGATGTTGAATTCATTGGTGTAACGGTACTCATAGTACTATACAATTCAGCTTTAAATATCATTAGAGCCCATTGTAGTTTTCCCTGTTTTATCCCTCAGTGGCGTGACTATTGTTATATGTTCCTTTCTTTCTTTGGTTAGGTTTGCAGTGGCCTACCTATTCTGTTAATCTGTTCAAAGAAACAACTATTTTACTGCATTGATTTGTTTGCATTGTTTTCACGTTTTCCAAGTTATTCACGTCTGCCCTAATTGGTTGTTATTTCGTTTCTTTTGCCATTTGTAGCATTGTCCTGTTAACTCTGTCATCAGGATCAATCACACCACTTAGTACAGTGACACTCTTCCTGACCTGTTGATCCAAAGGCATGAGAAGTCCAAAGTGGCCAGGGGGCATTCTCAGCTGCCACTTCAGTGGAATCCGTGCTGTGTTTCCAGGTGGGAGAGTTCCTTTCTTCAGGACCAGGACCTCCAGGCCTGAGGAACACAGGGTTGTTGGGACAGGAAGCAAACATGCTTCAAGGGGATCACTAGGAGTAATAGTGAGTGGTGCCACTCCAGCTTCCACCCCTTGGTTCCTGGACCCATGAATTCTGGCTCTTGGAGACACAGCACCATATATTGGCCGCTGGTTTAGAGCGTATACAGCTTCCTGGAGATCAGGAAGCCCCGCAAGTTGTTGCCACCTACTTGGCGTCGTAATTGCATCTTTAGGAGCCCATTCCATCGTTCCATCAAGCTGGCAGCTTCAGGATGATGAGGAACATGATACGGCCAGTGGATTCCATGGGAATGGGCCCATTGCCACACTGGATTTGCTGTGAAGTGAGCTCCTTGATCTGAAGCAAAGCTATGTGGGATGCCATGCCGGTGCATGAGGCATTCTTTGAGTCCACAAATAGTAGTTTTGGCAGAAGCATCACGTGCAGGGAAGGCAAGTCCATATCCAGAGTAGGTGTCTATTCCAGTAAGAACAAAACGCTGTCCCCTCCATGATGGAAGTGGTCCTATGGATTCAACCTGCCACCTAGATGCTGGTTGATCTCCCCGAGGAATTGTCCCATCTCTTGAACATAATATTGGTTTCTGTTGCTGGCAAATGGACACTCAGCAGTGGCAGTGGCCAAGTCAGCCTTGGTGAGTGGAAGTCCATGTTGCTGTGCCCATGCATAACCTCCATCCCTGCCGCCATGTGCACTTTGTTCATGTGCCCATTGGGCGATAACAGGGGTGGCAGAGGAAAGAGGAGGACCAGTCTCCACAGCGTGTGTCATCTTATCCACTTGATTATTAAAGTCCTCCTCTTCAGAGGTAATCCTTTGGTGAGCATTCACGTGAGATACAATTAACTTTACTTTCTTGGCCCATTCAGAGAAGTCTATCCACATACCTCCTTGTCACCAATTTTCCAATCATGGTCCTTCCAATTCCCTGACCATTCAGCCAAGCCATTAGCCACTGCTCATGAATCAGTATATAATCTCACATCTGGTCATTTTTCCTTATATGCAAACTGAACGGCCAGGTGCACTGCTCGAAGTTCTGCCCATTGGGAAGATATCCCTTCACCACTGTCCTTTACGGAGATCCCAGAAAAGGGCTGTAGTGCTGCTGCTGTCCACTTATGAGTGGCACCTGCATATCGTGCAGAGCCGACCGTAAACCAAGCATGACTTTTTTGGTCTTCACTTAAAGTATGGTAAGGAACTCCCCAGGAGGCCATAGGTGCAGACTGGGAGAACGGAGGCAATGTAACAGGAGTGGAGACTGTTGGCATTTGGGCCACTTCTTCTTGCAGCTTACTTGTTCCTTCAGGTCCTGCTTTGGCCCGATCTCGTATATACCACTTCCATTTAACAAGGGAGTGTTGCTGCGCACATCCAACTTTATGATTACGTGGGTCAGACAATAGCCACTTCATGATAGGTAATTCAGGCCTCATGGTGACTTGGTGGCCCATGGTGAGGCCTTCAGTCTCCAGCCAGGCCCAGTAACAGGCCAACAGCTGTTTTTCAAAGGGGGAGTAGTTGCTTGCAGAGGATGGCAAGACTTTACTCCAAAATCCCAATGGTCTATCTACGCTGTGATTCACGAATAAGGGTCTGCCAAAGACTGCACACTGCATCTTGATCTACAACTGACACCTCTAGCACCATTGGGTCAGCTGGATCATATGGTCCCAGTGGCAAAGCAGCTTGCACGGCAGCCTGCACTTGTTGAAGAGCCTTTTCTTGTTCTGGGCCCCACTCAAAAATGGAGGCTTTTCGTGTCACTTGATAAATAGGTCGAAGTAGAACACCCAAGTGAGGAATATGTTGCCTCCAAAATCCGAAGAGGCCCACTAGGCGTTGTGCCTCTTTTTTAGTCGTTGGGGGAGCTAAATGTAATAGCTTATCCTTCACTTTAGTAGGAATATCTCGACATGCCCCACACCACTGGACCCCTAGAAATTGTACTGATGTGGAGGGTACCTGAATCTTTGTTGGGTTAATTTCCCAACCCCTTGTACGCAGATATTGTACCAATGAATTTAGAGTCTTTGATACATCCTCCTGAGTGCGTCCAATCAGCATAATGTCATCAATATAATGGACCAGTGTGACATGCTGTGGAATAGACAGGTGGTCAAGGTCCCTTCGGACTAAATTATGGCACAGGGCAGAAGAGTTGATGTACTCCTGGGGGAGAGTTGTGAAAGTATATTGTTGCCCTTGCCAGGTGAAGGCAAACAGCTTCTGGTGGGCCTTTGAGACTGGTATGGAGAAGAAGGCATTAGCCAGATCAATAGCTGCATACCATGTACCAGGAGAAGTATTAATTTGCTCAAGCAATGTAATCACATCTGGGCCAGCAGCTGCAATTGGAGCTGACGATAATCCACTGTCATTCTCCAGGATCCATCTGTCTTCGTTACAGGCCAAATTGGTGAATTAAATGGGGGAGGTAGTAGGAATCACCACCCCTGCATCTTTCAAGTCTTTGATGGTGGCACTGATCTCTGCAATCCCTCCAGGCATGCGGTATTGCTCTTGGTTTACTCTTTTCCTAGGTAATGGCAATTCTAATGGTGTCCACTTGGCCTTTCCTACCATGATAGCCCTTATTCCACATTTTAGGGATCCGATATGGGGGTTCTGCCAGTTACTAAGTATGTCTATTCCAATGATGCATTCTGGAACTGGGGAAATAACCACAGGATGGGTCCCGGGGCCCACTGGACCCACAGTGAGGCGTACTTGAGCTAAAACTCCATTGATAGCTTGACCTCCATAAGCCCCCACTCTGATTGGTGGGCCTTTGAAACATTTTGGGTCTCCTGGAATTAGTGTCAGTTCTGAGCCGGTGTCTAGTAATCCCCGAAAAGTTTGATTATTTCCTTTCCCCCAATGAACAGTCACTGTTGTGAAAGGCCGCAGGTCCCTTTGGGGAAGGCTAGAAGGAAGACTAACAGTATAAACCTTCAGTGATGTAGCAGGATCCTCCTTACAAGGGACCCGGCCTCCCCTTCATTCAAGGGGTTGTGGGTCTGTAAACTGGCTCAGGTCTGGGAATTGATTGAGCGATCGTGACTGTCTATTCTGCTGTTCACCTGATCTACCATTCTTTTGCCTGTACAGATCACGTAAATATTTAGTAGGCTTCCCATCTATTTCATTCCTAGGGACACTGCGGCTAAGTAGCCAATGCCATAATTCCACACGAGACAGGTTGCTTTGATTGTTATTGAAAACTCGTTGTCTATTATAACCACGCCCACCCTGTCTCCGTGGATCCAGTGCTGACACCTGCCCTCTACCATCACGGGGACCAATCAGCCCCATTGTGGGCAAATGTCGGAGTTCGCTTCGGGCAGTGGCCACTGTTAATCCTGGTGCACATAGAATAGCAATTACAGGAGTCTTAAGAGATGCTGGGGCCCACTTCACAAACTTGTTCCTTATGGTTGTGGTAAAGGGTATGTCTTCAGGTCACCCCCTTTTTGGATCTATGGGAATATCTTGATAGATCCATTCTAACATACCAATTTCTCTAAGCTTTTGGATGCCTTCCTCTACAGTGTACCAAGGCAGGTCAGGGTCTTCAAGTTGGTCTAATCTAGGCCATCTGGCAGTCCATGCTTCACTGAACTAACCAAATAAAGACTTAGATCCTTTTTTAGCCTGTCTCGCAGAGACATTGAAAGAAGAGTCTGTGCTTAGGGGTCCCATATCCAGAAACTCAGACTGGTCTAATATTACATTTCGTGCACCAGTATCCCACACCCTGAGTAACCATTCCCAGGGGTATTCTCCAGGCTTTTGCTTGTACGTATTTGAGAACTCAAGCAGGTCTTTATGTGTGTAGCGCACTTCTTCTTGGATAATCATCTCAACCTCACCTTTAGGAGGTTTCTGAGACTTCATTTTAGTGACAGGTCTAGTGGAAATAATGGGTGCTGAGGGTGTTTCCTGGGTGCTCTCAGCAATACCTTGCGAGGCATCTTCCTCAGGTAATGCTACTGATGCAGCCCCACCTGGCCTATCAACTTGAATCGTTTGGCTAATCTGCTCAGGTGTTTCTAAGGGCTCAATATCCTCTACTTCCGGATCATCAGCCCCTATGTTCCCATCCCATGTTTCAGGGTCCCAACTTTTCCCAATGAATGCCCTTACTTTGGTTTCAGACACTACTCTAGATCTGCAATTCAGCTGCCGTTGTCATTCAGCCACTCGTATAATGAGACTCTGGACCTGGTTCTCAGCAATGTCAGCTCTTTTACTAGAGGAGAGAAGGCTCTCCTTTGTAGCACAGATGGAAGTTTTCAAATCTGTTAGTCTGCATGTGAGGCGTGCTTTTGAGGCTCTGAGATCATCCCTCTCCTTAATAACACTTTCCATCGTATGAAGGACCAGCCAACCAGCTTCGCTATACTTGTCATTTTCACAAAACTCCTGGAAAATATCAAATATACGATTGCCAAGAGCATCTCCTTTATCCAGCATGTCATCTACTTTAGGTGCTACTTTAATATTATCTTTGCTATTTCAGACCATGGATTAGTACGGGTAGTAGACGTATCCCCGTCAAGACTAAATAGGTTGGAAAACCAATTTAAGAAATCCATATTTGGTGCCAAAGGGACCAGGTATAAGGCATCATGCAAAAAAAAAAAGAATATGTGTGCGTGTGTGTGTATATATATATATATATATATATATATATATATATATATATATATATATATATATATATATATATACCACAATGAATGAAGGGGGAAGTGCAGAGTGGAGACCCAAGGCCCAAGCGTCGGCCACTGGAGATCCCCTCAGAGAGGGGTTTAGGAGAGGAGATGGGTCAGTCAGGGTGCGAGGTAGTGCCGATGAAGAGCAAAGCTTTCCCCCAGATTCTGGATGCTTCCTCCCCCCAACTACCATGATCCGAATTCTACCTTAGAGGGCTGGATAGGGCAGAGGTTGTACATTGGTAATATGAGGGCTGGAGGCACAGGGAATCCAGGGTGGATGATATCTTCTGGACCAAGGGTGTGAGGGATGATGCTGGGAGAGTATAGGGTGAGTGGGTTGGAAGGGGGAACTGATTACAAGGATCCACATGTGACCTCCTCCCTGGGAGAGGGACGGCAGAAAATGTGGGAAGGGAGACTTGGGATAGAGCAAGATATGACAAAATAACGATGTATAAATTACAAAGGGCACATGAGGGAGGGGGGAAAGGGGAGGGAGGAGGGAAAAAAAAGGACCTGATGCAAAGGGCCTAAGTGGAGAGCAAATGCTTTGAGAATGATTGGGGCGGGGAATGTATGCATGTGCTTTATACAATTGATGTATGTATATGTATGGATTGTGATAAGAGTTGTATGAGTCCCTAATAAAATGTAAAAAAAGAAAAGGAAAAAAAAGAAAGAAAAGAAAATGATTAGGGCAAAGAATGTACAGATGTGCTTTACACAATTGATGTATGTATATGTATGGACTGTGGTAAGAGTTGTATGAGCCCCTAATAAAACGTTTAAAAGAAAAAAGAGAAATCCATATTTGTCAAACTGGCTGCAGCGCCAGGCCAGGCGCAGGGGCGGCGGAGGCAGTGGCGAGGGCGGCGTGAGAGCGAGGCTCTGGCCCTGCGCAGGCCCAGGCCAGCGGCCGCTAGGAGGGCGAGGCATGCTGACCTGCAGGCCGCGAGCGGCGGCAGCGGCGGCAAGGGGCGCAGGGGTTCCTGGGAGGCGCAGCGTCAGGCCCTGGCGCGCGCCCGCCGCCCCTTCCCCGCGCCAAGGCCGCCCGGGCAACTTGTGGCCAAAGTTTGGCCCCAGCCTCCGGAGTGCGCGGGGCGGCCCGCGAAGTTGGCTGTGGCCCCCGCCGCGGCTCGGGCCGGCCCATGGCCCGCGCGCCCCCGCCGGAGCCCCTGGGCGGCCGGGCTCCTGCCCCCGGGGCCCCCGGGCCTCAACGCCAGTGCGCCTCCCCCGGCCCCGGGCCCGCGCACGCGTGGGAAAGTTGGCCTGGAACCGGCCCGACCAGTTCCGCCGGCGCGCACACCGGCCGCAGAAGTTGGTGCTGCAAAACTTTTTTGGGGGGTTCCGCGGGAGCCCCCGTGCGTCGGGACCGGATGCGCGCCGGCTAGCGACCCCTGCGCCGAGAGAGGTACCCCCAGAGCGACGCGCAGCGGGGGCGCCCCGGACCCGCGGCCCGGGGGCTATGGCCATGGTGGCCGGAGGCTGGGGCGGCCCCGGCGGCGGTGGAGACGCGAATGGCGTGGACAAGGTGGGTGGCTACCCGCGCGCCACCGAGGACTCGGCCTCGCCCCCGGGCGCCGCCAGCGACGCCGAGCAGGGCGACGAGGAGCGGCAGGGGCTGCAGGTGGACTGTGTGGTGTGCGGGGACAAGGCGAGCGCAAGCACTAGGGCGTCCTCACCTGCCAGGGCTGCAAGAGCTTCTTCAAGCGGAGCATACTCCTCAACCTCAGCTACACCTGCAGGTCCAACCGTGACTGCCACATTGACCAGCACCACCGGAACCAGTGTCAGTACTGTTGCCTCAAGAAGTGTTCCGGTCGGCATGCGCAAAGAGGCCGTGCAGCGGGGCCGCAGCCCCCACTCGCCGCCAGGTCCTGGCGCCGCGTCTCCGGCAGCCCCCCCGGGCTTGGCGCTGGCGGAGGCGGTGGGCGGAGACCTCTTCCATGGCCAGCCAGTGTGGGAGCTGATCGCACAGCTGCTGCGCGCCAAGCCCTACCTGGCGGTGGCCGGCCACTTTGGCACGGGCGCGGCGAGCGCCTTCGGCCCGGGCGGCGCGGGCGCGGTGCTGGGCATCGATAACGTGTGTGGAGCTGGCGGCGCGGCTGCTCTTCAGCACCTTGGAGTGGGCGCGCCACGCGCCCTTCTTCCCCGAGCTGCCCGTGGCCGACCAGGTGGCCCTGCTGCGGCTCAGCTGGAGCGAGCTGTTCCTGCTGAACGCGGCGGAGGCCGCCCTGACCCTGCACACTGCGCCTCTGCTGGCCGCAGCCGGGCTGCACACCGCTCCCATGGCCGCCGAGCGGGCGGTGGCCTTCATGGACCAGGTGCGCGCCTTCCAGGAGCAAGTGGACAAGCTGGGCCGCCTGCAGGTGGACTCGGCGGAGTATGGCTGCCTCAAGGCCATCGCGCTCTTTACTCTTGATGCCTGTGGCCTCTCAGACCCAGCACACGTGGAGAGGCTGCAGGAGAAGGCGCAGGTGGCCCTGACTGAGTACATGCTGACCCAGTACCCAGCCCAGCCCCAGTGCTTCGGCCGCCTGCTGCTGCGTCTGCCTGCCCTGCGCGCCGTCCCAGCCTCACTCATCTCTCAGCTGTTCTTCATGCGCCTGGTGGGCAAGACACCCGTTGAGACGCTGATCCGAGACATGCTGCTCTCGGGGAGTACTTTCAACTGGCCTTAGGGCTCCGGCCAGTGACCGACCTCCAGCGACACAGATGCTCGGGGTCCCCAGGCCAAGGATAGGGACAGCCTCCCCAAGTGGCTAACCAGAACCATGACTAGGGCGAAAGATCATTATGTAATATGCAGTAGCCCTTAGTGACCCTGGTTACAATTTGACTCGGAGGCTACTGGACTTCAGAGCCTTACAAGCCTGGAAGGTTTATTTCAGGCACAGCAAGCACATGCCTCGGCGGTGCTGACTTGCGTTCTGCACCTGGATAGGCACCTGAAGTCATTTGGAGAGGATGTCTATGTAAGTTGGTTTTACATAAATTTCTGTGCTGGATTCCTTGTGCTTGTGGATTTTCTTGTCCTTCTTGGTTTGCTGTTATTTTACTACTGAGTTGGCTTTTGTGGTTTTCTTCATTTTGATGAGGTTTCTTTCCTATTTCTTACGACATTCCCTTGATAGTTATTTTCTTATCTAGTGTAAGATGGTCATGTTTCTCTTGTGTACTGCTTGCCTTCCTCTCCATACAGTTTCTTTGCATGTACTTTTCTCCCCCTATTTGCTTCGTGTTTGTCTCCATTGCAGATTGATATTTGTAGCTCTCTCTTTTCAGTCTTGTGTCATATTTGCAGAACTGCTTCACCTTGGTTACTGTCTGGTGGGGACTGCCTTGCTCATTGATCTCAGGTTTATGTTTGCTCTTCCTTGTGATTCTCCATCCATAGAATAGCCTTCGTATTTTTTTATAACTCATTCCGCTGCTTTGGATTTCTGGAATTCTCCTTGACTGAAAATGCCCTTATTTCTTCTTCATATTTTGCTGGATTTAAGATCCTTGCTTGGCAGTTATTTCTTTTAAAGTTTCATATATGTTGTCACGTTGCCTTATGCCTGCAGAGGTTTGTTGAAGGAAAACAAACAAACAGAAAACCACACTCAGCTTAATTGTTTGCTTTCCCTTTGCAGACCCCCTGCAGGGGCTGCTTCCATAAATGTGCTCCTTACAGTTCTGCTCACAGGCGTGCCCTCATGGCTCTCAGATTTTGCGTCCATGGCTTTATTCTGAGAAGTCCACTCTCCCATGCCATTTTCCCTGAGCCTTTGGATCCCTCTCCTAGGGAATGCTACTGTAGGTCTGATACGTCTGCTTGACTTACTGTAGATGGCCAACCAATGAATGACTACATCAACCCCGCAAGCTCCAATACTGGACAGAGAATCTGTGCTGAGTGGGCCATATCAATAAACTGAGACTTATCAGAGTTTATGTTCCTTGCACAATAATCGCACAACCTTTATAACGATCCTGACACATAGTCTGCAGGTTTCTGTCTGCACAAGTTAAGGAATTCTAGAATATTTTTGGGGGGTAGAGCATAGCTGTTCCTGGCCCAACACCTGGGCTTCACTTTGGGAACTTGCTATGAGTTAAGTCTAGGTAGAGGTCTGGAGGCCATAAACCGTGGGAGGTGTTTCCTGGGCCCATGCAGCGGTGTCTTGCTCCAGATACAGCCTAAGCACCATTATCGGCACACATCCCAAACTCAGTCATTTGGACGCATGGGGACCCTACAGGACAGAGTAGACCTGCTCCTGTGGGTTCTGAGACTGTAATTCTTCATGAGAGAAGAAAACCTGGTCTTTTCTTAGGGGAGCTGCCCTTGGTTTGACCTTTCTGCTCTTGTGTTTTGTAGCACAGAGGATGATCACTGTGCCATCAGGGCCAGGGATGAAAACACCTTCTTGGTTCGTAGTGATAGATTTCTCAAAACTTACCGAGAGATGTGGGGTATGTACAGTAGCTTTAGGGCTTGCATCAGACATCAGAACCAATTTAGACAACTCATCTTTTCTCATTCTGTTTCTTTAGAACCTCTCCTGGTCCCGTCAAGTCAACTCTGATGCGGAACAACCCTCTACAACAGGGTAAGCTTCCCCTCTGTGTTCCAGAGACGGTAATTCATTATTGCATTAAAATGTTTCTTCCTTTTGCTGTGGTGTAACACGTGGTTTTGAACTGTTGACCTTGACCTTAGCAGCCAATGCATAAGCGCTATGCCACCAGGGTTCTCTAGAGAAGCAAGACCAAGGATACTTGTATGATACATGTATGGACAAATAGTGATTTATATCCACAATTGCCTAAACAGCTATAGAAGCAGGTAAGTCCAGTTTGGTTCAAGTTCATTGGTCATATATAAGCGGGAGACTTCTCCTGTCTCATAGAGCTACGGGAACTGATGGACATGAAAGAGGAAGATGCAGGAAGAGGGTCTCGGGTGGGGAAGGCAGCGCTGCATGAATCTGAGTTGGGATGAATCAATACAAGTTGACATTCCACTGATGGTTAGTGTGATCAGTAGATGACCTAACAGGAAATTGACAAACCAGATGTAGAATCCAGAAGTGGACAAAGGGAAATGGGCAAGACAAAGCACGCTTCTGCACAGGATTCCTCTTATAATAGAGACGACAACCCAGAAGAGGGCTCATGGGACTTACACCTGATTGATAAGTTGGACTCTAACTCTATTTTCACACAAACAGGTCCAGCTGACAGAAATTCTAATGATCACAGATGAGAAAGAGAACGTTCAAATGTGGTGCACAAAAGGAAAATTAGGACCGCCTCATTCCTCATAAGACACGATGCTTTCTCATTGTCTTTTCCGATAAGAGCAGAACTTTGTGTATCAGCAATTGACGCCGTCTGGCACTTCTGAGTGATGTAACTCTCTCTCTATATGTATCTGATGAATCCACAACTGATGAAAGCGTAGATAGTTGATGGTCCTATGACATTCACATTCAACATCAGAAACCAGCAAGGCACTGTGATCTTGTAACTTGGTTTAGTAGGGAAGCACAAAGAGCTTATGTTTGGGTATAAGATCCCATTTGGAATCTTTACTAGCAAGTTAATTGGATTGACCTTATTACTCTGTGTGTAGATCTATTCACACAAACACTGCGAAAGCACCTTCTTTTGTTGACCCTCCGATTCTTCTTTCATTCGTTAAGTACAACTTAACTGCTCAAATGTTCCTGAAATTAGAATTTTATTGAAGAGTATTATTTTTCGTTTTTCTCTCAGCTCTGCCAATAGTGGTGGGTGGGTCAACAAGAAGAAAGTCCATTCGTGCTACAACTCCAGAAATATCTGGTGATTAGAGCTAACTGCATACCTCTGAAATCAGAGGTAAATACTGGTTCTGAAACTTGAGGACATAAACAAGGCTCCTTCTACCAGGAAAGAAAAGAACACACTGCCATCCCGGAAGAGATTGTGGAAATTGTAACGTTGTAGCAGAAGCTTACAATAATAAAATGAAACATGATAGTAAAACAAACTCCACTGGAAGGAAAAAAGCCAAAAGAAGATGAAAATTGATGAGATAAACCAAAATTATTAGAGGAACAATCTACTACGTCCATTTTATTTATTATTTTTAGTAGGTTCGTTTTCCTTCATTTCCTTGAATGAGAGTTTTAGACAGGAAAGTCACAGGCAATATAGTTCAATGCAAAGCAGAAGAATTGTAAGCAAAAACTTTAAATTAGTAGAGATGACCAACAATTCAGTTGTAGTAAGAAGCTATTACCATCCATCCCTAGGAGGTAATGACAATGCTATGTGGTGATGTTACTTAAGCCCAGGGGCTGGAAGCCCATATCCAGTGTTGAAATCATGGGGTCAGAACTGGAAGCATAGCGCTGTTTACCACTAGCAGTCTACACAAACAAACAAACAAACAAACAAACCAAAACATCCACAATGAAACTTGTTGAATTGAACTAGAACTCTAAGATACTATATGAGAAAGACCAACAGTAAAAAAAACTTGATCAGAACAAACTGTGGGTAGCACCGTGAAGAACGGGAATTCCAGAACACTTCCCTGTGCTCGTGCACAACCTGTGCCTGGTTCAAGAGGAAGTCAGGAGAGAGAACAAGGGCACACTGTGTGCTTTAACATCATCAAAGGTTTGTGTCAGGCCTGCATCCTCTAACCCTACTTACTCAGTCTGTATGCTGAGCAAGCACTCAGAGAGGCTAGATTACCTGAATAAGCCTGCACATCAGGACTGGAGGAATCTTTATTAATACCCTGTGCTATGCAGGTGACAACCTTGTTTGGCGAAAGTGAGGGGGATTCAAACATTTGCTGATAAAGTTCAAGGGCAGAAGCCTTCAGCATGGGTTACAACTCAATGAAAGGAAAACGTAAATCTTCATAACTGGACCAATATGTAGCAGGGGATAAATGGAATAAAATGTGAAGTTGGTAAGGATTTCATCTTGCTTGGATCCATAATCAATACTCATGGAAGCAGCCGTCAAGTGACCAAGCTACACTTTGTTTTGGGTCAATCTCTACAACCCCTGTTTAAAGCATTGAGAAGCAAGGATTATACTCTGAGGACTAAGGTGGGCTTGACCTAAACCAAGGTCTTCCCAATGGTCTACTCTGCATGTGAAAATTGCACATTGAAAATGGAAGACCAAAGAAAATCCAACGCACTTGAACCGCGGTGTTGGAGAAGATTATTGAAAGTATATGGACTGCCAGAAGAACGAACAGACCAATCCTGGAAGAAGGACGGCCAGAATGCTCCTTAGAGGCAAGGATGGTGAGTCTTTGTCAAACCGAGGAAGGCCGTAGACGAGATTGCGAGATTGATTGACAGTGACTGTGTCACTGCGAACTCCACCCTACGAACAAGTGGGAGGATGGCACAGGAAGGACCAGGTGGTGTGTTTCCTTCTGGGGAGCTGGGAGTAGGAATGACTTGATGGCCCCTGACAGCAACATCAACTACAGAACAATCTCTCAAACAAGATATTGAAGAAAAGTATAGGTTCATTTATGTAACCTTCAAAATCGGACCAAAATTCAACATCAGAGAGGCATCCATCTACACTCAGTGATTATTAGAAATGGCAGGATAGTGCCTCACTCCAGTGGAGAGAGATGAGGTGAGTGGTTTCAGGAATATTTAAATAAGAACAAATTTTCAAAACAGTTCTTATATATTTTGTTTCCCCTAAGCAAATAACACAAGACAATATTAATTTTATACCAATATGAAAAAATTAAAATACAAGCTCACAGCCTACATATGTAGAGAAATAATTGAAAACATTGACCAGCTTTAGAACAGGGGACTGGAAGTATGTGTGATTAAGAAGGAAAATGCTGATCTTTCTTTGAAGTTTTCTGTTGTCTATGACTTTATTAAATCTCTTCAAATTTCTTTGGAAAAAATGAACAAGTCCAAATAGTTTATAAATAATTCTTCACTGTAGATCTTGAGTCACTGCTACAGTTCAAAGTGAATGTCCAATTCTCATTTTTCTAAATCGACTAACTTTGTATTTAATTTTTAATGTGTTTCCATTTTAAGATTATTTCTTTATCTTTTAATTTTAGTATTTTAACATTGTATTAACATATAACTCATACATCACACACATTAGTGATTCAAACATCAAGAATTATGCGATCTTTGCCACAATCCACGTTGGAGTATTTTCAACATTCTTGCATCCATCAGTACTAGCATCCCCTGTCCCCCTGTGTCTTCTAGTGTAGTCAGAGAAACCGAGTGAGCTATATGTTTACCTATCCAGAATTTCTGATAAAAATCATACAAAATGGGAAAATATAGCAACCATAAAATAGAATCGAACAGTCTCCTTGCAAAAGTAATTAAAAACTAGGACAGGTTAAAAATGGGTCAAAAGCAAGGATCAACCTTGAAGCCCCTCCCAGGGAGACAAAGAACAGAAAAGTGGGTGAGGGGCGATGGAGGACGATATAAGATTTGGACAAAATGATCTGTAATTTATCAAGGGCTCATGAAGGAGATTCCCAGGGGAAGTGGGGGGAAGAAATGGGGAGCGGATATCAGGGGCTCAAGTGGGAAGAGACTTGAAAATGATGATGGCATTTTTAGGTGCAAATGTGCCTGACACACTGGAGAAATGTATGGATTGTGATAAGAGATTTAAGAGCCCCAATAAAAGTATTAAAAAATGGATCAAGGGGGGAAAATGTTAATATCTAAAATAATTAAAAGCAATCTGCAGCAGGGGTCAGAAAACTCTAACTTATAAGTTCTATGCAGCTCCTTCAGCAAGGATATGTGACTATGATGTAAAATTGAAAATGAAGATAACACCATGATACTTTCATTTATAGTATTACTTAAAATTTTCCTTATTTATAAATATATTTTATAGCTCTTGAATAATTTTTAAATTATTGTTATGTACCACGATGGCTAATGAATATAAAAAAAATTTGTTGACCCCTTATCTCAGTGATTCACTTTCCAATTCACCCTGTCTGTGGACCAGATTGTTTACACGGGTATTCAATCAACTGAGGGAATTAACTAGAGGCTCAACGCACAGAAGGTCTACGCAAACGGAGGGGGCTTTCACTGTCATCCTTAGCCTTCTGCTAACCAGGTTTTCAGAATTTAAACTCTAATATAATTCCCTCCTCTAATCTTAGAGTCTACTATTCCAAATCCTTGGATCACACGACTACTTTGGCACTTCACCTAGATGGTTGCTTGTTAAGACAAGTTGTTAAGACACTACATGCTAGATGCTATTGTTGCTGATCACAGGGCACTATCTGATTTCTTCCCCCACACTTTTCTCTAGCACCCAGCTCTTCAGTGATCACTTCATGAGTTTAAGTATGGAGCCACAGTGTAATAACAGTTCTTCCATAAGGGTTTATGGTTAATGCCATATGGAGTAACGGAGACTGAGTGTTTACAGGAGCTGAGACCACCAAACCTTTCTCCTTTTGAAAGGTCTATGGACATAAATTGACACACGTTTTCTTAACTGCCATCCTGGCCACAACTGACTGAGCCCAGGCTTGGCATAATCTGACGTACAGGTTGCTCTTGTCAATTTCTGTGGAGGTGATTCCAACTCATGGCAACTCACATGTGGAGCATAACTGGTCTGGGGTTTTCAAAAGTCTGTTCTTTCAAGACCAAGTCACCAGGTCTGTCTTTGGAGGCTCTCTCCCCAACCTTGTGGCTACGAGGTAGATCATTTGTGCCACTCAGCCACCAAATCTGTAAGTTGGCCAGAAACCCTTCATCAATTCCTTGTGATAGAGAACTGGTTGACTTCAGGCAGCAATGCTGAAGCACAATAATGCGTGAGAGAGGGATGGCTCTGAACCAGCAAAAGCCAAGGTAAAGAAGAGACTGCAGGTGTAGCCCACCAAAGGCTGAGCCCTCTTCCCCACTTGAAACATATTTCCTTTATTATATGTAAATTTGCCTCCCAAAAGTGTTTTTTCTTAAAATCAGCACACTGTTGGGTGCTGATCAGTTCAAACATTTTCTCTAACAGAACAAACAAATGATACACAATTGGTGGCAAGTTGGGTTGCAGTTGCAATGGGGCCCCCAGAGTCCTGAAGGTTAGAGGAACCAAAGAGCTGCAATGCAAATTCTCATGACTGAAAACCAACATCACCGCCATTGAGGTGATTCACCTGCTGGCAATCCGACAGGACAAGGTAGAATGGCCCCTGGGTTCCTGAAGCTGACTCTTCACAGCAGGCCGTAGCCTTCTCCTTCTCCCAGCTAACAGGATGATTGTCACAGGACCAAAGGGGTTTTGTAAAACAAGAATACGAATGAAACGAGAACAAGGCTGGACATACAATATTATTAATAAATCAAGAGATTTTCATATGAAAGTGCAGCACAGAGCTGGAACCAGAGGCCAGAGAGGCACGTGGCTGTTGACAGTAGCATCTGAATGCTTAATAAATTCTAATTACTTAGAGAAATAGACATTAATATTTCTCAGATGAAACGTTAAAATAGCCAAGTCCCTCACGAGGCTCTTGCTTCACTTTCATATAACACACCCCTTGTCCATGATTTTATGAGCTTTTTCTCTCCACCTTCACATCCAAGTTTAACCACACACACAAAAAAATGCCTGCAACTTTAGTGTACTTGACTGGTTTTAGAAGCAAATAACAAAAACAACTTTGACCACGTAATAATCTTTTCAGGTTAACTTTTCTCAATGCTTTTGAATTTAAATGAATTTTCAGCTCGTTATTTTTATTATGTGAGGCTTTATAGAAATGAGCTAATAGGAATGCCCAGTAACCAACAAGGGCTCTTATTTAAGATAAACTCATGACACAGTGGCCTATGCATTGGGCTGATAACCACAGCTTAGAGGTTCAACCTCACCAGCCAATCCACGGCAGAAAGATGAGGCTCTCTTCCTGTAAAGATACAGTCTCAAAAACCTTAAGGAGCAGCACTACTCTGTCCTCAAGGGTTAGTATGGTCAGGAATGAACTTGATGGCAGTGAGTTGTGGGGCAACTAAGAGCCAAAGGGCCTTTATCTTCCTGAATGCAAAAGCAGGGGAGAGAGAGAGGCAATTCAGTGGGTCAGAAAGCCTCCTGCTTAGGCGCTTTGAAGTCTGTGGCTTGAATACAATCTTCTCCACTAACTATCTCTACAAAGGCTCACCAATTTCTGGGTTAAAAGAGTAACGGAGGCAGCCTCCAAACCTAAAATTATCTGACTCCAGGGTCCATGTTTCTTTCTTTCTTTTAATATTTTTCAAAATAAATTAAGTGGAGATTTACATTTCAGATCATCCAATTGGTACATAACAACTTAAACTACTTACCAAAACACTCAGTAGCTTGCCCTGCTGTCCTCATTTGATTTCTCCCCTCCCTCTTATGGAATGCTATCTTCCACTTCACCCAAGGGAACTCTTTTCTACCCCATGTTGTTTCTTTACTCCTTGATTTAAAAAAATACTTTTATTGGGGGCTCTTGCATCTCATCACAATCCACGATTCATCCAGTGGGTCAAGCACATTTGCACATATACCGCCATCACCATTTTCAAAGCAATCTCTTCCCACTTGTGCCCTTGATATCAGGTCCCAATTTCTTCCTCCTCCTTCCTTCCCTCACAAATCATTGATAAGAGATATAGATTATTATTTTCATATCTTATATCATCTGCTGTCAGTCACCACCCACTTTTCTGTGGTGCGTCCCACATGGAGGGGATTATAGGTTGATCCTTGTGATCAATTCCCCTCTTCTCCCCGCCACCCTCCCCTAGTCCTCCTAGTATCTCTACTCTCATTATTGGCCCTGAGGGGTTATCTATCCTACATTCTCTGTGTTGTGAGTTCTTATCTGTAGCCGTGTGCATGCTCTGGTCTAATCCGATTTTTGAGGTAGAATTGAGGTCATGATAGTGGGGGGAAGGAAGAACAAAGAATGAGAGAGAAATCCTGTGTTTCATCAGTGCCATACTGCACCCATACTGCCTCATCTTTTCCCTGTGACCCCTCTGTGAGAGTGTGTCCAATTGTCTACCTCCCGCCATTCACATTGGGTAGGATTTTGTTCTGGGGCTTAGCTGCCTGATACTTGATCCCATCAATAATTCATGATCATACAGGCTGGTGTGCTTCTTCCATGTGAGCTTCGTTGCTTCTTAGCTAGATGGCCATTATTTACCTTCAAGCCTTTAAGACCCCAGACAGTATATCTTTTGATAGCCAGTCACCGTGTTTCATTTTTCCTTCTCATCTGCTTAGTAACCATCAAAGTCGATTCCTTGGGTATGAACGCCTTTGTCTTTTGTAACAGCCAGGGTCCATGTTTTAACCACCCTGCTCATTGCCTCTCATAAACGGACACGTGTCTGAGGAAGGACAAACAAAAAAATTCGTTGTGGCATTTGCTCTGAGAAGGAAACTGGGTGTCCGAAGGCAAACCACCTACCCGGCCCACTGTGCTTTTCCTACTCAATACTGAGAACCTAAGTGAAAAGGAGATCAAGAATGTGATCAATGTAAACCCGACCAAGGAGAACACCTCCAAGATATATTGTTACTGTGGAGCAAAAACAGACAAACACGAGGTGAACAATAGTGTGCAGAGCACGTTCCTGTTTGGTTTGTTATTATTATTTTAAAGAAAGGATTCTAAGACAATGTTATCTCTTGGAGGGAACAGGGTACCTGACATGTTAGAAGTTGCTTTCCAGGATATGCTCCTGTATTGCCTGGAATTGTTCCTTTAAATTTTTAGTTTTCAAATTATATGATGGATCTTCCTAATAATAAAACAATTTTAAAGAACAAATAAGTCCCGAATTCTTCTCCTTTGTAGCCCTGATCAACGACCCCTCATCTCTCAGAGACTCAGTGTCTTCACCTGTGAAACGGGAGCAACACTGCTTCTTGTAAGATCGCTGTGAGAATAAGCGAGACCCCATGTACGAAGCGTCGGCCCCACGAAGAGGTTCCCTATGTCACTGAAATCTCATTCAACTTCATTAAAACAGCAAACAATTTCAGAAAGAACCAGGAAGACACTAAGTTACCATGGTCTCATGACAAGACTATTACCAATGTTTCCCAGTGACTAGGAAGCCAGGATGCCCCAGCCCCGAGTCCCATCTTGTGGAACAGCACTGACCTAGGAGGCAGAGGGTCCCATGTGGCCAAGACTTGCTGCTTTGGATCAGGATGCTCAGTCCCAGCAGTTAGCTGCAGCTGCAATGACAACAGAAACCAGCTCCTTGAGCGCCAACACAGCCCTGCAAGATGAGTAGTGTCCTGTGATGCACAATGGTGGTACCGGGAAGAGGAATGCCTTCTGAAGGGGTGGGAACTAGTCCTGGTCTGGTTTTGGTGTCTGAACCATAAATAATCTGGTAATTGCTCCTTCTCTTCTATTTTCTGGTAGAGATTGAACTTAGTCTCAGAGCTGGTCTGACACTAAGTCTATGAACTGCTGATTAGAAAACAGATTGTCCATAGGACCCAGGAATCCCATTGCTAGATATATATTCCAGATTGAAATAAATCAACCCTAGAGGAACATTATTAGATGATACGTTATAAAAAGGAAAGCTTTTCACACTCAAAGAATCACTTTCAAGTGTTGCTAGGGTTAAAAGTGGTGGGAATGCAAATTACAAACGAGAGGTTATGCTTATATAAACTTGGGTGAAGGAGAAGACAAGATACAATTAAGAGTGAAGTCAGCCAAAGTGATGGAGTCAAGAGAAAACACTGGCAGGAGTGCAACAGTTAACAGTAATAGAGGGATATTTTATATACATCATTCAACTATAGTGATTTCCCAGTAAATGCATGGATCAACACACATGGGGAAACCAGTGTGGAGGGAGAGTAGGATTGTACATACGTGCTTACATATATTTGACAGATACTTCTGCATGTATACATACCTTTACTGAAAATGTATCCATGGGGGAAACCAAGAGCAACAGGCATAGCAAACTTGACAATGTTCTACATCCTATTTTGGTGAAGAGTGACTGGGGTCTTCATAGCTGGAGAGCAGCAACTGAAGTGTCATGATCGGTTTCTCCTCATCTCCAGGTAAGGATACTAAAGAAAACTGAAGATGTAGAGAAACAATTACCCCAATGGAGTAAAGGCCCAGAACATCAGCTTTCTCATCTCTGAATCCAGAAGAATTGGATGATGTCCTGCCAGCACAACAAACTGCCTGGAAGGAATTGCAGACAAGGTCCTCGATAGACCGAGATACAAATGTGAAATAAAACTAACGATCACAAACAAACACAGGAAACAGGCTTACTTCTTGGATAAAGAGTACTGAAGCCCCAGGACTATGGAGATTATGCTCCTTAGAAATCCTTGAGGTCTAGAGCGGATTTTCCTCGTGTGCCTCCATTTTTAACGAAATAAAACAAAACAAACTTGCTGCCATCGAGTCAATTCTCACTCATAGTGACCCAGTAGGGCAGGGTAGAACTGCTCTGTGAATTTCCAAGTGTAACTCTTTATAGGAGTAGAAAGCCCTTCTTTACCCCTAGTGGTCCCAAACTGCTGGCCTTGTAGATGGCAACCCAAGGCATAACCACTACTCCACCATGGCCATTCGCAATCCTTGATATCTGGAACAGGCTCGATTTTTAGCCAAATAAAAATAGGTCTCAATGGGGTCACAATAATTTCAGGGAAGTAGGGCTTCTATTGGCTAATCAACGACGTGAGGTCAAAATGTCAGCATTTACACAGAGACAAAGTTCAGAAGGGCTAGGAAAGCGGAGGAATGTAAATTCAAACGAGAGATGAATTGGCAAAAGTGAATTTACAGTGTGGTGATTACAATCAATGACAGGACACAGAATGCATATCAACTGTAAAGTGGGACACTAATTTGCCCTGTAAACCTTCACTCAGTCATAATAAAATCACACACACATGTTCCTGCACACACACACAAACACACACACCACAATCAGATAGTCAATGGTGTCCTGGGTCAACAGAGCATAGGGAGGTCAGGTCAATTCTGAGCAGGACTGTGCCTTATCACCTGACTTGAAGGACTTTTCACATCTCATCTTTTGGACGATCACGAAGAGTGTCCAAGATCCCTGAAGACAAGTTGGTGCATAAGCACACAATGGTGCATAAGCACATAGGAAATGTGGTGAAGGAAGCTGATGATGCCTGGCTATCAAAAGATATAGCATCTGGGGTCTTAAAGGCTGGTAATTAAACAAGCAGCCATCTAGCATGGAAGAGACAAAGCCCCCATGGAAGAAACACACCAGCCTGTGTGACCATGAGATGTCGAAGGGAGGAGGTAACAAAAGTTCAGAAACACACGTCCAACTTGATGTGAAGCGGCATGGATGCCCTAGAGATGCAAAACTCACCTGTCCAGTAGTAATCCCACAGTACCACTCAGAAGGAGACACTCAAAGGGGAAAGGATGATTAAGTCAGGAGAAGGTATGGTACTCATGAACCACGTGCTTATCCACCGGTTCGTTAATATTTCCTTCCCTTAGAGGACAGGCTGTGATTTGTTTTACCTCGTTAATCATGTTAGATTCATGTATGTTCATTTGTGCATTTAAGATCCTTCGGTACATGAAGCTCAGGGTAGGTGACGCTGCAGAAAATGTTACCTGAGTAATGGTTTTCTAAGGGTAAAGGAGGGGGCGGGCATGAAGGAGAGGAGTTTGGAGCAGATAGCATTGATGATTGTATGACCCCACTGGATGGGATTGAACAACAGAATTGTATATAAGTAGACATTGGATTTTAGAAGATATTTCAATAGAACTATTATTTTTTTTTAAAGCAGCATATTGTCCAAACGGATTTGCCTCCACTGTGGTCCTCATCAGAGTTTCTCAAAAGCAACGACAACAACAACAAAATACACAATAAAGAGAACTTAGTCTGGAGATCTAAAGCTGTGGTTCCCAGATTGGGACAAACGGCCCCGAGTAGATGTTGTAACTGTTTAGGGAACCTCAAAAGCAGATGGCTATGTTTTGTCTCGGATTGTGGCCTCTAGTAGAAATGTTTATAATGGCCAGGGGAGGCTGGGACACATTTAGTATTTTTCTGAAAATTTGGCAGTAGGCCAAATTCCTTTGGGAACCTCTGACCTAAATGCAGGAAAGCATCACAGCAATGTACAGCAATCACAGTATGGCAAGCTGACAGACAAATGGTGGCTTGGAGTTCTAGTCTCCCCAATCGTGAGAAAGTAAATTTGTTTATGAAAGCGATCAACCACTGTGGTATTTGTGTTATAGTAGAAGTAGATAAGATATTTACTGTCTTAAGAATCAAGTGGAGTTCTTATTAATACATACGTTTCCAACCCTGGTTTTCACCTTTTTGAAGAACAGGATCTTGGAAAACAGTCTATCTAAATTCACTAGCAATCAAATTATGTCGCAAAATGTCATGGTGAAGTCTCATTGATAGTTAGGATCCAAGGACAACGAAAGCTATAATCTCACTGCCATCGAGTGGATTCCCACTCCCAGCAGCCCTGCGACAAGACAGCACTGCCCCTGTGTGTTTCCAAGACCGTAAATCTCTGTGGGAGTCGAAACCCTCCTCTTTCTCCCTCTGAGTGGATGATGGTTTCAAAGTGCTGACCTTGTGGTTAGCAGCCCAGTGCATAACTACAACGCCACTAGGGTGCCTGATGGGGCAATAAAGGTTAGGTATAGAGGCTAGGAGGGAAAGCAACCACAAGACGGTTCATTATTACTGCAAGATGGTCCATTATTAAGCTGACCACAGTTTCACAAGAAAACTTGTCTGCTTGTCCAATTCCACAAGAGTACTCCACAGAAAAGTTTTGCCAAATGAACCATTATTTTTTTGAATGGTTATCTAAGTGGTGAAAGGTAAGGAGATTATTTACTGTCTTCTTCTTATATCTCCTCTTTTGCTGGTTAACGTTTTCTTACGAGGGATTAGCTCTGTCATGACCTGAGATTCTTGTCTACCCCTATTGAGGGGGAAGCCCAGTTCTCACAGACTCATTAAATCAGGGTGGTAGCAGAAGAGCAATTCCCCCAATGCAGGCAGAAGATATTTGAAGATTTTGAATTTGAAAAGCAAGGGCAAAAGTGGACATTCAATATATTTAAGAACCAATAGCAAGTCCTAATTAAAATGAGACACTAATGTAGAAAAAACCTCCAGTCCATTAAAAAAGACCTGACATACCAAATTTATAGAAACGGAGAAACCTTTAAGAGTGTCACTCAAAGACACCCTTTATTGTGGAACTAAAGCCGCCCCATGGTTGGTAGTTCAAAGTCACCAGCAGCTTGGGAGAAAGCTGGAGCTTTCTACTCCTGTAAACAGTTGCAGCGTTAAATCCACAGGGGTCGCTACGAGTCAGCATTGACTTGATAGCACTGAGTGACAAAGCCACTCCCAGAGGTCACCCTTCAGCCGAGCAGTGGATTGGCCTGTAGAATATACAAAACCCAGGAGGCAGGTAATATTGGTAACATGTTTCTTCAACAACACCCGGTACCCTCTAAACAACATATAAGGAAGTTTAAACAATTCCTTTTTAATCATTAAAAATCTGATACTGCTATTGGCGTCATTCATAAAATGCCAATTAGTTCTGAGTACATCTCGAGCATGTTATTGTTGCCAATCCCTCCAGCCTCTTGTTTAGAAACATGGCATTTTATATGTATCCTAGAGGTTAGCTGAATGAAGTCCAGAAAGCAGAATTCCGGGAGGAAACTGTTGTCATGAATCCAAACCATTTCAAATTCCCAAAAGCAGCCAGGAAGAAAGATTCAGATTGCTGATGATCCAGCCTAATAGACAACATCATGACAACACAAGAAAGATTGAAGTTATCCACAGTTTCATTTTACTTACATCTAGAATCAGTGCCCGTGCAAGCAGCAGTCAAGAAACATCAGTAATAAGATCACACAAAAACAACCAATCACATGGAAATTGAACAACACATTACTTAAAATCCACTGGGTAATTAAAGAAACTAATGGCAATTAATAGTAATAAATGCACATATCAAAAAAGAACACTACAAAATCAACACTTTATCTGAAAACCTATATCAATTAGAATAATAACAGCAAAACCCTTAGTCAACAGAAGAAAAGAAATGATAAACATAGGAACAGAAATAAATGATTCAGAAAATAATAAAATAAATAAATGAGGCAAGAAGTAGTTCAGTTAAAAGAATTTTATTTTATTTTTTATGAATCAATGGATGAGGGGGATCTTACCGGTCTGATAGCAATAGATACATTAATTGCATCAAGCACATTCATACATATGTTGCTGCCATCCTTTTCAAAACATTTTCCTTCTACTTGAGCCTTTGGTATCAGCTTCTCTTTTTCCTTCCCTATCACACCCTCCCTTCCTCATGAATATTTGATAAATTATTGTGTTCATATCTTTTTAAAAATTAAATACTTTAATTGGGGGCTCTTACCTCTCTTCTCACAGTCTGTACATCCTTCCATTGTTGTCAAGCACACGTATACATATGTTGTCATCACCATTTTCAAAGCATTTTCTCTGTCTTGAGCCCTTGATATCAGCTCCTCATTATCCCCATCCCTTCCTTCCTTATGAACCTTTGATAAGTTATAGATTATTATTTTCATATCTTACATTGTCCTCCGTCACCGTTCACCCATTTTTCTGTGGTTTGTCCCCCTGGGAGGGGGTTAAAGGTTGATCCTTGTGCTTGATTCCCCCTTTCTTCCCCCACTTTCCCCTTATTCTCTTGGTAGCTCTATTCTCATTGTTGGTCTTGTGGGCTTTATCTCTCCCAAATTCCCTGTGTTGCCAGTTCTTATCTGTAGCACCGAACATGTTCTGGTCGAGTCTGATTTGTAAGGGATAATTGACATGATAGTGGGGTGGAGGAAGCATTAACGAGCTAGAGGAAAATTGTATGTTTCATCAGTGCTATACTGTGCCCTGACTGGCCCATCTCTTGCTTATGACCCTTATGTAAGGGTATGTCCAATTATCTACAGATAGACTTTGGGTCTCCACTGCACACACAGGCAAGTACCCCATTCACCTTGGCATGGTTTTGTTCTGGGTCTTAGATGCCTGATACATGATCCCATAGATACCTCATGATCACACAGGCTGGTGTGCTTCTTCCATGTGGGCTTTGTTGCTTCTCAGCTAGGTGGCCGCTTGTTTACCTTCAAGGCTTTAAGACTCCAGATGCTGTATCTTTTGATAGTCGGGCACCATCAGCTTCCTTCACTACATTTGCTTATGCACCCATTTTGTCTTCAGTGACTGTGTTGGGAATGTGAGCATCACAGAATGCCGCATTGTTAAAACAAAGTGTTCTTGTGTTGAGAGGTTTCATGAGTTGGGGCCTAATGTCCATCGGCTACCTTGATGGTAAACATATAGATATAAATCCCCAGATCTAGTTCCCTATCATTCTATATAAATATGTTTCTATATGGACACGCCTGTATTCAGACCTCTATAAATGTCCTTTGCCTCCTACTTCTTTACACTATTTCCATTTTCTTTCCTCTTGTTCTACTATGATGTTTGGCCTTCATTCAGGTTTGGCTCTCATTCCTCACTGCTCCATTGCCCTTGATTAAGCCCCACTAGCAATCCTATGCCCTTCTCTCCAATGATTTTTACTTCTCTCCAATGATTTCACTTGTTTCCTCATGCCTGGGTTAGTTGATTCCCCCCCCCCCCCGCTCTTTTCTCCTACCTCCCTCTCACCCGTGTCGCCCTGGAATCATCAGCCCCGTTGTTTTCATCTCCAAATTGTTTATCCCACCGATCTTATCCAGATAGACATGCAGAGACATTAATAAGTGCAAAACCCAGGCAAAGCCAAACAAAAGAACAAAGGAAGACAAAAACAACAAAGCAACAACAACAAAATCAGAATAACAACAAAAATAAAGCCAAGGACCAAAAAGGAACTATCAATAGTTAAAGGTCTTTTTTTTTTTTTACTTCTAGGAGTGTTTTCAACTCAAGTCGATGGGGTGGCACACTCTGTCCCCAAAGTCTATTTTCGGTATTCCCTGTGGATTTCATTGCTTTGCTCCCCTTGCTCTCGTGTTGTATGCCCTTAGTGATTCGAAACAGTGTGATGGGTTCAGATCAGGCACAATTCCCCACCGTGTCTCCATTGTTGATCCACGTCATGCTATGATTCACTGAGGGACATCATGCCTCGTAGTCAGGTCGGCCCTTTGGTTCTCTCTGTGCGTTGTCTGCGCTGAGCAGGAATATCGTCCTCGGGCTTGGTAGGCCAGGATGTTTTACCCTCATTCTCCATACCACTTTGTTTTTCCTCAGTGCTCTAATCAGAAGTGCCCCTCTCCCCAAGATGTAGCTCCAGTGCTGTCCTTTGAAGTGCATTCTTCTTGTGGGGCGGGTGGTCCATATGGTGGGGATTGGGACCCGCCCTGCAGAGCTCTCTATTGGTTCTCTGGTAGGTGCCCCTATGTTGTATTCACATTATGGCGCATTGGGTTGAAGCCTGGAGTATGCCCCTCTCCTGTGGAGGTCTAAATAATACCCTCCCCTTGGGTGTGTTAGTGCCCTGCTCCTGCCTCCCCATGTCTTTTTCCCCTCTCTTTCTTTCCCCCTCCTAGTTAGTGGTCTGCCTGGATTGGGTTTTGCTCCTGCCATAGTACTTGGATCTCAACCCAGGGATGTATGTATATAGGCACTTTTCCGCTATGCCCATATTTTTTTAAGCTTATGTCAGTGGACTCATGTACTTGTGCTTTTGTCCTTGACTTACTTCACTAAGCATGATTTCCTACAGTTGTTCCCATGCGGCAATGTGCTTATGTGTTCATCACTGCATTTTAGGGATGTGTAGTACTCCATTGTATGTATGTACCATAGTTTTTGATCCATTCGTCTCTGATGGAAATTTGGGTTTTTTTGAACTCCTTGCAATTGTGAACTGTGCCGCAATGAACATTGGAGCACAGATGTCTGGCCGTGGTTTGTTTCTTGCCTCTTCTGGTTATGTGCCCAATAGGGGCATTGGTGGGTCGCATGATAGCTCAATCACCATCTATTTTAGATACTGCCAAATTGATTTCCATAATGGCTGTACATAGCCACAGGTCCACCAGCAGTGGATGAGAATTCCTATCTCACCACAGCCCCTCCAACACGTGTTCCTTTGTAATTTTTAATTGGGCTATCTTTGAGGGTATTAGGTGGTATCTCAGTTGTTTTAATTTGCATTTCTCTTAGGACTAATGATCAGAGATGAAAATAATGGGAACAATGGTTCTGGGGGGGATACGGGAGACAGAGAGGGGGGAGAAAGGAAATGGCGGGGGAGGGGTGGAGGAACAACCTAGGGACAAGGAAACAACAAGTGAACGAAAATCAATGGAAGGAAGTTTGTAGGATGCCCAGTGGGGCTCAATCAAGGGCAATGGAGCAGTTAGGAATTACTAAACCCAAATGAGGCCGAACGTGATGGTGGGACAAAGGGAAGTAAAAAGGAAGCAGAGCAAAGGACCAGGAAGCAAAGGATATTTACAGAAACCTAAGTATAGATTTGTACATAGGTAAATATATATATATATATATATAATGTGAGGTGAATATTACTATGTACTCATATCTATATGTTAAGAATTAGGGTTGCAGATGGACATTAGGCCTCAACTCAAGTATTCCCTTAACACAAGAGCACTTTGTTCTAACAATCCAGCATTCTGTGATGCTCACCTTCCCAACTGGATCACTGAAGAAAAAATGGGTGCATAAGCAAATGTGGTGAGGAAAACTGATCGTGTCGTGCTATCAAAACTTATAGCGTCTGGGGTCTTAAAGGCTTGAAGATCAACAGAAGCAGCAAAGCCCACATGGAAGAAGCACACCAGCCTGTGTAATCATGAGGGGCTGATGGGATAAGCAGAGGTCCTCAAACTACGGCTCGCAGGCCACACAGGGCCCACGGGCCACACGTGGCCACGTGAGGACATTTTTCCGGCCCTCATGGTGTTTTTGCCCCATTTTGTTTTCTACTTCGAGATAAGATATGTGCGGTGTGCAAAGGAATTTATTCACTGTTTGTTTTTTTTTAACTATAGCCTGGCCCTCTGACAGGTCTGACAGAAAGTGAACTGGCCCCCTGTTTAAAAAGTTTGAGGACCTGATAAGGTATCAGGCATCTAAGACTCAGAATAAAACCATACCCAATGTGAATGAGGGGGGGGGGGCATGGAGTGGAGACATAATACCCATCTGTAGACAATTTTACATCCCCTCAAAGAAGGGTCCCAGGGAAGAGATGAGCCCGTCAGGGTTCCGTATAGCGCCAATGAAACACACAGCTTTCCTCTAGCTCTTTGGTGCTTCCTTCACCCCCTATCATGACTTCAATTCTACATTACAAATTGGATTAGACCAGAGCATGCAAACTGCTATAGATCAGAGGCTGCAACAGAGGGAATCCAGGAGAGATGAACCCCTCAGGGTCAACAAGAAGGGTAGAGATATCAGGAGGATTAGGGCAGAGTGGGGGGAGAAAAGGGGAAATAATCACAAGGATCAATCTATATCCCTCTCCCAGGGGGACAAATAACAGAAAAGCGGGCAAGGGACAAGGGAGGATGATGTAAGATAAGGAAAAAATAATCTATAAATGATCAAAGGTTCATGAGGGAGGGGGAAAATGCAAAACTGATATGAGGAGCTTAAGTGGAAAGAGAATGCTTTAAAAATGATGATGGGAGCATATGTGCAAATGTGCTTGACACATTGGAGGTATCTATGGATTGCGTTAAGAAATATAACAGCTAATTAGGGTGCGAGGTAGTACCGATGAAGAACACAGCTCTCCCCCTGATCCTGGATGCTTCCTCCCCCCAACTACCATGATCCGAATTCTACCTTGCAGGGCTGGATAGGGCAGAGGCTGTACACTGGTACATATAAGGGCTGGAGGTACAGAGAATCCAGGGTGGAGGATACCTTCAGGACCAAGGTTGTGAGGGACGATGCTGGGAGAGTGGAGGGTGAGTGGGTTGGAAAGGGGGAACTGATTACAAGGATCCACATGTGACCTCTTCCCTGGGAGAGGGACAGCAGAGAAGGGGGGAAGGGAGACTCCGGATAGGGCAAGATATGACAAAATAACGATGTATAAATTACCAAGGGCACATGAGGGAGGGGAGAAAGGGGAGGGAAGGGAAAAAAACAGAGGACCTGGTGCAAGGGGCTTAAGTGGAGAGCAAATGCTTTGAGAACGATTGGGGCGGGGAATGTATGCATGTGCTTTATACAATTGATGTATGTATATGTATGGACTGTGGTAAGAGTTGTATGAGCCCCTAATAAAACGTTTAAAAGAAAAAAAAGAAATCCATATTTGTCAAACTGGCTGCAGCGCCAGGCCAGGCGCAGAGGCCGCGGAGGCAGTGGCGAGGGCGGCGTGAGAGCAAGGCTCTGGCCCTGAGCAGGCCCAGGCCAGCAGCAGCTGGGAGGGCGAGGCCTGCTGACCTGCAGGCCAAGAGCAAGAGGCGGCGGCGGCGGCAAGGGGCACAGGGGTTCCTGGGAGGCGCAGCGTCAGGCCCTGGCACGCGCCCGCCGCCCCTTCCCCGCGCCGAGGCCGACCGCGCAACTTGTGGCCAAAGTTTGGCCCCAGCCTCCGGAGTGCGCGGGGCGGCCCCCGAAGTTGGCTGTGGCCCCCGCCGCGGCTCGGGCCGGCCCATGGCCCGCGCGCCCCCGCCGGGGCCCCCGGGCGGCCGGGCTCCTGCCCCCTGGGCCCCCGGGCCTCGCCGCTAGTGCGTCTCCTCCGGCCCCGGGCCCGCGCACGCGTGGGAAAGTTGGCCTGGAACCGGCCCGACCAGTTCCGCTGGCGCGCGGACCGGCCGCAGAAGTTGGTGCTGCAAAACTTTTTTGGGGGGTTCCGCGGGAGCCCCCGTGCGTCGGGACCGGATGCACGCCGGCTAGCGACCCCTGGGCCGAGAGAGGTACCCCCAGAGCGACGCGCAGTGGGGGCGCCCCGGCCCTGCTGCCCGGGGGCTATGGCCATGGTGGCCGGAGGCTGGGGCGGTCCCGGCGGCGGTGGAGACACGAATGGCGTGGACAAGGCGGGTGGCTACCCGCGCGCCACCCACCGAGGAGGACTCGGACTCGCTCCCGGGCGCCCAGATAACCTGTGTGCGAGCTGGCGGCGCGGCTGCTCTTCAGCACCGTGGAGTGGGCGCGCCAAGCGCCCTTCTTCCTCGAGCTGCAGGTGGCTGGCCAGGTGGCCCTGCTGCAGCTCAGCTGGAGAGAGCTGTTCAGTGCTGAACACAGCACAGTGCCCCCTGGCGGCATGCGCGCATTCCTGGTCTCAGAAACGTTTCTTGCGCGAGCCCATTCACGGAACGGGCTTTCAAATGATGCGTTCCAGCCACTGGCCCAACTGTGAGTGCTCCACCGTTGCCTGATCTGGCAGCTAGAGGTGTACGCTCTGGGTTTGACCTTCGGCTAAAGCCTCAAAACCCCAAGCAAGGCTAATGAGTATCATGCCCCTACTCAAAGCCTAGCACCTCCCCCCTTTTTGACACCACCCCTTTTTTGGCGCCTCCCCTAGTTTTTTGACGCTGCACCTCTTTTATATTTTCGTTTTCTTTTTTTCCCTTCTTTTCGACACTTGCCATCTTCACCACCTGCTCTGATGGGCAACTCCCTGGGCCGTCTAGGCTCCCGGGCTCAGCACCCAGAACCAGGTGCCCAGGTCCCTCCCAGGGCCCCCAGGAGCCTGCAGGTGGCACGCAGAGTTGGCCTAAGGCCCTGGGATGGCCGAGGTTCCCCAGTTGTGTCTTCCAATGGACAGGATCACAGGCCATCCTTCATGCCAGCACGGGGCCTGCTTCGGCGCTCTCTCCCAGCCCTCTGGAGGCGAAGGCCACCGATCGTGCAGACCCTGCGGTCCTTCTTGGGGGTCTACACCTCTGTAGGCAGTCTTCACCCTTGGAGGAATCGCGGGAGGGCTGCACCCCACCGCAACGTGTCCCGCAGCTCCATCAGGGCCGTGAGTCAATGGATTCGATCTTGGGTCCCCGAGCAGGCTGTCACATCTCTGCGGCCACCAAGCCCCCGGGGTGTCCAAGGTCCTAGCACAGAAGGGGTCCAGAGGGAGAGCAGGTTGGAGAGGTCCAGGCAGCAGACAGACATCACCATCCCAGAGGGGCCAGCTGGTCGGAATAGGGGCCCTGGTGGCACCAGGAGGATGTGTTCCCTCTGTCAGCCCTGGCATGGCCATGGTACGGACACTTCCTCCTGTTCCAGGTCTGAGTCCAGGAAAAGACACCTCCACCCCAGGAACTCAGGACAAGATGCCATCCCAATAAGGCATACCCCAAATCCCATCAACAGTTCCTATAGCTCCTCCCGAGGCTCCCCACCCCTCAAGAGGAGGAGGGTTCCTGCCACACCTCATTCCCTGTTGCTGCCACCTAGGTCTCTGAAAAGAGATCAAGAGGAGACCCAGGAATGGTTCCTATCAGAATCAGCTGTGGCTCAGGGGAAAGGGTCATATGAACCACTGTCAAAAATGAGCCCAGAGCAGACACACACCTTGAGGGGCTGCTCACCCACACGTGAAACATCGGGGCCCAAGAAGCGCAGGTTTCCCCTGCTGAGACCGAGGACAGGGGACCCTCTGGTGCTGCCTACAGCTCCGGATACAGGAAAATCCCTCGCTGAGGAACACCGGGACGGGGACAAGAGGGCTGTGCCCCAGCGCCTCCACCAGGCACTGGATGGTGACACAGGAACCAAGTCAGACTGTAGTGCCCTGCCACTTTCAAGCACGGCCCTACTGCCTGATAATCTGCCTGCTCTTCCAGCATCAGCCCTGCCAGCCACCCACCCAAGTCAGCAACAAGAGACTAGGAAAATGCAGGGATCCCAAGGTCCACTGGTCGAGTGGATGCCTGCTGGACTGGCCTCCTCCAGCAATCCCCTCTTATTGTCACCACCTCGCTCAGCCACTGGCTCATACATGCTGCCGTCGGCCCCTTTCATCCTGGTGGTTCCTGCAGCACTGTCACCCTGGATCAGTGCGGCCTGGTCTACAGGACCTCCATTGTCTAACACGCTTGCTGCCCCTTCACCAAATGTGGGAACGACAACTGGAAGCACTTTTTCTCACCTGCCTGGTCCCGCTGTTCTCTTCTCCACTGCTGCCCACAATGGATGGACAAAGCTACCCAAATCAATACCTGGGTATTCTGCTGTGTCCTCCTCAGGCCTCCCTTTTCTGAGCAAGACGCTAATCTCTCCTGAAGCTGTGACCCTGAAAATGGGGGCTGCTTCACACAGGGCTAGTTCCACCAGCACAACGACAGGCTTGGTCCCCCAGCCTGCTGCTGAGAGTGAGATCAGCCCGATGGAAACAGGTCCATCACCCCAACCGGGTCCTTCTTCCAGGACCAAGTCCTCCACCAGCAAATCTGCAGGCTTGCTCGCCAAGCCTGCTGCTGGCAGTGAGGTGACCCCGATGGAAATTGGTCCATCACCCCAACAGGGTCCTTCTTCCAGGACCAAGTCCTCCCTCAGCCAATCTGCAGGCTTGCTCCCCAAGCCTGCTGCTGGCACTGAGGTGACCCCGATGGAAATTGGTCCATCACCCCAACAGGGTCCTTCTTCCAGGACCAAGTCCTCCCTCAGCCAATCTGCAGGCTTGCTCCCCAAGCCTGCTGCTGGCAGTGAGGTGACCCCGATGGAAATTGGTCCATCACCCCAACAGGGTCCTTCTTCCAGGACCAAGTCCTCCACCAGCCAATCTGCAGGCTTGCTCCCCAAGCCTACTACTGGCAGTGAGGTGACCCCGATGGAAATTGGTCCATCACCCCAACAGGGTCCTTCTTCCAGGACCAAGTCCTCCACCAGCAAATCTGCAGGCTTGCTCCCCAAGCCTGCTGCTGGCAGTGAGGTGACCCCGATGGAAATTGGTCCATCACCCCAACAGGGTCCTTCTTCCAGGACCAAGTCCTCCACCAGCCAATCTGCAGGCTTGCTCCCCAAGCCTGCTGCTGGCAGTGAGGTGACCCCGATGGAAATTGGTCCATCACCCCAACAGGGTCCTTCTTCCAGGACCAAGTCCTCCCCCAGCCAATCTGCAGGCTTGCTCCCCAAGCCTGCTGCTGGCAGTTAGGTGACCCCGATGGAAATTGGTCCATCACCCCAACAGGGTCCTTCTCCCGGGACCACGTCCTCCACCAGCAAATCTGCAGGCTTGCTCCGCAAGCCTGCTGCTGGCAGTGAGGTGACCCCGATGGAAATTGGTCCATCACCCCAACAGGGTCCTTCTACCAGGACCAAGTCCTACACCAACAAATCTGCAGGCTTGCTCCCCAAGCCTGCTGCTGGCAGTGAGGGGACCCCGATGGAAATTGGTCCATCACCCCAACAGGGTCCTTCTTCTAGGACCAAGTCCTCCACCAGCAAATCTGCAGGCTTGCTTCACATGCCTGTTGCTGGCAGTGAGGTGACCCCGATGGAAATTGGTCCATCACCCCAACAGGGTCCTTCTTCCAGGACCAAGTCCTACACCAACAAATCTGCAGGCTTGCTCCCCAAGCCTGCTGCTGGCAGTGAGGTGACCCCGATGGAAATTGGTCCATCACCCCAACAGGGTCCTTCTTCTAGGACCAAGTCCTCCCCCAGCCAATCTGCAGGCTTGCTCCCCAAGCCTGCTGCTGGCAGTTAGGTGACCCCGATGGAAATTGGTCCATCACCCCAACAGGGTCCTTCTTACAGGACCAAGTCCTCCACCAGCCAATCTGCAGGCTTGCTCCCCAAGCCTGCTGCTGGCAGTGAGGTGACCCCGATGGAAATTGGTCCATCACCCCAACAGGGTCCTTCTTCCAGGACCAAGTCCTCCCCCAGCCAATCTGCAGGCTTGCTCCCCAAGCCTGCTGCTGGCAGTTAGGTGACCCCGATGGAAATTGGTCCATCACCCCAACAGGGTCCTTCTCCCGGGACCACGTCCTCCACCAGCAAATCTGCAGGCTTGCTCCGCAAGCCTGCTGCTGGCAGTGAGGTGACCCCGATGGAAATTGGTCCATCACCCCAACAGGGTCCTTCTACCAGGACCAAGTCCTACACCAACAAATCTGCAGGCTTGCTCCCCAAGCCTGCTGCTGGCAGTGAGGGGACCCCGATGGAAATTGGTCCATCACCCCAACAGGGTCCTTCTTCTAGGACCAAGTCCTCCACCAGCAAATCTGCAGGCTTGCTTCACATGCCTGTTGCTGGCAGTGAGGTGACCCCGATGGAAATTGGTCCATCACCCCAACAGGGTCCTTCTTCCAGGACCAAGTCCTACACCAACAAATCTGCAGGCTTGCTCCCCAAGCCTGCTGCTGGCAGTGAGGTGACCCCGATGGAAATTGGTCCATCACCCCAACAGGGTCCTTCTTCTAGGACCAAGTCCTCCCCCAGCCAATCTGCAGGCTTGCTCCCCAAGCCTGCTGCTGGCAGTTAGGTGACCCCGATGGAAATTGGTCCATCACCCCAACAGGGTCCTTCTTACAGGACCAAGTCCTCCACCAGCAAATCTGCAGGCTTTCTCCCCAAGCCTGCTGCTGGCAGTGAGGTGACCCCGATGGAAATTGGTCCATCACCCCAACAGGGTCCTTCTTCCAGGACCAAGTCCTATACCATCAAATCTGCAGGCTTGCTCCCCAAGCCTGCTGCTGGCAGTGAGGTGACCCCGAAGGAAATTGGTCCATCACCCCAACAGGGTCCTTCTTCTAGGACCAAGTCCTCCACCAGCAAATCTGCAGGCTTGCTCCCCAAGCCTGCTGCTGGCAGTGAGGTGACCCCGATGGAAATTGGTCCATCACCCCAATAGGGTCCTTCTTCTAGGACCAAGTCCTCCCCCAGCAAATCTGCAGGCTTGCTCCCCAAGCCTGCTGCTGGCAGTGAGGTCACCCCCATGGAAATTGGTCCATCCCCCCAGGAGGATGCTCACTCAAAGGTCGTAGCGACAGACACATCTACACACCTGCATCCTGCTGCTCACATGGGTGTCACAGCAAGGGGTACATCACAGGTCCCCCAGTCGCTCCTTCTGGAAACAATCTTGAGCAGCGGACAGCCCCGAGTGTTCCCTCAGACATCTCAGGCACCCGTCACTGGCAGCACTATCCCTACCAGACAAGCCATGAGCCAGCCTGTGGTGTGTGCATCAGGCTCAAACCCCACATCAAACTTAGCGGTTCAACCTGGAGCCGCTAGCAGGCTGACATCCTCAGCCCTCCGTGGACAGCAGCCTGTCACAACAAGTTCCAAAAGTTCATCCCAGACAGCCAATGTGGCAGCTCCAGCTTCGGGCCCAGGCTCAAGCTCCTCTGGGGTTAAGCCAGTGGGCACCAATTCATACCTTTCATCTGTCCTCAAGAGCTCAGGACAAAGACAGGCAGTTTTAGAGCCCAGTTCCATCTTTGGAGCAATAAACCTGGGGGCAGACACAAAGAGGCCCCTTCAAAAACGCAGCGGAACAGGCTTGGGAATGAGCACCAGAGCTACTGGTACACAGAGCAATTCCACAATGAAGGTGGGATCCAGCCCTGGCAAGCCAAGCCCTGCGGTTGCAGGCTCTTCTGCACCCACCCTAAAACACCAGGACCCCGGAGCCACAGCTACCTCCAACAGACAGCAGATTCCTGGGAGCTCGCCCAAGCAGGGCTCCTCGATGGCAGGTGGAGGGCTGGCTACCAGTGACAGGCAGGCTTCTGGTTCCAGCACAGGCTCTGCTAATGCTCAGAATCCTGGGCCTCCTCACACGTCCAAAACACAGACCAAGCATCTCTTATCTACTCGTGCTACCTCACCCTCTGCTAAGAAACACTTATCAGATGGCAACAAGCGACCTCACACCAGGTCCAGTTCCTCTGACTCAGATACATGAAGGCGGGGCTAAGAGGAAGTAGCCAGTATGTACTTCCTCCCAGGGGGGCCTTTCTTGTACTCTGTCTAGGCCCTATTCTAAAACCTCCTGCTGAACACGCTGATCCTGGTGCAATCTAGGGGCCAGACATGTATGATCTAACTGATCGAGGAGACCTGTTGTAAACCGAGTCCAGAGAGGAAGATGAGCACAAAGAATGGTCCTTGTGGGAGTGAATAGTGAGCTTGAACTCAACATGCTGAACTGTTTCTAGGTAAGATTACTCTGAGACAACAAACTGGTGTCAACAGTTACTCAAGATCAGAGGTCAGGATGGAAGGTGGAGCCACAGAATGACATGTGTGCCAAAGCCTGCTCTAGCAGTCATTGGCGAGTCCTGGGAAACCGCCCCCCCCACCCACCCCGCGCAGCTCAGCGGGTGTTAAGCGGGCTCTTGGTCATTTCCAGTGGTGATGTCTCAAGGTGAAGCAATGTCTTGAGGTGAAGTGTTGAGATGTGTTTGAAAACGACGAGCTCTTGGGGAAGGCTGAGGTTTCACTGGATACTCGGCTGGATTAGTGGACACCCCCCATCCCCACACCACCCTGAGAAGCTCACAGAGGGATGCTGAGGATGCAAGGACATTCTATAATCCATGGTGGCCCTCAGTGACCTAGTTAACCATGTGATTCGTTGGCTACCGGACATGCGGGGGTTTACCAGCCTGGGAGGCTGATCTGGTACAGCAAGCACATGTCTGGGTTGTTGTGACTTGCATTGTACGCTTGTGGGCATCCACCTGGAGTCCTTAGGACAGCATTCCCACGGAAGTTTCTTGGTGGTTCCCTGTATTTGACACAAAGAAGTAGCTTATTTCCCAAAACTTTGTCTGGTGCTGCAGGACATTACAATGTGAGGATCTGTAGCTTAATTTAGGGTAGGAGGAAAACATGTGTGCAGATTGAGAGCCTTTTCATGCTTGTTGACTTGTTGAATGCAAACCAGATTGATTTAAGCAAGCTTTTCCCATTGTGCCTTGAGATGGGGAAGCAAAGTTACACTGACCTGAGGCTGTTTGCGCATGCCTGGGTGAAAAGTCTATGAGGAATGTACGGCCGAGGCCACCCTAAAACAATGACACACTTCCCATTCCTTAGTCTCTAAATGACTTAGTATATTCTAAAGTACTAAATGAAAACCATTTTAGGAACTGAGTTAAAAGTCATAGCATGGGCTAAAAAGCAAGAGTGAAAACAGGATGATTGGTAATAGGTTTTTGTGTTTTGTTTTGTTTTAAAAGAAAAAAAAGAGAGAATAGTTTTGTCTTCAAGTAAAATGTCTGGTTGTGCCAAAATATAAAGGATAGTAAAGCCCAACTTGAGGGGATGTAGTAAGTTATAAAAAGTTTTTAAAAAAATAAACTTAATTTGCCTTAGTTTTCAATACCAGCAAATACTGCGTATGGTAAAAAGCAATGAGGTGTTTTAAAATCTTTACAGAGTAGATCAATGGTGGTGGATTATTCACAGGATAGTGAAAAAGGCTGGTAAACCACTTCACTGCAGAATGCCATCTGACTGATAATACCTTGTATTAAAAAAAGGAGGGAGAATCATAGTCTTTAAAAAGGTATAAACAGAGTGGACTCCAAACCCTGTGTCATGGCAGGTTTATAATGCCAATCAGTTCAAGTAAATGTTAACTATTATGTGAAATATATTTGGCCAGATAGAGGAAGTGTTCCCCAAAACAAGACCAGATTGGGACCCTAATACCTCTGCAGGAGATAGGAGCCTAACCCAATACTGCTCAACACTATAAAAGGGTCTGAAAGATGCAGGGAAAAAAAGCCTACCAATTTGTCTAAAGTCACTAAGGTTAAACAGGGGCCTAAAGAAAGCCCTACTGCCTTTCTTGAAAGGCTGCAAGAGGCTTACCGGGTGTACACACCCATAGACCCCAGCGCCCCGGCTAATCAGGCGGCTCTTGTTATGCAGTTTGTAGCACAGTCAGCTCCTAATATTAGAAAAAAGTTGCAAAAATTAGAAGGCTTTGAGGGTAAATCTCTCTCTGAGCTCCTGCCGGTGGCCCAAAAAGTTTGTGACAACAGAGAAGATCCAGCTGAGGCAACCCGAGATCTTACTCAAAAAATGGCAAAGGTGCTTCTAGCAACAGAAGCCGGGGCCCGCCGCACCTGTAGCCACCCCCCCCCCCCCCGCCAAAAAAAGAAAAAAGGAGATTTCGGCCAATCACAGCGAAGGCCCACCCAGCCGCGTTTAGGAAAGGATCAGTGTGCTGTGTTCAAGGAAGAAGGGCACTGGAAAAGCGAGTGCCCTAACCGAGGACAATGGAAACCCAAGAAACCCTCCATCCCTGTCTTAGTGGAGGAGCTGGAGTGACGGGGCCGGGGTTCAGCACACCCCCCACCCCCCTAAGCCCAGGGTAACTCTCATGGTGGAAAACAAACCAATCAATTTTTTAGTAAACACCGGAGCAACCCATTCAGTGCTCACCTCACCTATTGGCCCCCTCTCCAAGGACACTGCTAAAATTATTGGGGCCACGGGAAAAGTGAAGACATATCCATGGTCGTCAGCTAGAATTTCTAACCTGGGAAAAGGAACTGTGACTCACTCTTTCTTAGTCATTCCAGAATGTCCCACCCCCCTCCTGGGAGGAGACCTGCTCAGCAAGCTGAAGGCCACTATTTCCTTCAAAAAAGACTCCATGCAGGTACTAACGGGGGTCGGGGCCCTGCTGGTTTCGTTTCCAATTAAAGAAGATGAAGGATCTTAGCACAAGTAACTCCATTTTGATTTGGGAACTATGTTAACTTCTTGAAACTTACCCTGTACCTACCCCCCCTCCCTTGAATAAAACCAGCATATTTTTACTAACAGCATGCTTGCTCAGTCAGCTTGCCCAACTTCTAGACGCTTGCTCAGCCAGTTTGCCCAACTCCCCCTCAACTCCCAGAAAATTTTAACAATTACTTCCTTTTCTTACAATCCCTTGTGTAAGCATAGTTATCCCCTTTTTTTCCCCTGTGCCTGTCAGAAAGGGGTATAAAAACACCACTCAAACTTCCCTCTGCGCGGCTTCAATAAAGCCTGCTTCTAAAACTTTCTTAATTGGATCTCTGGTTCTGTTTCGCTCCCAAATAAACCTTGCATTATGGTGTCGAGAACCTGGGATAGGTGTGTGGCTCCCCCCTCTTTTGGGGGTCCCCTGAGAGCCCCCCTATCTCCCCCAAATCTCCAGGACCTTCAGCTCTTGGATGCGTTCAACACCAACCTGCAGCTGCCCTGGTGAGTTCCCTTTTTTCTTTCCACTTCCCTCTATTCATCCAAGCTTGGTTTCGGTTTTTGAGCTCCGCCGGAGCCTTCCCATCCAAGAAGCTGCCGCGCCGGGAATTCTCCTTCCGTTGGCCCCAGGGGCCTTGGGCAGTGATTGTTCTTGAGACGTCTTGGCAATCCCTTCCCCACGTCTTTCACTGCTGTCCCAGCCAGGACCCACTTAGGGACACCTGAGTGACTCCTGCCTGGTCCTGCTCACCAGGAAAACCGAAACCTTGTTTTTGCTCACTCCCTCTCCCCCTTTCCATGTGGCCTTTTACCTAATGCACTGGCATTCACTTTCTGAAGGTCCCACCACTGACAGGACTATTGGCAATAAGGCCTCGCGGCATCTGCCCCCTCCAGACTGGACTAACTCTCAGAGGATTAGCCTAGAGCTGTTTAACCTGGCTGTGTACTTCCTATTCACACCTCTGCAGTGTCTGTAAGCTGCATCTCTATGTCTTCTCCTCCCTCTTATTCTCACCATGGGCGCCGGGCGCCTCCCCCTCAGACTGGACTAACTCTCATAGAGTTAGCCTAGAACTGTTTTTACCTGGCTGTGTGTTTCCTATTCACACCTCTGCAGTGTCTGTAAGCTGAATCTCTTTATCTTACTCTCACCATGGGCACCGGGCAGTCCAAAATTGACCCATTGACTCCACTGGGATGTCTCTTAAAAAACTTCTCCAGCCTGGGGTACAGCCAGACCTTGTGAAAGAAAAAAACGTGTTTTTCTTTCCCAAGTTGCCTGGCCCAAGTATCAGCTCGATAACCAGTTGCGTTGGCCTCCGACTGGCACTTTCAATTTCAACGTTTCACAGGACCTGGACAATTTCTGCAGGAGGACTGGTAAGGATTCTGAAGTCCCCTATGTGAAGGCTTTTTGAAGCTTGCGTTCCGCGCTCCCACCCCGAGCTCTGTAGCCACTGTTCCACCCACCAAATACTGTTAGCGCAATCCCCTCAGCAGAAGAACCTTAACATTCAAACCCCTGAAGAGCCAGCCAAGCTCCTCAGCACGCCGCTCTTGCCACCCTATCAGTCTCCCCTGCCCACTGCGCCTTCCTGTCATCCGTCCAATAGTTCTCCCCTATCCTCATCGGTCGCCTCTCCGTCCGATAGTTCTCCCCTGTCCTCATTGGTCGCCTCTCATACCCGTTCTCGCAACCCTCCTGCTGCCCTTTGCCCACTAAGGGAGATTGTGGGAACAGAGGGACTCATCCAAGTCCATGTCCCTTTTTCCTTACAGGACCTGTCACAGATAAAGACCCACCTGGGATCTTTCTCAGCAAACCTCTCTCAATTTATTAAAAAAATTTACTTACCTTACCCAAATGTATAATTTTACCTGGCATAACACCCAAGTAATCCTTGCTTCTACCTATACCACCGAAAAGAGCGTGAGCAAGTCTCTGATGCAGGTCGCCAGCTAGCAAACAAAGACCACGCTATCAACTCAAATGTCCCCTTGAAGGCACATGCCATCCCAGTAAAAAACCCCGGTTAGAATTATCAGCCTGGCCAGGGGTCCGACCTTCCCCACAAAAAACAACCTAATGCTCTGATACCTCATTCAAAGCTTAGAAACCGTTTCCTGCAAGGTTGTCAACTGTGGCAAACTAAGGAGAGTCACCCAAAAGGCAGATAAGAAGCCTGCTCTCTTTCTTAACCGCCTCCAGGAGGCACTCACAGAGTACACTCGTCTAGACCCAGGGTCTAGAAGCAAGGCCTCTATCTTAGCCCCTCACTTCCTCTCTCACTCAGCCCCTGACATTAGAAAAAAGCTGAAAAGGGCTGAGGAGGGCCCTGAAGCCCCTATACAGGATCTGGTAAAAATGGCATATAAAGTTTTCAACGCCCGGGAGGAGACGGCTGAGGCCACTAGCCAGGCGAGGGTCCAACAGATGGTTAGCTTCCATTCCCAAGGCCTGGTAGCAGCCCTAAGGCCGGCAGGTAATCCCGTCCATCGCCGCGTTCCCCAGGGGAGCCAGCACTTACCACCAAGGGCGTGCTTCAAGTGTGGCTGTGACGGCCACTGGGCAAAAACTTGCCCCAAACCCAAGCCTCCTACCAATCCTTGCCCACTGTGCAAACGGCCAGGCCACTGGAAGTCGGACTGCCCAACCCTGGCTCTGCCCCCCGCCCCGCAAAGCCGAGGCGCCGAAATCCAGGAAGTTCCAGACACAGAGCTACAAGGTATGGAGTTGCTGGGATTCATGGACTGAAGAGGCCCTAGCTCCTCGACTCCGGTAACCCTCGCCAAGCCCAGCGTCACGCTCAAGGTAACGGGTGAGTCCATCTCTTTTGATGGATTACGGGGGCTACCTATTCTGTGATCTCCTCTCACTCGGGCCTTACTTTTCCTTCCCAGATTTCTGTGGTGGGAATTGATAAGTCTCCCTCCACCCTTAGGCAAACCCAATCGCTGTTTTGCACGTTTAATAAAACTCCATTTTCGCACTCCTACTTGGTTATCCCCTTGTGCCCTGCTCTGTTACATGGTACTATCTCCCTCTCCAACAATGCTCTCCCCTTATCGCCCTCTTAGATCAGGCCACCTCCACAACCTCATCCCTGTCCCCAGTTTCCAATTTCAAAAACCCACCGACTAAGCCTAAGGTTTCTTTTATTAAAAACAAAACTGGAATTGTTAAGCAGACCCAAGCAGAAGTAAGGAAGGAGTTCAACCAAATGTTCTGCTTCAGAAACCACAGCTTCAACAGATAGCTTCCTTTTAACTCTTCAGTGTTAGTTAAAAAAAGGGAAATTAAAAAAAAATCACTGAGTTTTCATTGAAATGTATTAGTAACTCTCTTAAAACAACGTCTTTATGTTTTCCCAAGTTCCGAGCTGCAATGAGTAAACTGAAAACACAGTTGCCCTTGTTAAAATAAGATTAGTCCCAAGAAATTGTTTGTGCGTAAAGCAATTTTATCAGGATGTTATTATTACACTATGCCTTTTGCCCTTACCCGTTTGCGCGCGGACCCCCGCCCCCGGGAGCTGTCCGGCCTCAGTCCATTTGAAATACTTTATAGGCGACCCTTCCTTTTCTCCCCTTTCCCTCCCAGTAACAGCCCTCCATTAGCCTCATATTTACCATATTTGTCTTTACTACGCAACCTCCTTAGACAACACGTTAACTCCGTTATCCCTGAACCTTCTCCAGCCTCTCCCAACCTCCCAAAGTCAAGTACACCCTGGAGACACTGTATTAAATCTTTAACACCCAAACCTTTATCACCCCAGTGGGAAGGTCTGTACACTGTCATTCTCACCACTCCCTCGGCTGTCAAAGTAGTTGGTCTACACTCTTGGATATACCTCTCCAGAGTCAAACCGGTAACCAAAGTTAATCGTGATCCCCAGTGGTCTGTTCAGTCTACTGGTCCTATGTCTCTCCGCCTCACTCGCCTCACCAAACCAGCCAGCTAAGCCTAGCATTAACTTCCCCTTTCGCCTGGAGGTTTTTTCTCACTGAAAATGTAACTAACCCCCAATATCGCCAGCATCACCTACTCACAGGAAAAAGTTATCTCCTAGCCACAGCTGATTGCCTGGTCGCCAGTTATTCCGGTCCAGCCTACTTTATTTTCACCTTGTTCAGACACAGTTCCAACTCCCCGAATGCGCACGTTCTCCCAGAACCAACTCCCCCCATCGTTTGTTTTCTATATGACCAAACCTCTAACCCCGCTTGTGCACAAAAATGGGTAAAACACAACACAGGGTGCCCCTAAAAGTCCTGCAATATTCACCATGCTCACCCCTACCCTATAACCAAAACCCACCTGTTCTTTTGGTCAGGAACACAATTCCCCTTAACCATCCCTGGCCCGTAAAACAACAGGTAGACCAAACCAGTCAAGGGAGGCTGGTATTTTAACTCCCACAGCACATATCCTAATGCTAAACTGTTCATATAAAGGTCGCTAGCCCAGGTCCAATCCACCATCCACCGTAATATTCAGATCCAGGAACATCAACTCATGAACCAAATTTCTATACCTTCCGATTCTCCCTTCTCCTGGCTCACCCTATTGCAACAGGGACTGACCATTGCCAACCTTGCTGGATTAGGCAACCTTTCCACCTGCCTCATGTGTGCAGCCCTGGAATGCCCTCCTCTAGCAGCAGCCCCAGTTGCCAGCTGGTCATCTGCCCTTAAGGTCTCCACCATGCAACCCATAATTATCCCCAATGTCCCTCTGTACTTCACACCAGGGTACGCACAGGTGCACTTTGGCTACTCCAATGCATCCACTCAACTGTGCAACACCACAATGCCACCCTCCCAGCCAATAACAGCACCAGCAGCATTTTTCTTCTGGTGCAATTATACACTCACCAAACATCTTAACATCGGTAGCAGTTCTGCCCTCTTGTGTCTACCTGTCACTCTAGTTCCGCAGCTCACTGTCTACACCCCAGCTGAATTCCAGACCAGAGACACCCAGACACATAGTCACCGCAGTAAAAGAGCAGTTTTTCTCCCGGTTGTTGTAGGCCTTTCCCTAGCTTCGTCAGCAGTCGCGGTGGAACTGAGTGGCGGCGCCCTGGGACACTCCATCACCACAACCAACCAGTTAGCCGAATGCTTCCAATCGACACTCGATATCTGTGCAGAATCCTTAGCCTCCATACAAAGACAAATAACTTCTGTTGCTCAAGTTACCTTACAGAACCGCCGCGCTCTGGACCTCCTCACGGCAGAAAAGGGAGGAACCTGCCTCTTCCTCCAGGAGGAATGCTGTTATTACATCAATGAGTCGGGAATTGTGGAAACCAATCTACAGAACCTTAACAAACTAAGCCGTGAGTTACAGAGCACCAGGCCAACAACAGATGGAACTTCTCCCTGGTGGAGCACTTCTCTGTACTCCATTTTAGCCCCCATAATAGGACCCATAATTTTATTTACACTTTTACTTTTAATTGCTCCTTGTTTTATCCAGTTTTTCCAAAACAGGCTCTGCAACATCACCCAAGCTTCAGTTCACCAAATGATGTTGCAGCCTCATGAACCCCAATATGAAACTCTCCGGAGCCTCGATATGAATTCCCCCATCGTGCGTCCACCCTAGAATCCCAGTACTCCGCCTTAGAAAGCCCCCCACCCCCTTAAATCGTCGTCCATGGTCACCATGAAGCAGTTACCGAAAGACAACATCGTCCATTTTCCCTATAGGGTGGAGTCTGGGATGAAGGATCTTAGCACAAGTAACTCCATTTTGATTTGGGAACTATGTTAAGTTCTTGAAACTTACCCTGTACCTACCCCCCCCCCCTCCCTTGAATAAAACCAGCATATTTTTACTAACAGGACGCTTGCTCAGTCAGCTTGCCCACCTTCTAGACGCTTGCTCAGCCAGTTTGCCCAACTCCCCCTCAACTCCCAGAAAATTTTTACAATCACTTCCTTTTCTTACAATTCCTTGAGTAAGCATAGTTATCCCCTTTTTTCCCCCTGTGCCTGTCAGAACGGGTTATAAAAACACCACTCAAACGTCCCTCTGCGCGGCTTCAATAACTCAATGCCCTGAGTTGCTGATCCCGCCCACAAGCTTCTCAATAAAGCCTGCTTCTAAAACTTTCTTAATTGGATCTCTGGTTCTGTTTCGCTCCCAAATAAACCTTACAGAAGAGTCTCACCTCTTCCTTGCAGCAGACGCCGAAAAGAAACACCAAGACCCTGGGGGACTCCTGGAAAGATGGAAAGCCAGAATCCGTAATGTGTGGGCAAAAACAAATCCCCCGGGGCTGGCTAAACACCGGGCACCCATTGTAGTTCAATTACAAAGCTCTGCCACTCCAATTCGAGTAAAACAATACCCAATAAGCCAACTAGGCTATAAAGTTTCTGCCAAAAAGGCCCAGCTGTGTACAAAAATCGTCACCTACCTGGGGTATAAGTTAAAGGATGGCAATCAAACTTTGTCAAATAGCAGAATCCAGGCCATCCAAGCTATACCCAAACCCACCACCAAAAGACAGGTACGGGAATGTCTAGGGGCAGTAGGATATTGCTGCCTGTGGATCCTGGGTTTTGCAGAATTAGCCAAACCACTCTATGCAGCTACTGGAGCAACAAAGGCTGAACTAATATGAACAGAGGTAGAAGTAAAGGCTTTCCAGAAGCTGAAGACTGCACTGGTAAGTGCTCCTGCCCTAGCCCTTTCTAACCTCAAAAAGCCCTTTCACCTTGTGTGTTGGTACAGGCTCTCAGGCCCTAAAAACGACCCGTAGCGTACCTCTCCAAAAGACTCGACCCAGTAGTTGCTGAATGGCCTAACTGCTTGAGGGCAATTGCAGCCACCGCCCTGATGGTGAAAGAAGCCTCAAAGCTCGCTTTTGACCAGAACCTCGTCATCACTGCTCCTCACAATGTAGAGCAACTCCTCCGGGCTCCTCCAGACAGATGGCTCTCAAATTCCAGAATCACCCAGTACCAAGCCAAGTATCTAATGGCAACAGACTGGCTGATCAGGCTGCGCGCCAAGCAGCCAGCTCCAAAACCATCCTGCCTCTGCTAGAACCCTCTAACAACCTCGAGCCTCCCCATTACTCACAAGCTGAACAAGAACTGGCCAAAATTAGCAGAGCTCCTGCACAAGGATTATGTAATTAAAGGACTGTACCAGCTAACCAGAAGTGAAGCTGCAAGGTGCCCGGTATGTGCTCAGGTAAATGCTAACCCTGTCCCAGTTCATCACCCAGGACAAAGATACCAAGGAAAAGCTCCAGGTGAACATTGGAAAGTAGATTTGACTGAACTCCCACGAGCACCAGGCAACTTCAGGTATCTCCTTGTTTTTCTGGACGCTTTTTCTGGCTGGACAGAGGCCTATCCCACAAAGAGAGAAACTGCCCTCATTGCAGTTAAAAAGTTAGTCTTTGAAATGATTCCCAGATTCAGACTCCCTATGTTCATAGGATCTGACAATGGCCTGGCGTTTACTGCCCACTTAACAAAATTACCAACTGGGGTGCTAAAAACCAATGGGAAGTTGCATTGTAGTTACCGACCACAAAGCTCTGGACAGGGAGAAAGAGCAAATAGAACAATTAAGGAAGTTCTCACTAAATGAAAGTTAAAAACTGGCGGAGATTGGGTTAGCCTCCTACCTTTTGCCTTGCTTCGGGTGAGATGTACACCTCAAAAGCATGGTTATTCTCCATTTGAGATAATGTACGGGTTTCCACGCCCATTGTTACCTAAGATTGGAAGTAAAGTGTTAAGCGAAATCAAAAACCATAACATGGTTAAGTCATTACGGGCCTTGCAAGCAGAGCGCCAGCGAATCAGAAACAACGTGCCGTCCGACCAGACTCCGGCCCGCGACGAGGAAAGCCGAAAACCCCTCTTCAACCCCGGCGACCTAGTGTGGGTAAAAAGACTAAGTCCAGGTCAACTAGAACCACGCTGGGAAGGACCATACCCTGTTGTCCTGAGTACCCCGACTGCGGCAAAGGTTGCTGGGAAGAAGGAACCCAAACTAACGCTGGGAGACATCTCGGGACAAGGACTATGTACACCCCATGGGCGTATGCTCCCTTACTAACTAACAACCTTTGTATTTTAACGCACATCATTCCGCAGGTGTATTATCATTCAGGAGAAGGGGGGCGTGAACATCTTAATCTTGACTCTCGCCACTTCACGGGACGTTTCAAACGCGCGCCTGTGCTAGTCCCAGTTTTGCTAGCACTAGGGGTTGCTGGGGCTACCGCACTTGGGAGTACAGCACTAATAAAGGAAGGGGCTGACTTACTGCCCTCAGCCTGCAAGGTAATCATGATCTCCAGGCTCTAGAAAAGTCAGTAACTGCTCTTGAAACCTCCCTAAGCTCCCTAGCCGATAGCGCTACAAAATAGAAAAGGCCTAAACTTGCTGTTTCTTAAACAAGGGGGTTTGTGTATGGCATTAGAAGAAGCATGCTGTTTTTATGTAAATCACTCCGGTGTAATTAAAAAAATATATAACTCCAAAAACAACTGCAAGATAGAAGAAAGGCCCTAACCAGTCAAGAAAACTGGTATCAACAGATGTTTTCAGCCTCTCCCGGGCTCACATCTTTACTTAGTGCCATTGCTGGGCCCCTTATTCTGTTCGTACTTGCCCTCACTGTGGGCCCGTGTGCTTTCAACGCCCTTCTCAAGTTAATCAGAACTCGCTACAAGATATCAAGTTGATGGTTCTTAAAACCAATTATCAGGTTTTAGCAAATAAAAAAGTTAGGGAATCAAGGATTTGATTTAGTTACTAGAAGAGGAGGGAATGTTAAGGCTTAATAGAATAAAATAATTTGTCTTAAGTTACTCCATTTTGAAAAGCTTAAGTGCCACCCCCCCATTCTAGGAGAGGTATGTTATTTTAGAAAAGCAAGTCCCTGTGACCTTGCAAATATCTACTCATAAATGTGAGCAAGAAGTTTTGCAAAATCTTCTGGTCCAAGATAAGCTGAGCAGGACATGCTGAACTACCCGCATCCCTGTTATCTTGTGTAAACACCCTTTCCCATTCCTTGCTCTACCCCCCTCGCCTTGCTGGTTTTAAGTGTATAAAAGGGAAAGAAAAATTTGGCCAGACGCTTCAGCTTTGGACCCTGTGTGGCCATGCTGTAGCCCAAATCCGGAGTTGTCTTCTTGTCTATTTGTCTTTTTGCCTTTCTGTAATAAAGTTTTGCTTTGTTACTTTGCAGCTGCTTGTGGGTCAGTGGTCTGTGTGGGAGCGACTCCGTAACACTTCCTGACGTTCTTGCATTATTTTCGTTGTGGATTTTTGTTGTTGTTTGTTTTCTCCGGTTCTGGGGTGCCTATCAGGGATACTCTCCCACATTCTCATGCTTTCCTCAGAGTTTGTTATATATATAAATTGTCTTTTCTTGGGAGTTTACGTAATAAAATAGGATCCGATTAAACAATTTCTACACATGTTGTTCAATGACATAGGCTACATGTTTCACATTATACCAACTTTTGGGGGGAGTGGAAATGCGCTCCATCTATATTTTAAGAAATAGATTTCAAGGGGAAATGGAGTGTCATGGTTATCTAGTGTCTGTATAATAGAAAGATCATATGTGGAAGACTTCAGCAAACAAATTTATTTTCTCAATGTTTAAGAAGCTAGAAATAAAAATCAGGCAATTAGCTTTAGTTCCAGGCCATTTCTCTCTGTTACTCGGGGTGAAGGACATTCCTCTTCAGCTTGTTTTTGGTTCCCCTTCTGCCTCGGCACCTATATTTCCCGTGTCCACTTGCCTTCTCTGCTTTTTACAATTTTTTAAATAAATCATTTTCTTGGGGCTGTCACACCTCTCATAACAACCTATACATCAGTTGTACTGAAACATTTGTGCATACTTAGACATCATCCTTTTCTAAACGGTTTCTTTCTTTTTGAGTCCTTGGCGTCGGCTCCTCTTTTTTGCCCCTTTTTCCATACTCTCCCACCCTCATGGGACCCTCATCAATGCTAAATTATTATTGTTTTGATATCTTACAGTGCCCGCTGTCTCCCTTCACCCAAGTTACTGTTGTTTGTCCCCGTGGCTGTGAGGTGGGGTGATTATACATTCATCACTGTAGTCGGTTACCAGCGTCTCCCATTTCTCCTCCCACCTTCCCCCTACCAACAGGTATCGCACCTCCCATTCCTGTTCCACATGGATGACCAGTTCTGGATTCAGTATGTCGAAAGATCTTATCTGCGCCAGGGCATATGCTCAAGTGTAGCTTGATTGTGAGTTGAAACTCGGGTCATGAGAGTGAGGTGGAGGGGAAGAATGACAGAACTAAGGAACATTGTGTGTTCTCTCGGTGTTATGCTGCACCCTGGCTGTCCTGTTCTTTCCCTTGACCCTTGTGTGAGGGAATGTCCACTTGTCTCTGGATGGGCTTTGGATCTCCACTCTGAATTCCATCATTTGCATTGTGTTATTAGTTTGGTTTTTGATGCCTGGTATCTTATTCTGTCTTCACCTCATGGTCACAAAGGCTGGTGTGCTTCTTCCATAGGGTTTTGTGGCTTCCGAGTTACATGGCCGATGTTTATGTTCAAGCCTTTAAGACCCCACATGCTATATCTTTTGAAAGCTGGAAACCATCAGCTTTCTTCACCTCCTTTGCTTATGCACACATTTGTCTTGAGCAAAAATGTTGGGAAGGTGAGCATCATGGTCTGCCAAGTTAATAGAACAAAGTGTTCTTGAACTGAGGAGTACTTGAGTGGAGGATCAATGTCCATCTGCTACCTCAATACTAAACCTATAAGTAAATATATGCACATAGATCTATTTCCCCATCAACGTATTTAAATATATTTATACATGTACACGCCTGTATTTAGACCTTTATAAATGCCCTTTGCCTACTAGTTCTTTCCTTGATTTCCTTTTACTTTCCTCTTGTCCCACTGTCATGCTCAGCCTTCTTTTGGGTTTCAGTAATTCCTCTTGGTTACATTGCCCTTGATCAAGTCCTAACAGGCCTCTTACACACGCCTCGACACTGATTTTGGATCACTTGTCGTTCCCTTGTCCCTCGGTTGATTAACACCACTTCCTTTCCTCCACCTCCCCCTTTGCTATGTACCCCCGGGAACACTGGTCCCATTGCTTTCCCCTCCAGATGGTTTATCCAGCCTATCTTCTAGACATAGACCTGAGGAGATCATAATATGCACACAAAAAACAAGACAGAGCAAAAGAAAGTGACAAAAGGAAGCAAAACTATGGCACCACCAAAAAGCCAATGACACAAAAAAGGGAAAGCCTGTAAATGGTTCAAGGCCTGTTTGCTGACCTTTAGGAGTGTTCTCTGGTTGAGTCTGATTGGGTTACACGCACTGGACCAAAAGTCGTTTGTGGTACTCCACAGGACTTCCTTGTTCCGCTCCCCGTGCTGTTCTGTTGCATTACTCCAGAGTTTTGCCTCTGTATGGTGGTGTCAGATCGGGCACAAATCCCCCACTGTCTCCAGTGTTGTCCCCTGAAGGGCTATGTGTCAGTGAGGGATGTCGTGTCTCATAGTGGGGCCAGCCATATGGTCCTCTCTGTGCATTGGCTGCTCTGAGTGGGGATATCATCCTCAAGGCTTGGTGGGCCAGGGTGTGCTCCACTCTCTCTTCCTCGCCCGTCATTTGCTCCCCAGTGCTCTGATCAGACATGTCACTCTCCCTGAGCTATAGCTTCAATGCGGTCCTCTGATGTAAATTCTTCTGTGGGGAGGGGTGGCTGTCCACGAAGTAGGGATTGGGGCCTGGCCCTCAGACCTTTCTCTTGGTTCCCTGCTTCATGCCAGTATATTGCATTCACATCTTGGAGCACCGGCATGAAGCCTGGTCCCTCTTTCCCTATGGAGATATAAACAATACCCTCGCCTTGGGTGGGTCAGTGCCCTTTTCTCCACTATCCATTTCTCCTTTTTTTCCTTTTTATTTTTACCTTTTCCTTTTCAGTTGGCTACCATATGTACCCCCTGGATTGGGTCTGTCCCATTCCATACTACCTGGACCTCACTCAGGAACGTTTGTGTACATTTGCTCTTGCCCTATGCCCCTTTTGCATTTTTTAAGCTTACCTCAGCGAAATCATGTTGCACTTGTTCTCTTGTGCGTGGATTACTTCACTTAGCATCATATCATCCAGCGATGTGCTTATTGCGTTCATCAGTACTTCTTAGTGATGTGTAGTGCTCCATTACATTTATGTACCACGGTTTTTTAATCCATTCGTATGTTGATGGAAATTTGGGTTGTTTCCAACTCTTTGCCTTTGTGAATTGTGGCGCAAGGAACATTAGAGCGCAGCTGTCTGGCCGTGGCTTGTTCCTTGCCTCTCTGGGTATATGTCCAGTAGAGGATTTCTGGGTCGTAAGATAGGTAATTTTCCATCTGCTTTAGAAATCACCAAATGGATTGCCATCGTGGCTGTATATACCTACAGGTTCACCAGCAGTGGATGATAGCTCCTATCTCACCACAGCCCCTCCAACACTTGTTGCTTTCTGATTCTTTGAATTGGGCTTTCTTTGAAGGCATTAGGTGGTACCTCATTGTTGTTTTCATTTGCATTTCTCTTATGGCTAAAGATCGGGAACATTTTCTCATATGTTTGTTGGCCATTCTGATTTTTGCCCCCTGTGAAACTTCTGTTCAGGTCCTTTGCCCACCTCCTCAGTGGGAAATAGGTTTTTCTCTTTTGGGAAGCTAGCAGAATAGTGTAGATTTTAGTAATGAGGCCTTTGTCTGATTTGTCATTGCTAAAGATGTTTTCCCAGTCCGTGGACTGCCTTAGTACCCTCTTGGTGAATTATTTCGATGTACATAGGTGTCTTATCTTCAGTATATACCATTTCTCAATTGGTGACTCCTCTGTATGTATGTCCTTCCCTATTTCTGATAGCCTAAGTATTTCCTGCCCCAAAGTTCTCAGGTGTGTCCTTTTCCCCTCATTGATGGCCCTAATTGTTTAGGATTTTACCTTGAGCTCGGTGGTCTACCTTGAGTTGATCCCTTTGCATGGAGTGAGATAAAGGTCTTACTTCATTTTTCCACAGGGAGATCTCCATTTTTTCCAGCACCACTTGTAGAAGAGGGCATCTGCTTCCCATTTGATATTTTGGGGGCCCTTATCAAAGATCAGTTGTCTGTATGCTGATGATCTGATTCCTGCGTGTTGTTCTTTTCCATTGGTCTGCGTACCTGTCATTGTATCAATACCATGTGGATTTGACCACCGTGGTTGTATAACATATGCCAAAGTCAGGTAAAGGAAGCCCTCCCACTGTATCCTTCCTTTTGAGGAGTTCTGGGCTAATTCGGGGCTTCTTCTCTCTCCATAAGGAGTTGGTAATCAGGTTTTCCATTTCTTTGAAGAAAGAGGAGGGTAATTTCATTGGGATTTTGCATTAAACTTAGATAGTGCCTTGGCCAAAACTGGCATATTCACTAGGTTGAGACTTCCAATCCATAAGCATGGGCTATCCTTCCATTGGTTGAGTTCACCCTTGCTTTCTTGTAATAGTGTTCTGTAGCTTTCCTCATATAAATATTTTGTTCTTTTACTCAGGTATAGCCCTAGTTATTTCCATTTGTGCTTTGCTATTGTCAAGGGTACCACCTTTTGGTATCTCCTCTTCTGTGTTCTTATTCGATGTGTATAGCAGTCTGATACACTTCTGTTTGTTGGTGTTGTAGCCTGCCACTCTGCGATATTCCCCTCTCACTTCCTGCACTCCCCTCAGGTGCTTTGGGGATTTTCCATATATAAAATCATATCATCTTCAAACAACGATAGCTTCACCTCTTCCTTCCCCAAGTGAATACCTTTGACGCCATTTGTTTGCCTTGCCTTTTGTGTTGGGTCTTTTTCTACCTCCTGTTATGGATGTGTCTGTGGTTCCTTATTGTCTTCTTTCCACCCTTAAGCCAATGCTACCTTGGGAGTGGTTTTCTCCTTGTTGCCCTCTAGGTGGGGTTGTTCTATATAGCGGTCTCTTATTTATGCTCGGTGAGTGCTCTTCTTCCGTCCATACTGGGTCGCTAGGGATCTTTTGTAGTGCTGGGTTTCTGCTAACGTAGTCTTTGAGTTATTCCTGGTCTCAGAAGACTCTTACTTCTCCATCTATCTTGATAGATAATTTGGCTGGGTAGTGGATTCTTGGGTTTGCATTATTTTCTTTTAATTTTTGGAATATATCACTCCCCTCTCTTTTCTTCTACTTAGTGTCTGCTGCTAGGTCTGAGCACATTCTTATTTGGCAACTTTTATATGTGATTGCTTGTTTTACTCTAGCTGCTCTACTGATTTCTCCTTTTCTTCAAAGTTGTGCAGTTTAACTATTATGTGCCTTGGTGACTTCAAGGGATGCAGTCTAGCTGCTGTTCTTTCAGCCTTCTGAATGGCTGCCTGGTTTTCATTAAGCTGGGGAAGTTTACCTCCAAAAATTCTCTCACTATTTTTACAGATGACTTCTTGATGTGTCTTCCTCTGGTAATCCAATTATTCTGATGTTTCTGATGTTGTTCCTCATCATAGAATCAGACATAGCGCTAACATTTTCTTCAGCGTTCTTGATGATCTTTTTAGATTTATGTTCACATTTCTTAAAGTCTGTTTGACTGTCGTCTAGATCACTGGTGTGGTTCTCTGCCTCCTCCAGTTAATTGGCAAAGTCCTTGAGTCTGCGACTGGTTTTTGTTATCTAGTCCCTAAGCTCCTGTATTTCCCTTTGGTGTATGGACTTTATCTCCTCTATCATTTCATCCTTTGTCCGTATTGTTTCCCTCATAACTCTATGACTCCAAACGGCATTCTGAACATTTCATTTTGTGGCAAATCAGTGTTTCCTTCTTCAATGCACCTTGTTAAGTTCAGTACAACATCTGTCATTGCCTTTTGTTGCTCCTGTTTTTCGTTGAGGTCATTGGGGCTGCTGGGTGTTTGTGCTGCATTGTTTTAGAGGAGCCAGGTGCCATTCCAGGGGGTGGAAGCACACTAGCTATTTTGGGGGTGTCACTTAGGAATTTTTTTTTTCAAATTTCCTGCAGCTAATTTCACTATGGAATTGACCTACCACTTTATCCCCTGGTGGCTGAACTCTTTCCCTAGTCAACAAGTATTCTGTTATTTGGAGGGCAAGTTGGACGGTCCTCTCAGGGGACATTGGTTGTGTTGTTGTGGACCTATGAGGATGATGAAACTGGGTGATCTCACAAGAAGCCATGATGTTGTGGCCCATCGATATTTAGGGAGCCACCGAGGGCATGCTGGGGTTCCCACTGCAAGGGGCGTGCCACAGAAGGCTGGTGGGTTGCCCGCTTTGGTATAGAACACCACAAATGCCAGGCAGAATTGCCAGGTCAGGTAGATCACTGCAGAGCATGGCCAGAAGTTTCCTCAGCAGCGTGCAAGGTTGGCAAGTGCTGCCCCAGCTGCCTCAGGCCTTGTGAGATACTATGACAGACAGCAGGATTTTCCCTGTCACGTGGGACCACAGAGGATTGATAGGAGCTCCCCCAGGAACACAGGCATTACTTCCTCCAAAGAAGGTGGGCAGGATTACTCAGTCAAGTGTAAAGCACTGCAGTGCGTGGGTGGGCGGAATTTTCCTGGAAGGAGTTGGGCAGGATATCCCCTGGCAGAGGGTGAGCACGTTTTCTCCAGCCTCGGCTTATGATCCAGAGGGTGAAGGACTTCCAGTTGGGTGGAGGGCAGGCAAAATTGCTTTAGGCTATGGGGAGTGGTCTGTAGGTAACAATGGTGTGAAAGAAAACGTAGGAAAAAAACTAAGCCCACTAATACTGTGGGGTGTAGAGAGAAGTGAGGGAAATAAAACAATATAGCTGAACCTTGATTCCTGATCGTGGGGCTGGAAGGTTTCCTCCGGCCCCAAAGCAGCTGCAAGCTATGACTTTGTTGAGATAAGGCCCTGCGCCAGCCTCAAACGATCCTTGCTCTGGCTGAGACAGTGGCAGGGCTAAAGTCAATCTGTAGCCAACCACCACTGTGGTAAGCCAAAAGTCCAAGTCCCTCAAAATCTAGTCGATCTGTGCCTGCTTATCTTTATGAAACCCCTCCTGAGACCCGGCAGTGTGGAATTTCCCTCTTATTAACTCTCTTGCGCTGATTTCTGTAGAGTCCCTCTGCTATGTGTTACTCAGTCGCCATCGTCCCAGATGTTGATTTCAGGGATCTTGTTAGGAAGGAAGGTGAGCATGAAAAGTACCAGCTTATTAGAACAAAGTGTTCTTCGTTGAGAGAGTACTTGAGTATTCCTCTGCTACCTTAATACTTAACATTTAACTCTATATCTGGAGAGAGACCTATGGTTATAAATTGCTATATTTACATATGTGCAGGCCTATATTTATACCTCTATCAGTGCCTTTTGCTTTCTATGTCTTTGTTCTATTTGTAATTACTTTCGTCCTGTCCTACTATTATGTTTAACCTTCATTAGACTCTCAATATTTTCTTTCCGTGACCTTGGACTTGACCAAACCCAACCAGGCATGCTACGCCCCCTTCACCATTGATTTTAAATCCTCATATTGTTCCCGTGCTTCTGGGTGTGTTGGCTCCCCACTCCCTTTCTTCCGTTCCCCCCTCCCCTATATCCGCCCAGAGCCATCGACCCCATTTTTTTGTCCTCGGGATTATCATGCCTATCCTCTATGGATACACATGAGAAAAGGACAACGGAGGACCAAAATCATATAAGAAGTTCGAGGTCTGTCTGCTGACCCTTTAGACTGTTTTCCAATCTGCTCTGGTGAATTGTTGCCTTCCCTTTATATCTCACTCCAGTGCAGGGGTTGTCAGACAGGTAGAATCTCCACTCTGTGTCTCCAGTGCTGTCCTATGTAACCCATGCACTTGGTACCTTTTCCCCTATGCTTCTTATACTTTTAAAGCTTACTTCAGTGGAGTCATTTTGTACTTCTCATTTGTTGCTTGACTTACTTCACTTAGCATCATTTCCTCCAACTCTCGCAGCATCGAGGTGCCTGATTCATTCATTGATACTTTTTAAGGTTGCAAATTTCACTATTGTAGGTTAATACCAGTTTTTTAATCCATTTGTTGGTTGATGGAAATTTAGGCTGCCTCCAGTTCGGTGTGGCTATGAACTGCGCTTCAAAGAACACTGGAGCACACATGTGTGGCAGTGCTGTTTCTTACTTCTTCTGGGCATATGCCCATTAGGGGAATGCTGGCTTATATGGTAGCTCAATTTCCATTTGTTTTACATATCACCATATCGATCTCCATAGCAGATGCCCAGACGTATGGGACCACCAGCAGTAGATGAGAGTTCCCATCACCACATCCTCTCCAACACTTGTTGCCTTCTGTTTGTTTTCTCACTTGGGCTATCTTTGAGGGTGTTAGGTGATATTTCCTAGTTGTTTTGATTTGCTTTTCCCTTTTGGCTAAATGATCAGGAACATTTTCTCTGATGTTTGTTGGTCATTTGAACTTTTGCCCTTATGAAACTTTTGTCAGGTCTTTTGCTCATCTCCTTAATGGGTTATTTGTTTTTTTTTCCTTATTGTGGACTAGCCGAGTATTGAAGATTTTATAAATAAGGCCTGTGTCTGATGTGTCATTGCTCAAGGTGTTTTCCAAGTCTGTGGGCTCTCTTATTACTCTCTTGGCAAAAGATTTCAATGTGCACAAGTGTTTTATAGTCAGTATATCCCATTTATCAAGTTGTGCTCCCTCTCTGTTTGTGTCCTCTATTTCCAATAGCCTAGGTATTCCCTACGACAAATTTCATAAGTTTGTCCCAATTCGCCTATAGATGGCTCTAAGGTCTTGGGATTTTACCTCGAGGTCTGTGATCCATCTTGAGTTTAATCTTGTGCATGGAGGGAGGTAAGGGTCTTGCTTCAATTTTCTGCAGGGTGATATCCAGTTTTTCTAGTAACACTTGTTGAAGAGGGCATCAGCTTCTCATTTGATAATTTTGGGGTCCTTATCAACGATCAGTTGTCTCTATGCTGATGATTTCATTTCTAGGTTTTCGTTCTATTCAATCGGTCCGAACATCTGTCATTATAACAGTACCATGCGGTTTTCACCATGGTGGTTCAATCGTAGGTGCTAAAGTCAGGTAAAGCAAGTCCTTCGACTTTATCCTTCTTCTTGAAGAGTTCCCTGAGAATTCTGGCCTTCTTCTCTTTCCATATGAAATTGCTAGACAGTGTTTTCCAATTCATTGACAAAGGATGTTGGTACATGTAGTAGGGTACCATTACATTTGTCTAGTACCTTGGGCATGACAGAAATCTTTGCTATACTACGTGTTCTGATGTATGACCATGGGATATCCTTCCATTTCTGGAGGTCACTTTGGGGTTTCTTGTAATAGTGTTCTGTAGTTCTCCACATTCAAATCGTTTTGGGCTTTTTGGTTAGGTATACCCCTAGGTATTTAAATTTGTCAACGTATCCAGCCCTTAACACATCATCATGGGTTCAGTAGGCACATTTATACAGGGATAATAAGTAAAGACTATAGTCAAGTCATAGAGAATCAGAAGAGATAGAAGATATGTTGAAATAATGGAGTCAAACATATTTCATGGTTGCATGATCATCTCAGCTCCTCTTGGTGGTACAGGCCAGGAGAGAGTGCAGGAGAGATTTACTGCTAACCAAGGCTTATATATCTTTGGGGGAATGCATGGCTCCTAATTGCAGGTAGAGACATACATCACAGAAAGCGGTTGTACAATAGCCAATACAATCAATGGGGGGGATATACAATGTGCATAAGCGGAACAGCAAGCGGATGAGCTGGGGTGACGGCATGACAGGAAAGGGTGGAATTAGAGATATACGTGTGACAAGAATGGTGAACCATTCATTCATGATGGCGGCCTACCTTGGTCACTCTTGAGTGGCCTTGACCTCCCTGGGCTTTCCTACAAGAAAACAATTTACTACTGCCCTTATCAGAAGGAGGTGGGCCCTACTTAGGGTGTGACAGACTGCACAGTCCATCTGGGAGGGTATTTGTCCATGTCTTCCAGGATGTTGAATTCATTGGTGTAACGGTACTCATAGTACTATACAGTTCAACTTTAAATATCATTAGAGCCCATTGTAGTTTTCCGTTTTATCCCTCAGTGGCGTGACTATTGTTATATGTTCCTTTCTTTCTTTGGTTAGGTTTGCAGTGGCCTACCTATTCTGTTAATCTGTTCAAAGAAACAACTATTTTACTGCATTGATTTGTTTGCATTGTTTTCACGTTTTCCAAGTTATTCATGTCTGCCCTCATTTTTTTGTTATTTCCTTTCTTTTGCCATTTGTAGCATTGTCCTATTAACTCTGCTCAAAGTGCTGGCAGTTATGTGTCAGCATATCAATCATAAGTCTCCTCCTTTATCATGTGTGTGTTTATCACTATCAAACTTCCTCTGATAACTGCCTTTACTATAACCCAAAGGTTTTGTTGCATCGTATTCTCATTCGCATTGGTGTCTAGAAACTTTCTGATTTCATCTCCAATCTGCTTCAAGACCACTCAGTTTGTAGTAGAGAGTTACTCATACTCTAATTCTTTGCTTTTGTTTCCTTTATCTTCTTGTTGATGTTGAGCCTTGTGGAGTATTAGTCTGAATTTAGCTTGAATTTATCTGGGCTTTTCCTGTATCAGAGCCTGGGGTCTGTCTTTGAATATGTGCAATGTGGATTTGAAGAGGATATGAATCATTTTGTATTTTGGTTGGAGAGCTCTAAAACTGTTCCTCAGGTCAAGTTGCCTGATGGTAGAGTTTAGTTCTGCAGCTTCCTATTAAGCTTCTTTCCCTGTGATCATTCTTTCTCAGAAAGTGGGGTATTAAAGTCACCTACGATGATTGTGGATATTGTGGTTGATTTTTTCATCTCTTGGTGCATTTGATTGACAAATTTCTCAGGTCCCTCCTAGCATGTTTAAATGTTTATGGTGCTCCCTGGCTCTTGGTCTAGTGATACCTTGAGCGTTATCTTGTACCCCGCCTTGTCTCTTCTTATGACTTGCACCTTGAAATTCAGTTTGTTAGCGATTAGGTTTTCAACCCCTTTGTTTTAAATTTGACGTTTGATTGGTATCTATTTCTTCGGCCTTGGATTCTCAGCCTATTTCTGTCTACCAGCTTGAGATGTCTGTCTTATAATCAGCAGGTCCATGGGTTATGTTTGCTAAGCCTGCCCACTAGTCTCTTTCAATGGCTTAATTCAGTCCATTGATATTCTGTGATGTCAACTCATACTGTTTGTCATGTGTATTTTCCTACTTTCCTTCTTGTCATTGCATTGTGTGAATGAGTGTATGGTTCATACTTGGCTTCTTTTCACCATTGAGGCCAGGATACCATATGGGCTATTTCAATGTGTTGACCCCTGGGTGGAGTTTCCCTATGTGGTGATCTCCTATTTCTGCTTGTGGGTGTTGTTCTTTTGACCACACTTGATTGGCAAGGATTTTTTTTTGTAGAGCTGGGTTTCTTTAACTATATTCTTTGAGTGTTTTCTTGTCTGGGAAAACTGTCACTTTACTATGTATCGTGTTAACTTGGCTATTCAGAGGAAACTTGGTTTGCATGGTTTTCCTTCAACTCTAAGAAGATGGTAATCCACTCTCTCCTAGTCCTCATGGTGTCTGCTAATATGTCTGAGCATATTCTTATTTGGGTACCTTTATAGGTGACTGCCTTTTCTGATCTAACTGCCACAGATGGGGTTGTTGATAAAGGTCGGAAAGCCCCACCGCTACTTGTGAATGTACAGTTCTACCAAGGGAACAGCCTTTCTCTTGTGGGTGGAGGTGTTAGCAGAAACCAAGAAAGGGCCCTCTGCCACAGGAGGGGGTCCCAGGCAACATTGGAAAAGCCTTGTCGCACTGGTCAAGGTTCCGGGTCACCATGGGGAAAGCCTGGTTCCTGTGTGAGTAGGTGATGGTTAAATGGGAGAGGTGACCTCTTGCCGTAGAAAAGGGTGTTAGATAACGGTAGGGAAAGCCCAACTGCTATAGTCGGGGCACTGAGCACAAATGAGGGCAGCTGCAAGAGCCGTGGACAGAAAACATGTGAGGGGTTGGTTGAGGCCGCTGTCACACAGTGTGGGCTTGGGAGAGTAGGGAACAGCTCATTGGGGAGACTACCAAGGGAGGACAGTGGGAGTACCATAGTAGTTGCAAGGGATTCAGTTGGACAGCTAACTAGCTCCTGCCACAGTGACCCAGCTCTGGGGGTTAGTGATGAGGGGTGGGGGAAAATCTGCTATTGGTGACCTTGGTGGCATCTGAAGTAGTGTGCCAATATGGGACTGGGTATCCCTGGGACACGGGCACAGAACCCCCAGGCTCTAGATTGTGTCTATAGGTGGGGAAATCGCCTCCAAGAATAAGGAAGTGTACTGAGGATGACATGGGGTGTTTTCACTTACCAGAACCTCTCCACTAGTCCTCCTGGAAAGCAGGTTCACTCATTGCCATGGAGCTTCAATGTGGGCTTCTCACTAGGGCATCATCTGCCAGGGCCACCTGCTGCCTTTTTATTCATTCTTTGCAGATGGGAAACACTATCTTTTTCTTAAAGCTCACTGGTTTGGCTTTCTTTTGCTTGAATCCTACTTTGTGAGCGTTGTCTAATTCTGTTAGCTTAGTATTAACCTCCTGGGTTTATATTTTTCTATTTTGTTCTTGAACGCTTTCAAATATTTCATGTGATTTCAAAAGATTTCTTTCCATTATTTTCCCATGTTTCTATCAATCCTTAATGCATCCATTGAAAGCACCTCAATTTGTTTTCTGAATGGACTTTCTCGTAGTTGCAATGTCTTTTCTTCCAGTGTGAGTTATGCTTTCATAATGGCAGGCTGTGTTTCAACCACAGTAGTTGGCATTTCCATGTCCATATATGGATAACCTCTTCTAGTTGGAGGTTTTATTCCCGTTTTAAACCCATCGTTCCTTATCATGGTGGATCTGGAAGCAGTGACTGTAGTCAAGGCAAAGAGCTAGTGGAGTTGGAGTCATTTTTTGGGGTCTATTTCAACTGTGGAGTAGGTTGAAAGGGACATTGAGGAAGTACTTCTTCAAGGTAAGAGTTCTCCAAAATAGCGACCTGTGTTCCGAGGAGATTCCCATGAGTGAAGTGTAGCAGGCTGTGATCTGTTCTCCAATAGGCCTATCACTGTGAATACATGGGGCCATGAGGAAACATCAAATTTTCTGGCAGATTGAGTGCTGAATGAGGAGTGATATAGGTGCTCTCATGGTGAGAAGTGAAGTCTTTGCTATCCCCATGAAGGCCTTCCAAACAGGGCTTGGGAAGCTGAAGGAAGCTCTTTTGAAAGGGTATGTATTGGATTGGGGCATTGACTCCTGAGGGTCTTCAGACACCCATTTTAATGCCCATCTCCAGATGGTGAAGTAAACGGCATCCTTTCAAAAAGGCATTCGGTGAGTCAAGAGATGTTATGCGTGGTGGAGCAGATAAAACTTGAAAGTTTTCTGATGGATTCCAGATCTGCACTCTTTAGGTTGTCATAAGTGATTCTTAGGAGGACTTGATTATTGTTCCAGGGACTTGAGTCACCAGTATGGCCCGTTGTAGCGGCAGTAGTATTGTCACTCATTACATGGGGTGGAGGCCAAGCTTGCTTAGTCTCATAGAGGAACCAGCCATAGGCAGGGCAGGGCAGATTATGTGGCCCCGATAGAAGTTGGTGAAAGGCCACTGAAATCACCGTGCCAATTGGCATAAGTTCTTGAGTCCTGTAGAACCAGAACCACACTCAGCATGCAGACAACCAATGTGGGGGATTGGTGCATCAAGAGCATCTGGTACTGATTTGGCTTCTGTAAGTGCCCCTCCAGGAAGGTGGAGTACACCTATCAGCAGAGATCTGATGTTTTCATCGATTAGGTGTGAGAGTACTTCTTCAGGGTTTGAGGTCTCCAAAGTAGCCACCATGGTTTCTAGGAGATTCCCATGAGTGAGGGTAGCATGCTGTGATCTCTCCTCCATCAGTTTTATCACTGTGAATACATGGGCCAATGCAGAAAACATCAGAGTTCCTTGGGAGGCATGATTTATGCCTTGCTACTGCTGTGAGTACATCGTGGGAAACAAGAGGGCCTCTGTAAGACTGGACACATATTCTGGCCTGGCATTGATTAAGAGGTATGACACAAGAAAGTAGATCCGGGTACACTGTGGTTCCCAAGGGACTTTGCTCCCATGACCAAAGTGTCTGGCTTTCCTGTGGGGACCAGGACGACCACCAGTGGCCACCACCTGAGAATTATTGGATACAAGATTTTAAGGGAAGGTAACCTGGAGGGTCAGAGTTGAGTAAGAAATACAGCCCAAAGTGCAGCTTATGGTGCCAAACAGAGGTCCTATGTGTACAGAGCTCGAGGGGACATGCATGCTCAACAAAGTTTGCCATGCTCTCCAAATTTTGCCAGCATGTATGCTAGCGAACCTAGATCAGTAAGGGACAATTTTGGTGATGTACTGCTCCCAGAGAGAGGGCAATAGATGAAGAGCTTGTCCCCAGAGAGAGAGAGAGAAAGTAAAGAGAGGCCAGAGACCATTGCATGGGTGACAGTGGAAGTGTGTAGGTGTGAGAGTCAGAGAGAATGGTAGTGAGTGTGGCCGAAGACACGTATGAGAGTGAGAGTGGAAGGTGTTGGGAGACTTGATCTCACGAGATAATAGGAGAGGCCCATTCAAGAAGCCTAGTGCTACTCCTTTATGCACGATTAAATTCCTTGCACATATAAGGAATACAGGGGGATACCATCCAGATCAGCTCTACATCCCTGTCCAGCTGGAAGTAGCTACAGAAGTCAGACTTTCACCCGTCAACTTCCCAAAGAATTTGGATGGTATCGTTTGAGGGGCTTGGTGGGTTGTAGTTGTGGGAGTGTGTGGGGTTTGTATGAGTGAGGGCTGAGCAGGGTAGTTGAGGGGTGGGATAAACAGGTGGAGGGTGGGAGGTAATAAACTCATTTAAAATATATCAAAACATGTCAGCCCATTTTTCAGAGACACAAATGACAATGAAAGTTGGGATGGTCATAAGGGAAATTACTAAGTTTCTGGAATAAAGATGATTTCACTTCCAAATTTATATAAGCCAGGAACAGAATAAAAAATAACATTTCATCAGAAGACAAGGTATTCAAAGACTTAGATAGACCTTAATTGATGCACATTAACAATCAGATGTGAATATACTACCTAATCCATTTGAATGACAAAGATAGTAAGCTGGATCAAAGAAACCTTTTTTAAAGAGTCTATACTATAACTAAGAGATACATATAAAAGAGAAGTCTATATAAAAGTTGAAGTCAAAGGCTGAGAAATACATATTATGCATACGATAACCAAAATATTATAGCGAGGGTACTCATGAACCTTTCCGAGAGTGGAAGCCCTCATCATTTTCTCTCAGAGTAGCTGGTGGTTTAGAACAGTTTTGCAGTGAGCCACCTAACATGAAACCCAGTAGACCCATTTCTATGATGCCGCCGTAGAGGTAACCAAAAGTAAATATATAGGAGACCTTGTTGTATGCAAAGGATCCCTGATGACAGTGAGGGATCGGTATTGAGATGTTTTCTTCAAGGTGGATGTTCAAACCCATCAGGTGTTCCACTGAAGATGAGTCTGTTGGGTCTCACATAGATCTGCAGACTTAGAAACCACATAGACGGTTGATATGAGTCAGAATGAACTCAAGGACCTTGTCGTTGGTTCAGTTGGTTGGCTTTTTTGTAGTAGATAAAGGCCATATAAAAACTAAAAGACCCAATCTCACAGCTATTCAGTTTATTTTAACTCATAGAGATCCTGCAAGATAAGGTAAAAATGTCTCTGTTGGTTTCAAAGAATCTAAGTCTTTAGAAGAACAGATAAGCTCAGTAAAAAAATCAACTAAAATTATTTATCAATAAGCTGCACTGCCACATGAAGTGGTTGGCTTAAAAACTTTCATAGGTGGGGGAATGTATTCATAGGATTATAGGATAAAGGTATAGGTGTTACTTAACTGCAATTGTTAGAAATTGGGTATTTTTGTTTAGTTCACTTATAAAATGTTATGTTTATATGCAGCTGGCTATGTTGAATTGCATGCATTTTAGCTTTATCCTGTTGGATACAGATATGATTTTATTGTTGTTTGTTTGAAAATAACATATTGTTAATGAGTGATGTGAAAGTGTAAAATGGACAAGGGGTGGTCTGTGGCAGTTATATAATTGTCAATATAAGGATTAAGTGTGTAGGGGTGGAGTCCAGGCTGTCAATCAGGATAGAGCAAATGAGGCTTCTGTGTGCACATAGCCTTCCCCTACGGATTCTGGGAATTCAGGTATTTCCTCTTTGGAGGTGGAGACTCTCTGCTCACACCCTGGGAGTCATAGCAGCTGACAAGACACATGGACCCATCCTGACGCAGCCCTGGGAAGCCATGCAGAGACCCCTGCCAGCGCTGAGATGTTTCCAATCCCACTGGATCCAAAGATTTTCTACCCACAGGCCTGTGATCATCTACATTTGACGTCATTGTATGTGTTTCAGGAATCTGAAGAGGACTTTATAAATTGGTTTCAGACATATGGGCTCATATTGGACTTATGGATTTATCTGGACTGGGCTGGGCTGGGATGTTTTCTCAATGTTTAATTGCTCTGGTATATAAATGTCTTTCTTATACACCTGTGTGTCCGTGGATTTGTTCCTCTAGTCTACCCAGACTAACACACTGGCTAAGAAAAGGGAATAATATTTTACAAGAAAGAAATCAGAAACATATTGCCTCAAAACTGTGTGTACCAAGTATTCTTAGAACATGCTAAACCAGTGGCAGTGTCTCCAGCATCACAGCAATACACGCGCCACGCCAGTAGCACAAAGTGACACACCAGTGGTGGATAGCCATGCTACAACATGCTTCTACTGGAAAATAGGATATTAAATGAAAGAAGTTATTTGGCATTCTAGTTAGCATCCCACTGGTACCACAGTTAGGAATATACTCAAAAGACTTGAGAGCAGATATGCGTGCACCAATATTGAGAGTGGCATTCCCTATGGTGGCTTTATTAGTCCATTCCTAGGCAAGTCCAAAGTAAGGTAAAATATAGAGGCAGAAACAAGATGACTAGAGCTGTGAAGGGTTGGTGAATGCTGATGGAGATACGACTCCATTGATCATTTGACTTCTGTAAGCTCCACTGACTTCTGGGAATTCAAAACATTGTGTTCACCTGGAATTAAGTGTCAATTCCCAAGCAGTGTCCAGTTATCAACCCGAAATATGACTCTTTCGTTCCCCAGGGAATACTCCTGAGTGTCAGAGGCTGTTGACCCATTTGAGAAAAGCTAGGAGAAAGACTAACCATGTAAGCCATTGGTAGCACAGAGGGATCCTTTCTCAGTGGCACTTGACCTCCTCTTCACGCAAGAGTTTGAGAGTCTATAATGTGATTCAATTCTGGTACTTGATGGAGGAATCTTGACCTTTATCTGGCGATTCCTGTTAGCCTTCTATCACCTGATACAGAATTTTTCTGCGTGTGTAGTTCAAGTAACTATTTAATTTCTTCCCATCTATTTCACTTTGAGGACACCCTTTCCAAGTGGGCAATGGCATAAGTCCATATCCATCAGGTTATTCTGCTTTTATTGAGGGAATATATTTCCCAACACCATTCTATATACCCTCAGAGCACGTGCATGGCTCCCTAATCACAGGTACCCAAGTGGCCTGTACTTTTACCCTAAAGATGCCTGAGTTCACTGGATGAGTATATTCACATGGGTGCTGGGGGCAGGTAGCGGGGAGTGACTGTCTCCAGAGACTAGAGAGCAATAGCCCATTTCTGCTCCTGTAGCTACAGCTTCACAACACTGAAGGAATTCACACGGCAGAGGCACATTTGTAAATCCAAGTAACTCTTATGAAGGGAAGGAAAGGAAAGTTTCAGGTACAACACTCTGAAAAGAACGGGCTACCTATGGAAGGCTTGCAAGCCCGCATGGTGGGGGCCTTGGGAAAGCTCTTGATGGAAAATGGCTGGTTCAGGGGAGGGTGGACAAACACCTGGAAGGAATATTGGAACAGGATCAAGGAGTCAGGGTGGCGAGCCACGATGGGGGATTCCCCAGAGATTGAGGGGGCCTCAGGTGGGAACCAGACCAGCACATGCCTGCACATGTCCAGAGTGTCACCCTCAGATCTGCAAGCATGGAACTGACTAAAACAGGCTGTGGCCTGCTTTTAGACCCTCCTACCTTTACTGAATGGGGAGGCATGGTTGAAGGCACTGGCTGGTCTTTTTGGCTGAATTTAGGCTCACCTGTGTGAACCCATGTGGCTGGTGCCTAATTGGTGCTCCCAGGTCGACCTCCCTCTTGGGCATAGGGGACAGGTGTGAGCCTGCTCACCTTTTTGATTTTCCGATAGATGTCTAATTAGTGTGCCGGATTTCTTTGCAACTCTTTATTGAGTCCCTGACAGCCAATTTCCACTAGGACAGGCATCAGGGTAGACAAAGTCCACTTTGTCCCTCATCAAGTGACCTGTCAGGTCCGGTACTTCAACTTGACTTACTATAGAGCATCTCCCAACTCATGATGCAGCCAATTAATCAAATAATTGACTACATCTTCTGCTAACCTCACTAGGAAACACTATGTGCTCAGTGGGTGCATATCAATAAACTCAGACTTCTGAAAACTTAGAATTTTATGCCATTAACCCACACCTTTACTCCCCATTGGCACACATATTCTCCAGGTGTCTGTGTGTACATTTTAGGAAAATCTAGCTGTTCTTTAGGAGTAGAGCACACCTCTTTCTAGGTCAACACCTGGACTTCACTTTTGAAAATTCACTCTGACGTCAGTGTGGTACAGGTCTACAGGCCACAAGGGGTGGGGAAGGTGTTTCCTGGGGCCATGCAGCTATTCTTGAAAGGGATCTGCATCAGGCAACGCCCCAGATACTGCCTCATATCAGCAAGTATCCTTATTCATGACCAGTGAGCCAATTCTGAATCTTCAACACCCTTTCAGTCACAGTATAACTGCTCCTTTGTGTTTCTGAGACTATGATGACTCATATTTTAGTATAATACTTTTATTGACACAAATTTATACATCATAAAATTAGATAGTTCAGTTGTTCAACTATGTCAAGGAGAACTGTATAATGATTACCATTTCCATTTTAGAACTTTCACCCCACAGTCTGCCCCAGAGGTGAAGTTGCCTTGACACTTAGTTGTGCACTCACAGTTCCAGTGATCCCCACCCTGTCCCACCTTCACTTTTTATTCCTGAAATCACCTTTCCTTCCCTACCATCCCCCCACCTCTGCATGGACGACCAACCCTCGTATCTGTTATTAGGCATCCACTTTTCCTGCACATCACACACTGCAAAACCCAACAGAATCAATTTTAAAAATTGAAATAAGGCAGTAAGGATAAAATGATCATAATGTAAAGGTCAAAATCCAAATAATGAGGAAGAAAACTACAAATCAACATTAAAAATGCCAGGGGGAAAATTTCTGTCGTGGAATAAGTAAGGGATACTTTCACAAGGAACCAATTCAGATCGTGTCTATAGGAAGGTCTCTGGCCAAATATCGAGTTCCATTCAGCAAGTTCAAGATTAAATAGTCTCTGCCTGATAGTAAGGCTGTTGAATGCTCTTGCCTGTGGGTACAGTGGATCTGCCAGTGGCTCAGTATGAATACATATTCCACAGATGGGTTTTTGGTTCTTAATGTTCTCCATAGCATTCTGCAAATTGTGCGTTCATAATTTTAGATCTGATTCCTTTCCCTTTGCCATATTTGAATTTTGTACATGTCATTGGTGGATCACGCAAGCTGGTATGCTTCATCTGTGTGGACCTAGTTGACTCCTGACCTAGATATCTCTTTGTTTGAACACAAACCAGTAAGACCCCAGACACTATTCCCCAGACATTCTTCCAATTGATAGACAGGCACCACCTTTTTTCTTCACCACACTTTTGTAGCACCCTTATCTTCAGTGAGCCACTCATGAAGGTGAGTATCCAGCATGTCTATGTTATCACAACTAAGTGTTCTTGAATTGGGGCTGCAGTTAAGTGGGAGCCCAGACTCCATCTGCTTGTTCAAAGTGTTTGCATTTCTCAGGTTAACTTTGGTGGTCTTAACATGACAAAATCACAACCCTATAATATTAACAGCATCAATAGAAGCCCATAAGTCAACCAGCAGCTAAACAATAAGAAAAGAAACTCCCCCAAAGTAAAAACAAGTGAAAAAGCAAAGTATGCTACAAGCAGGAACACAAAGACCCATAGAAACAAATACAGTGGTGCCAGTCACCCCCCGGGTATGAGCTGCTTGCACTGTCGTCATCCACTTTCCCAAGGACCCCGCACTCCAGACAGTGTCTGCAGGGGAGTCTGTGCGAGTACAGTTCCACCTCGTCCTACACAGTTCGACCTCCCATTCTATGGGGCTCTGTTGACCCTAAGTCTGGGGGTTGACACCAGTGGGGGCCTACCCGGGTCAATGTTTCCAAGTGTCTATCCTGCTCGACGAGACTGTAACTCTGCATGGTACAACGCCTCGTCGTTCTCCAGGGCTGTGTTTGTAACTGCTGCCTTGTTGGGGGCTGAAGGAGTAAGCACTGGCCTGTAGTGCTCCTCTCAGCGACAGAGTCGGCTGAATCTCCTCAGACGTGTGTGCAGAGGGTGATGGCTGTACGGAGAGTGGATTCATCTTCACATAGGGAGGACTAGTGCTGGTGGCTGGATGGGTCAATGCAGTCTAGGGGCTCCAAGCCCCATCTTCTGGATGCTCAGTCTATAGATCCCTAAGACACTGCTACATGTTCCCTGTTCCAAGGTTCCATTTCTTTCCAACCAGTGTCCCCATTTAATATCTGGCCTTTTCTAGTCTGAGGACTTGGCGGTGTACTTCAGTCTCTGTGAGAATGACTCTGGGTTTGGTTTTCGGCAACATCAGTTTTGTTACTATAAGAATTCCTGATACAAGTAGACACTGTGCGGTCTTTTCGGCTACATTTCAAGGAGCATTCCTTCATTCTGATTCTTTATTTTCCCTCCTAACCTAGAAGGACTCCGTGGGGAAAGTTTTCCAAGCAAAATCTGTTCATTGCCACTCTCATTCCACTCCAGTCAGTAATTTCTGTCATAATGGTGTCCAGACTGCAGCAGTGCACAGAAGCTGGGGATTGTAGCAGCACTGGGTTAAGCCAATCAACTTCTCAGCTGTGCCCTTCGTGGACCTGGTCAAGTGAGAGTCTGAAAGGGAACTTGTATATCTATTGACATGAATCCACCAGCCCAGCGCCTCCAAAAGTCTGGTTGAGTCTATCACAGCTCGCGCCATTGAGTCTTCTGTTCGTCTAGCTCTGACCTTTAGTGGTCCTAGCCTCAAAATTTTAGCACAAAGTCACACCACTCTCTTGGACCACAGGGCCTGGGGGGCATTCAGTGGGAGAATGTATTCCTGTGCTGTTAACCCACTTCTTCCCTTTGGGATTTGACATTTTTATAGGCTATTTGAGGAAGCTCCTTAAGTCTGTTAAGTCTGTCCAGAGACCGAATTTCACTCACCCTCCTACCATGGGTATACTCAGTCTAAAGCACCCCAGTTTTCGCTTCTGAGCAGTTTAGTAGCAAACCGTAAGCCACTGTGTCTCAAATCAATTATTGAACAAAACTGTCCGATGATCTTCTATATTATTATCTGGCCTGTGTACAAATTGTACAATAACACAAAAAGGCCACAAGATGGGATGCTCGATTTAAAAATCCAGCAAGATCTTAACAACTTCTGCTAACGTAACAGCAGGTATTCAGAATTCCCTATTTACAAGCTTCTGTGTTCCTGCTTCCCATCCCCTCTGATATCAAGTGTGTACCATCCCTCAATTCCTGCTCAGACAATGAATCGCCTTTTACCCTTGGAGTCTGCTATAGTTTATTGTGCCAGCCTGGCCGATAAACACAAGTAGGATTAACTGAAGGGCAGAGTGATAAATGGCTCGGTGAGCCTCGCCTTGCTTGTTCTGTGCCTCAGTTTAAAGGGGTACACTACCTGTGGGATGCCTACCCTGTGGACTGTGTCGCTGTAAGTTGAGGTCCCTTTACGCCCACACGATTGGAATGTTCATCACTGGAGCTGGGGACCGACAGTTGATGACAGTTGGGGACCTGCCTTGCTGTTTGCTGCCTGGATATATATAGCCCAGCTCTCTCTACAGAAGGGGACTGGCAACTGGTGGCTCTCAAGCCTTAAAGGACTGCTAGTGTCTCACTGCTTTATAATTTAACTGTTAAGTTCTTGTATTATCTATCTGTATATAATTTAACGGTTCATTTCTTGTATGATATATCTATCTTTATAAATATATTTATATATAATTACTAGCAATCTGGTTTGTCTCTCTAGAGATCCCTGTCCAACACAGATGGGTATTAGGTCTCCACTCCATGCCCCCCTCATTCACATTGGGTATGGTGTTATTCTGAGTCTTAAATGCCTGATACCTTATCAGGTCCTCAAACTTTTTAAACAGGGGGCCAGTTCACTTTCTATCAGACCTGTCAGAGGGCCGGACTATAGTTTAAAAACTTTTGCCTTGTGCTTTTCAAATTCAAAATCTTCAAATATCTTCTGCCTGCACTGGGGGAATTGCTCTTCTGCTACCACCCTGATTTAATGAGTCTGTGAGAACTGGGCTTCCCCCACAATAGGCGTAGACAAGAATCTCAGGTCATGACAGAGCTAATCCCTCATAAGGAAATGTTAACCAGCAAAAGATGAGATATAAGAAGAAGACCGTAAATAGTCTCCTTTACCTTTCACCAGTTAGATAACCATTCAAAAAATAATGGTTTAATTTGCAAAATGTTTCTGTAATACTCTTGTGTAACTAGACAAGCAGACAAGTTTGCTTGTGAAACGTGGTCATCTTAATAGTGAACCATCTTGCAGTAATAAAAACTGTCTTGCAGTTGCTTTCCCTCCCAGCCTCTATACCTAACCATTATTGCCCTATCAGGAGCCCTAGTGATGTTGCAGTTATGCACTGGGCTGCTAACCACAAGGTCAGCAGTTTGAAACCATCAGCCACTCAGAGGGAGAAAGACGAGGGTTTCTACTCCCACAGAGATTTACGGTCTTGGAAACACACAGGGACAGTGCTGTCTTGTCGCAGGGAATCCACTCGATGGCAGTAAGATTATAGCTTTCATTGTCCTTGGAACCTAACTATCAATGAGACTTCACCATGACATTTTGTGACATAATTTGATTGCTAGTGAATTTATATAGACCGTTTTCCAAGATCCTTTTCTTCAAAAAGGTGAAAAGCAGAGTTGGAAATGTATGTATTAATAAGAACTCCCTTGATTCTTAAGACAGTAAATATCTTATGTACTGCTACTATAACACAAATACCACAGTGGATGATGGCTTTCATAAACAAATTTATTTTCTCATGATTGGGGAGACTAGAACTCCAAATCCACCATTTGTCTGTCAGCTTGCCATACTGTGATGGCTGTACATTGCTGTGATGCTGGAAATGATGCTACTGGTTTTTCAAAATACCAGTAGGATCGTGCAGGGTGAACAAGTTTCAGCTGAGCTTGCAGACTAAGAAAATCTGACAAAGGAGAAATAGGCTGTCTACTTTTGAGAAGTTTGCCAATGAAAACTTCATGAATCCATCAGAACAGTGTCAGGCATGGAAACCTCAGGAATAGCAGGAGAACCTTGTCAGCTGTGGTGACAGAAGATGAACCCTCCACGTTTGAAGGCATTGAAAATCTAAGTGAGGAAGAACGGACAGAGTGCACTATAATGACATGGATGGAGTCAAGTTTGGGGACTGTCATCTGATGATAGAGCATAGCTCAAAACTATAAGAAAGAGCTGCCAATAAAAGGATTAAAAAAGAAAGAGCTAAATATATTTATTCTCAATTAAAATCTATTAACAATTAGAAGGTATGAAGCCAGAAATATTGGAAGTCATCAATAAATGAAAAGGAATGCATAACGTTCAATATCCTAGGGATCAGTGAACTGAAATGGATTGGCATGGGTCATTTTGAATCAGATATACAGATGAGTGCCTATTCCAGGGACGAGGAATTGAAGAGGAATGGCATTGCCTTCACGGTCACTGAGGACACTCGGAGATCTACCCTGAAGTCTGGAAGCACAGTTACCAGAGTGAAGCTGTTGTTGGCTGGCTGGTTTCAGAAGCAGAGCCATGGGAGGGACGTGGTCCCTGATCTGGCACATCTTAGAGCCTGTGCCTGCCCAAAGTGACTGGGATTTACACTGAAAGCAATCTTCTCCTTTGCTCAACATTTAAAAGAAGCACTTTTCATTGCTACCCCTTCTTTGGGTCTTTCCTCATGAAACTTGCAAAGACATCTTAGGCCTGTCCAGATTTTTACTGACGGAGGTAGAGTATTTCAGGCAGTGTTGCCATTTAAGTCATTGTGAGCATCATTTCCTGATAATAATATAAATAAATAGCTAGATAGCTAGATAGCTAGATAGCTAGATAGCTAGATAGCTAGATAGCTAGATAGCTAGATAGCTAGATAGCTAGATAGATAGATAGATAGATAGATAGATAGATAGATAGATAGATAGATAGATAGATAGATGAAACTCCCATTTCTGTAATTCATTGGCAGAAGATGAGTATAGGACATTAAGACACTGTGACTAATCCGTCAGGTGGAGGTGGGAGTTGGCAGGACAGGCAGGTGAAAAGATACTCAGAGCTGGTGAGGGCACTTCAGGGATGCTGCAAGAGTCCAGGCCTCCCAGTCCCCTTCAGTGGCTACTCAGCTCAGATGCAAGGGGCTGACTATTGCAGATAACATTGGACATGGTTGCTTAGCTCAGGATCTGCAGACAACAAAATTGCAGTAGAAAATCCCCCAGCTACTCCCTTCCCCAGACATGTGCTATAAAACTCTTTGCCCCTAGCCTGGGTGACACGACTTGTCAGGTCCCACGACCTCAGTTGGGAGCTCAGGATACCCTCGTCCCTTTCTTTGCTCTCCCTTCCCTCCCAGGTCACAGGCCTTCTCTGGCCCCAAATTCGGGACCCATGAACCTCTCTCGGGAGCTCTGAAATACACCTTTGAAACTCTTCTCTATCTTCTCCTTTCTTTCTTTCCCATGCCAAATCAACCTTACAAAATCAATACAGGATTAAGGCTTCAATGATCAAATAGACCTGACGACCTATCAACGATGTTTCCTTCTCCTGTTCTGCAGAAGAAAAGACTGAGGGGCTCAGTGGAATTACACTTCTTGTCCAAGAACCCATCTTCAGAAATGGGGAGAGGCAAGAAAGAGCAGGGGTTCTCTGGAACCCTGGAACCTTGATGCACATGGTCTGTGCCTGTCTGGGTACACTGCCAAGCCGAGGGCCAGCAAATTCGGCTTGGTTTTTGAAGACAGGATGCTCCATTGGTGAGCAGCCAGTGGAGGGAGCAGGGAGGTCCTCTGCAGACAGGCTCAAAGGGGGTTCCCACCAAAAGGCAGGGCTGGAGGGGTTAGAGCCAGATGATTGGGGCGGGGACTGCCCGTAACTACGCCCCCCCACCCCCCCCACCCCCCATGCCTCCTGGTCCCTGGTTAGGGGCGTGGCACAGAATCTCCCATCAACAAGCCCAATCTGCAGGCAAGGCAGAATGACTGTTAACTGTCACTTTCCAGAACTGCTCTTGCTTCTCCTGGCCTGGAAGGCCCACAGTCAGAAGACAGCACAGATGGGCTGCAGGCCTGATCCCAGTTCTACCCATCTTGACCTCATGCTCCCAACCTCCGCGTTTCTGGCTCCAGTTAGCTTCTTCGCTTTGCTCTGCCCCCCTCTCCCCCCTGGCCAGCCTCACTCCCGTCTGCTTATCTTTCCTGAACTGCTGACCTTCGAGCATCTCTCCATGCCAAAGGTCTCCTCCTTCAACAGCCACCATGGATGCGGACCCCACACTGTCTGGCCTCACCTTGCTTGTGGTCCCCTCCAACCACCTGAAATTGCTAGCCCTGAGTCAGGTAAGCGGGGTTCAGGTTGGGTTGGGCAGCCAGGCCCGGGTGATGGGAGGGCGGGGCTCAGCGAGGCTTCCTGCACAGGGTGAGGATCCACAGGGCTTCCTTCGTGGCAGTGGCCCAGGGCACTGCTATGGGGACGTTCCCCTGACAACTGGGGCCTTTGCAGACGAGATAGACCACCTTACCAGGACTCCCTTGTCGAGACCTCCCTGACATCCTCACCTTGTAGAAAGATGATGGGTGCTTCCCTGAGTACTCCGCTGACTGCCCCCTTCCCGGTGGTACAGGAAGGAGTCTACATCCATGTGCCTGGTGGGATTGATCTGCACTCTTTCTTTCTTTTCTGTAGTTTGTTGTTGGTCTCAGGTGTGAGATTGTGAAAGGTTGAGGTAAGGCAGTGCGAGGGATCCCTGACATCCTCACCTTGTAGAAAGATCATGGGCTTCCCTGGGTACCCACCAGAGGCCCACATAGGACAGGAAGGATTTTCTCTCCATGCGGAGCTGGGATTGATCTGTAGGACACTTTCTTTCTTTTGTGTACTTTGTTGTTGGGATCAGGTGTGAAATTGAGAAGGCCTGAGGTAAGGCAGGGCGAGGGATCCCTGAGTCCCGAACTGAATGCCTTGAGGGAGATGGAAGGGAATCAGGAGCCGGAGGGGGGAGTCCTGGGACAGGAACAGCGCTGTGAGGATGAGTGAAGGCCAGTGTCCCGGGACAGTGTCAGGGAGCTGGAGGAGCGAAGTCTGATGGTGGCGCCTGGAACAGTTAGTACTCCGCCTGAAGAGGATCCTGATGGCTAGCCATCGGGGAAGGCTGGGAATACGTTGGCTCTAAAGAAAATATTAAACATAGAAATGTTAGGGAATGAAGAGTGAAGTCAGATTGGGTTCTAGTGGGTAGAATCAGCCCTGAACAAGAAATGGGGAACCTCTCTGGAGCTGCTGGGCAGGAGAAAGGGCTCGTGGAGAGACTTGCAGGGCTCCTCAACCTACTGCGGCGCCCACATGTGGCCCGCCGGGAACACTGATCTGACCAGCCGTGTGTTTTTGCCCCGTTTTGTTTTATACTTCAAAATAAGATATGTGTAATTTGTATAAGAATTTGTTCATAGTGTTTTTTTTTAACTATAGTCTGACCCTCCAACGGGTCTGAGGGATAGTGAATTGGGCCCCTGTTGAAAAGTTTGAGGACCCCTGGTACAGAGCTTAGTGAGAGGACATGGTCTTAATGTCTGGGTTGGCTCTCATCAAATTTTGCATGTCAGGAAGAGTCATACATGTGGGCTAATGGAATGTGGAGAGCTGCATGGAAATAGGAGAAAGCACTCTCTTGTGGATAGTCAGTCCACCGTGAGCCAGAGCTTTCCTTCATTTAGGTCAGAGGTTCCCAAAGGAATTTGTCCTAATGCCAAATTTTCAGAAAAATGCTAAATGTGTCCCACCCTCCCCTGGCCATTATAAACATTTCTACTAGAGGCCACAATCCGAGACAAAACATAGCCATCTGCTTTTGAGGTTCCCTAAACAGTTACAGCATCCACTCGGGGCCGTTTGTCCCAATCTGGGAACCACAGCTTTAGATCTCCAGACTAAGTTCTCTTTATTGTGTATTTTGTTGTTGTTGTCGTTGCTTTTGAGAAACTCTGATGAGGACCACAGTGGAAGCAAATCCATTTGGACAATATGCTGCTTTAAAAAAAAATAATAGTTCTATTGAAATATCTTCCAAAGTCCAATGTCTACTTATATACAATTCTGTTGTTCAATCCCATCCAGTGGGGTCATACAATCATCAATGCTATCTGCTCCAAACTCCTCTCCTTCATGCCCGCCCCCTCCTTTACCCTTAGAAAACCATTACTCAGGTAACAGTTTCTGCAGCGTCACCTATCCTGAGCGTCATGTACCGAAGGATCTTAAATGCACAAATGAACATACACGAATCTAACATGATTAACGAGGTAAAACAAATCACAGCCTGTCCTCTAAGGGAAGGAAATATTAACGAACCAGTGGATAAGCACGTGGTTCATGAGTACCATACCTTCTCCTGACTTAATCATCCTTTCCCCTTTGAGTGTCTCCTTCTGAGTGGTACTGTGGGATTACTACTGGACAGGTGAGTTTTGCATCTCTAGGGCATCCATGCCGCTTCACATCAAGTTGGACGTGTGTTTCTGAACTTTTGTTACCTCCTCCCTTCGACATCTCATGGTCACACAGGCTGGTGTGTTTCTTCCATGGGGGCTTTGTCTCTTCCATGCTAGATGGCTGCTTGTTTAATTACCAGCCTTTAAGACCCCAGATGCTATATCTTTTGATAGCCAGGCATCATCAGCTTCCTTCACCACATTTCCTATGTGCTTATGCACCATTGTGTGCTTATGCACCAACTTGTCTTCAGGGATCTTGGACACTCTTCGTGATCGTCCAAAAGATGAGATGTGAAAAGTCCTTCAAGTCAGGTGACAAGGCACAGTCCTGCTCAGAATTGACCTGACCTCCCTATGCTCTGTTGACCCAGGACACCATTGACTATCTGATTGTGGTGTGTGTGTTTGTGTGTGTGTGTGCAGGAACATGTGTGTGTGATTTTATTATGACTGAGTGAAGGTTTACAGGGCAAATTAGTGTCCCACTTTACAGTTGATATGCATTCTGTGTCCTGTCATTGATTGTAATCACCACACTGTAAATTCACTTTTGCCAATTCATCTCTTGTTTGAATTTACATTCCTCCGCTTTCCTAACCCTTCTGAACTTTGTCTCTGTGTAAATGCTGACATTTTGACCTCACATCGTTGATCAGCCAATAGAAGCCCTACTTCCCTGAAATTATTGTGACCCCATTGAGACCTATTTTTATTTGGCTAAAAATCGAGCCTGTTCCAGATATCAAGGATTGCGAACGGCCATGGTGGAGTAGTGGTTATGCCTTGGGTTGCCATCTACAAGGCCAGCAGTTTGGGACCACTAGGGGTAAAGAAGGGCTTTCTACTCCTATAAAGAGTTACACTTGGAAATTCACAGAGCAGTTCTACCCTGCCCTACTGGGTCACTATGAGTGAGAATTGACTCAATGGCAGCAAGTTTGTTTTGTTTTATTTCGTTAAAAATGGAGGCACACGAGGAAAATCCGCTCTAGACCTCAAGGATTTCTAAGGAGCATAATCTCCATAGTCCTGGGGCTTCAGTACTCTTTATCCAAGAAGTAAGCCTGTTTCCTGTGTTTGTTTGTGATCGTTAGTTTTATTTCACATTTGTATCTCGGTCTATCGAGGACCTTGTCTGCAATTCCTTCCAGGCAGTTTGTTGTGCTGGCAGGACATCATCCAATTCTTCTGGATTCAGAGATGAGAAAGCTGATGTTCTGGGCCTTTACTCCATTGGGGTAATTGTTTCTCTACATCTTCAGTTTTCTTTAGTATCCTTACCTGGAGATGAGGAGAAACCGATCATGACACTTCAGTTGCTGCTCTCCAGCTATGAAGACCCCAGTCACCCTTCACCAAAGTAGGATGTAGAACATTGTCAAGTTTGCTATGCCTGTTGCTCTTGGTTTCCCCCATGGATACATTTTCAGTAAAGGTATGTATACATGTAGAAGTATCTGTCAAATATATGTAAGCACGTATGTACAATCCTACTCTCCCTCCACACTGGTTTCCCCATGTGTGTTGATCCATGCATTTACTGGGAAATCACTATAGTTGAATGATGTATATAACAATGTCCCTCTATTACTGTTAACTGTTGCACTCCTGCCAGTGTTTTCTCTTGACTCCATCACTTTGGCTGACTTCACTCTTAATTGTATCTTGTCTTCTCCTTCACCCAAGTTTATATAAGCATAACCTCTCGTTTGTAATTTGCATTCCCACCACTTTTAACCCTAGCAACACTTGAAAGTGATTCTTTGAGTGTGAAAAGCTTTCCTTTTTATAACGTATCATCTAATAATGTTCCTCTAGGGTTGATTTATTTCAATCTGGAATATATATCTAGCAATGGGATTCCTGGGTCCTATTGACAGTCTGTTTTCTAATCAGCAGTTCATAGACTTAGTGTCAGACCAGCTCTGAGACTAAGTTCAATCTCTACCAGAAAATAGAAGAGAAGGAGCAATTACCAGATTATTTATGGTTCAGACACCAAAACCAGACCAGGACTAGTTCCTACCCCTTCAGAAGGCATTCCTCTTCCCGGCACCACCATTGTGCATCACAGGACACTACTCATCTTGCAGGGCTGTGTTGGCCCTCAAGGAGCTGGTTTCTGTTGTCATTGCAGCTGCAGCTAACTGCTGGGACTGAGCATCCTGATCCAAAGCAGCAAGTCTTGGCCACATGGGACCCTCTGCCTCCTAGGTCAGTGCTGTTCCACAAGATGGGACTCGGGGCTGGGGCATCCTGGCTTCCTAGTCACTGGGAAACATTGGTAATAGTCTTGTCATGAGACCATGGTAACTTAGTGTCTTCCTGGTTCTTTCTGAAATTGTTTGCTGTTTTAATGAAGTTGAATGAGATTTCAGTGACATAGGGAACCTCTTCGTGGGGCCAGTGCTTCGTACATGGGGTCTCGCTTATTCTCACAGCGATCTTACAAGAAGCAGTGTTGCTCCCGTTTCACAGGTGAAGACACTGAGTCTCCGAGAGATGAGGGGTCGTTGATCAGGGCTACAAAGGAGAAGAATTTGGGACTTATTTGTTCTTTAAAATTGTTTTATTATTAGGAAGATCCAGCATATAATTTGAAAACTAAAAATTTAAAGGAACAATTCCAGGCAATACAGGAGCATATCCTGGAAAGCAACTTCTAACATGTCAGGTACCCTGTTCCCTCCAAGAGATAACATTGTCTTAGAATCCTTTCTTTAAAATAATAATAACAAACCAAACAGGAACGTGCTCTGCACACTATTGTTCACCTCGTGTTTGTCTGTTTTTGCTCCACAGTAACAATATATCTTGGAGGTGTTCTCCTTGGTCGGGTTTACATTGATCACATTCTTGATCTCCTTTTCACTTAGGTTCTCAGTATTGAGTAGTAAAAGCACAGTGGTCCGGGTAGGTGGGTTGCCTTCGGACACCCACTTTCCTTCTCAGAGCAAATGCCACAACGAATTTTTTTGTTTGTCCTTCCTCAGACACGTGTCCGTTTATGAGAGGCAATGAGCAGGGTGGTTAAAACATGGACCCTGGCTGTTACAAAAGACAAAGGCGTTCATACCCAAGGAATCGACTTTGATGGTTACTAAGCAGATGAGAAGGAAAAATGAAACACGGTGACTGGCTATCAAAAGATATAGTGTCTGGGGTCTTAAAGGCTTGAAGGTAAATAATGGCCATCTAGCTAAGAAGCAACGAAGCTCACATGGAAGAAGCACACCAGCCTGTATGATCATGAATTATTGATGGGATCAAGTATCAGGCAGCTAAGCCCCAGAACAAAATCCTACCCAATGTGAATGGCCGGAGGTAGACAATTGGACACACTCTCACAGAGGGGTCACAGGGAAAAGATGAGGCAGTATGGGTGCAGTATGGCACTGATGAAACACAGGATTTCTCTCTCATTCTTTGTTCTTCCTTCCCCCCACTATCATGACCTCAATTCTACCTCAAAAATCGGATTAGACCAGAGCATGCACACGGCTACAGATAAGAACTCACAACACAGAGAATGTAGGATAGATAACCCCTCAGGGCCAATAATGAGAGTAGAGATACTAGGAGGACTAGGGGAGGGTGGCGGGGAGAAGAGGGGAATTGATCACAAGGATCAACCTATAATCCCCTCCATGTGTGGGACGCACCACAGAAAAGTGGGTGGTGACTGAGAGCAGATGATATAAGATTGAAAATAATAATCTATATCTCTTATCAATGATTTGTGAGGGAAGGAAGGAGGAGGAAGAAATTGGGACCTGATATCAAGGGCTCAAGTGGGAAGAGATTGCTTTGAAAATGGTGATGGCGGTATATGTGCAAATGTGCTTGACCCACTGGATGAATCGTGGATTGTGATGAGATGCAAGAGCCCCCAATAAAAGTATTTTTTTAAATCAAGGAGTAAAGAAACAACATGGGGTAGAAAAGAGTTCCCTTGGGTGAAGTGGAAGATAGCATTCCATAAGAGGGAGGGGAGAAATCAAATGAGGACAGCAGGGCAAGCTACTGAGTGTTTTGGTAAGTAGTTTAAGTTGTTATGTACCAATTGGATGATCTGAAATGTAAATCTCCACTTAATTTATTTTGAAAAACATTAAAGAAAGAAACATGGACTCTGGAGCCAGATAATTTTAGGTTTGGAGGCTGCCTCCGTTACTCTTTTAACCCAGAAATTGGTGAGCCTTTGTAGAGATAGTTAGTGGAAAAGATTGTATTCAAGCCACAGATTTCAAAGCGCCTAAGCAGGAGGCTTTCTGACCCACTGAATTGCCTCTCTCTCTCCTGCTTTTGCATTCAGGAAGATAAAGGTCCTTTGGCTCTTAGTTGCCCCACAACTCACTGCCATCAAGTTCATTCCTGACCGTACTACCCTTTAGGACAGAGTAGTGCTGCTCCTTAAGGTTTCTGAGACTGTATCTTTACAGGAAGAGAGCCTCATCTTTCTTCCGTGGATTGGCTGGTGAGGTTGAACCTCTAAGCTGTGGTTATCAGCCCAATGCATAGACCACTGTGTCATGAGTTTATCTTAAATAAGAGCCCTTGTTGGTTACTGTGCATTCCTATTAGCTCATTTCTATAAAGCCTCACATAATAAAAATAACGAGCTGAAAATTCATTTAAATTCAAAAGCATCTAGAAAAGTTAACCTGAAAAGATTATTACATGGTCAAAGTTGTTTTTGTTATTTGCTTCTAAAACCAGTCAAGTACACTAAAGTTGCAGGCATTTTTTTGTGGTTAAACTTGGATGTGAAGGTGGAGAGAAAAAGCTCATAAAATCTTGGACAAGGGGTGTGTTATATGAAAGTGAAGCAAGAGCCTCGTGAGGGACTTGGATATTTTAACGTTTCATCTGAGAAATATTAATGTCTATTTCTCTAAGTAATTAGAATTTATTAAGCATTCAGATGCTACTGTAAACAGCCACGTGCCTCTCTGGCCTCTGGTTCCAGCTCTGTGCTGCACTTTCATATGAAAATCTCTTGATTTATTAATAATATTGTATGTCCAGCCTTGTTCTCGTTTCATTCGTATTCTTGTTTTACAAAACCCCTTTGGTCCTGTGACAATCATCCTGTTAGCTGGGAGAAGGAGAATGCTACGGCCTGCTGCGAAGAGTCAGCTTCAGGAACCCAGGGGCCATTCTACCTTGTCCTGTCAGATTGCCAGCAGGTGAATCACCTCAATGGCAGTGATGTTGGTTTTCAGTCATGAGAATTTGCATTGCAGCTCTTTGGTTCCTCTAACCTTCAGGATTCTGGGAGCCCCATTGCATCTGCAACCCAACTTGCCACCAAATGTGTATCATTTGTTTGTTCTGTTAGAGAAAATGTTTGAACTGATCAGCACCCAACAGTGTGCTGATTTTAAGAAAATACACTTTTGGGAGGCAAATTTACATATAATAAAGGAAATATGTTTCAAGTGGGGAAGAGGGCTCAGCCTTTGGTGGGCTACACCTGCAGTCTCTTCTTTACCTTGACTTTTGCTGGTTCAGAGCCATTCCTCTCTCACGCATTAGTGTGCTTCAGCATTTCTGCCTGATGTTAACCAGTTCTCTATCACAAGGAATTGATGAAGGGTTTCTGGCCAACTTACAGATTTGGTGGCTGAGTGGCACAAATGATCTACCTCGTAGCCACAAGGATGGGGAGAGAGCCTCCAAAGACAGACCTGGCGATTTGGTCTTGAAAGAACAGACGTTTGAAACCCCATAGACCAGTTCTGCTCCACATGTGAGTTGCCATGTGTTGGAATCACCTCCACAGAAATTGACAAGAGCAACCTGTACGTCAGATTATGCCAAGCCTGGGCTCAGTCAGTTGTGGCCAGGATAGCAGTTAAGAAAATGTGTGTCAATTTATGTCCATAGACCTTTCAATAGGAGAAAGATTTGGTGGTCTCAGCTCCTGTAAACACTCAGTCTCCGTTACTCCATATGGCATTAACCATAAACCCTAATCGAAGAACTGTTACTACACTGTGGCTCCATACTTAAACTCATGAAGTGATCACTGAAGAACTGGGTGCTAGAGAAAAGTGTGGGGGAAGAAATCAGATAGTGCCCTGTTATCAGCAACAATAGCATCTAGCATGTAGTGTCTTAACAACTTGTCTTAACAAGCAACCATCTAGGTGAAGTTCCAAAGTAGTCGTGTGATCCAAGGATTTTGAATAGGAGACTCTAGGATTAGAGGAGGGAATTATATTAGAGTTTAAATTCTGAAAACCTGATTAGCAGAAGGCTAAGGATGATAGTGAAAGCCCCCTCCGTTTGCGTAGACCTCCTGTGCGTTAAGCCACTAGCTAATTCCCTCAGTTGATTAAACACCCGTGTGAATTGGAAAGTGAATCACTGAGATAAGGGGTCAACCAATTTTTTTATATTCATTAGCCATCGTGGTACATAACAATAATTTAAAAATTATTCAAGAGCTACAAAATGTATTTATAAATAAGGAAAATTTTAAGTAATATTTTAAATGAAAGTATGGTGTTATCTTTATTTTCAATTTTACATCATAGTCACATATCCATGCTGAAGGAGCTGCATAGAACTTATAAGGTAGAGTTTTCTGACCCCTGCTGCAGATTGCTTTTAATTATTTTAAATATTAACATTTTGCTTTTAATTATTTTAAATATTTGCTTGTAATTATTTTAGATATTAACATTTTCCCCCCTTGTTCCATTTTTTAATACTTTTATTGGGGCTCTTAAATCTCTTATCACAATCCATACATTTCTCCAGTGTGTCAGGCACATTTGCACCTAAAAATGCCATCATCATTTTCAAGTCTCTTCCCACTTGAGCCCCTGATATCCGCTCCCCATTTCTTCCCCCACTTCCCCTGGGAACCCTCCTTCATGAGCCCTTGATAAATTACAGATCATTTTGTCCAAATCTTATATCGTCCTCCTTCGCCCTTACCCACTTTTCTGTTCTTTGTCTCCCTGGAGAGGCTTCAAGGTTGATCCTTGCTTTTGACCCATTTTTAACCTGTCCTAGTTTTTATTACTTTTGCAAGGAGACTGTTCTGTTCTATTTTATGGTTGCTATATTTTCCCATTTTGTATGATTTTTATAAGAAATTCTGGATAGGTAAACATATAGCTCAATCAGTTTCTCTGACTACACTAGAAGACACAGGGGGACAGGAGCTGCTAGTACTGATGGATGCAAGAATGTTAAAAATACTCCAACGTGGATTGTGGCAAAAATCGCACAATTCTTGATGTTTGAATCACTAATGTGTGTGATGTATGAGTTATATGTTAATAAAATGTTAAAATACTAAAATTAAAAGATAAAGAAATAATCTTATAATGGAAACACATTAAAAATTAAATACAAATTTAGTCGATTTAGAAAAATGAGAGTTGGACATGCACTTTGAACTGTAGCAGTGACTCAAGAATCTACAGTGAAGAATTATTTATAAACTATTTATTTGGACTTTTTAATTTTTTCAGAAGTAATTTGAAGAGATTTTAAAATGTCATAGACATCAGAAAATTTCAAAGAAACATCAGCATACTCCTTCTTAATCACACATACTTCCAGTCCTCTGTTCTAAAGCTGGTCAATGTTTTCAATTATTTCTCTACATATGTAGGCTGTGAGCTTGTATTTTAATTTTTTCATATTGGTATAAAATTAATATTGTCTTGTGTTATTTGCTTAGGGGAAACAAAATATATAAGAACTGTTTTGAAAATTTGTTCTTATTTAAATATTCCTGAAACCACCCACCTTATCTCTCTCCACTGAAGTGAGGCACTATCCTGCCATTTCTAATAATCACTGAGTGTAGATGGATGCCTCTCTGATGTTGAATTTTGGTCCGATTTTGAAGGTTACATAAATGAACCTATACTTTTCTTCAATATCTTGTTTGAGAGATTGATATGTAGATGATGTTGCTGTCAGGGGCCATCAAGTCATTCCTACTCCCAGCTCCCCAGAAGGAAACACACTACCTGGTCCTTCCTGTGCCATCCTCCCACTTGTTCGTAGGGTGGAGTTTGCAGTGACACAGCCACTGTCAATGAATCTCGCCATCTCCTCTACGGCCTTCCTCGGTTTCACAAAGACTCACCATCCTTACCTCAAAGGAGCATTCTGGCCGTCCTTCTTCCAAGATTGGTCAGTTCGTTCTTCTGGCAGTCCATATATTTTCAATAATCTTCTCCAACACCGCGGTTCAAGTGCGTTGGATTTTCTTTGGTCTTCCTTTTTCAATGTGCAATTTTCACATGCAGAGTAGACCATTGGGAAGACCTTGGTTTAGGTCAAGCCCACCTTAGTCCTCAGAGTATAATCCTTGCTTCTCAATGCTTTAAACAGGGGTTGTAGAGATTGACCCAAAACAAAGTGTAGCTTGGTCACTTGACGGCTGCTTCCATGAGTATTGATTATGGATCCAAGCAAGATGAAATCCTTACCAACTTCACATTTTATTCCATTTATCCCCTGCTACATATTGGTCCAGTTATGAAGATTTACGTTTTCCTTTCATTGAGTTGTAACCCATGCTGAAGACTTCTGCCCTTGAACTTCATCAGCAAATGTTTGAATCCCCCTCACTTTCGCCAAACAAGGTTGTCACCTGCATAGCACAGGGTATTAATAAAGATTCCTCCAGTCCTGATGTGCAGGCTTATTCAGGTAATCTAGCCTCTCTGAGTGCTTGCTCAGCACACAGACTGAGTAAGTAGGGTTAGAGGATGCAGGCCTGACACAAACCTTTGATGATGTTAAAGCACACATTGTGCCCTTGTTCTCTCTCGTGACTTCCTCTTGAACCAGGCACAGGTTGTGCACGAGCACAGGGAAGTGTTCTGGAATTCCCATTCTTCACGGTGCTGCCCACAGTTTGTTGTGATCAAGTTGTTTTTACTGTTGGTCTTTCTCATATAGTCTCTTAGAGTTCTAGTTCAATTCAACAAGTTTCATTGTGGATGTTTTGGTTTGTTTGTTTGTTTGTTTGTTTGTGTAGACTGCTAGTGGTAAACAGCGCTATGCTTCCAGTTCTTGACCCCATGATTTCAACACTGGATATGGGCTTCCAGCCCCTGGGCTTAAGTAACATCACCACATAGCATTGTCATTACCTCCTAGGGATGGATGGTAATAGCTTCTTACTACAACTGAATTGTTGGTCATCTCTACTAATTTAACGTTTTTGCTTACAATTCTTCTGCTTTGCATTGAACTATATTGCCTGTGACTTTCCTGTCTAAAACTCTCATTCAAGGAAATGAAGGAAAACGAACCTACTAAAAATAATAAATAAAATGGACGTAGTAGATTGTTCCTCAAATAATTTTGGTTTATCTCATCAATTTTCATCTTCTTTTGGCTTTTTTCCTTCCAGTGGAGTTTGTTTTACTATCATGTTTCATTTTATTATTGTAAGCTTCTGCTACAACGTTACAATTTCCACAATCTCTTCCGGGATGGCAGTGTGTTCTTTTCTTTCCTGGTAGAAGGAGCCTTGTTTATGTCCTCAAGTTTCAGAACCAGTATTTACCTCTGATTTCAGAGGTATGCAGTTAGCTCTAATCACCAGATATTTCTGGAGTTGTAGCACGAATGGACTTCCTTCTTGTTGACCCACCCACCACTATTGGCAGAGCTGAGAGAAAAATGAAAAATACTACTCTTCAATAAAATTCTAATTTCAGGAATATTTGAGCAGTTAAGTTGTGCTTAACGAATGAAAGAAGAATCGGAGGGTCAACAAAAGAAGGTGCTTTTGCAGTGTTTGTGTGAATAGATCTACACACAGAGTAATAAGGTCAATCCAATTAACTTGCTAGTAAAGATTCCAAATGGGATCGTATACCCAAACATAAGCTCTTTGTGCTTCCCTACTAAACCAAGTTACAAGATCACAGTGCCTTGCTGGTTTCTGATGTTGAATGTGAATGTCATAGGACCATCAACTATCTACGCTTTCATCAGTTGTGGATTCATCAGATACATAGAGAGAGAGAGTTACATCACTCAGAAGTGCCAGACGGCGTCAATTCCTGATACACAAAGTTCTGCTCTTATCAGAAAAGACAGTGAGAAAGCATCGTGTCTTATGAGGAATGAGGCGGTCCTAATTTTCCTTTTGTGCACCACATTTGAACGTTCTCTTTCTCATCTGTGATCATTAGAATTTCTGTCAGCTGGACCTGTTTGTGTGAAAATAGAGTTAGAGTCCAACCTATCGATCAGGTGTAAGTCCCATGAGCCCTCTTCTGGGTTGTCGTCTCTATTATAAGAGGAATCCTGTGCAGAAGCGTGCTTTGTCTTGCCCATTTCCCTTTGTCCACTTCTGGATTCTACATCTGGTTTGTCAATTTCCTGTTAGGTCATCTACTGATCACACTAACCATCAGTGGAATGTCAACTTGTATTGATTCATCCCACCTCAGATTCACGCAGCTCTGCCTTCCCCACCCGAGACCCTCTTCCTGCATCTTCCTCTTTCATGTCCATCAGTAGTTCCCGTAGCTCTATGAGACAGGAGAAGTCTCCCGCTTATATATGACCGATGAACTTGAACCAAACTGGACTTACCTGCTTCTATAGCTGTTTAGGCAATTGTGGATATCAATCTCTATTTGTCCATACATGTATCATACAAGTATCCTTGGTCTTGCTTCTCTAGAGAACCCTGGTGGCATAGCGCTTATGCATTGGCTGCTAAGGTCAAGGTCAACAGTTCAAAACCACGTGTTACACCACAGCAAAAGGTAGAAACATTTTAATGCAATAATGAATTACAGTCTCTGGAACACAGAGGGGAAGCTTACCCTGTTGTAGCGGGTTGTTCCGCATCAGAGTTGACTTGACGGGACCAGGAGACGTTCTAAAGAAACAGAATGAGAAAAGATGAGTTGTCTAAATTGGTTCCGATGTCTAATACAAGCCCTAAAGCTACTGTACATACCCTACATCTCTCGGTAAGTTTTGAGAAATCTATCACTATGAACCAAGAAAGTGTTTTCATCCCTGGCCCTGATGGCACAGTGATCATCCTCTGTGCTACAAAACACAAGAGCAGAAAGGTCAAACCAAGGGCAGCTCCCCTAACAAAAGACCAGGTTTTCTTCTCTCACGAAGAATTACAGTCTCAGAAGCCACAGGAGCAGGTCTACTCTGTCCTGTAGGGTCCCCATGCGTTCGAATGGACTCCATGAAGGTGTGTTTGGGATGTTTGCCAATAATGGTGCTTAGGTTGTATCTGGAGCATTACCTGAGACAGATGCCTTACAAGACACTGCTGCATGGGCCCAGGAAACACCTCCCACGGTTTATGGCCTCCAGATCTCTACCTAGACTTAACTCATAGCAAGTCCCCAAAGTGAAGCCCAGGTGTTGGGCCAGGAACAGCTATGCTCTACCCTGAAAAATATTCTAGAATTCCTTAACTTGTGCAGACAGAAACCTGAAGAATATGTGTCAGGATCGTTATAAATGTTGTGGGATTATTGTGCAAGGAACATAAACTCTGATAAGTCTCAGTTTATTGATATGGCCCACTCAGCACAGATTCTCTGTCCAGTATTGGAGCTTGCGGGGTTGATGTAGTCATTCATTGGTTGGACATCTACAGTAAGTGAAGCAGACATGTCAGACCTACGGTAGCATTCCCTAGGAGAGGGATCCATAGGCTCCGGGAAATTGGCATGGGAGAGTAGACTTGTCAGAATAAAGCCCTAGATGCAAAATCTGACAGCAATGAGGGCATACCTGTGAGCAGAACTGCATATTTATGGAGGCAGCCCCAGCAGGGGTCTGCAAAGATAAGGCAAAACGATTAAGCTGAGTTTGGTTTTCTGTTTGTTTGTTTTCCTTCAAGAAACCTCTGCAGGCAAGAAGGCAACGGGGCATTATATATGAAAGTGTAAATGAAATAATTGTCAAGAAAGAATCTTACATCCAGCAAAATGTGAAGGAGAGACAAGGGCATTTTCAGTTCAGGAGAATTCCAGAAATCTGTAGAAGGAGAATGAGCTTTCAAAGAATACCTAGGGAGTTCATTGGACAGAGAATCAAAAGCAACAGCAACCATCATGAACCTGAACTCAATGAGTAAGACACTACCCGCAAGATATTAACCACATCAAAGCAGTTCTCCAAATATAACACAGGTCTAAAAAGAGAAAGTCACAGATAACAATCTGCTAGGAGACAAACACAAAGCAAATAGAGGGGGAAAGGTACATGAAAGGAAGGCAAGTAGTACACAAGGGAAAAAAGAGACCATCTTACTCGAGATAAGAAAGCAAATATCAAGGGAAGCTCATAAAAAATAGAAAACCATAATCAAAATGAAGAAATTCATAAAAGCCAAGTCAGTAGTAAAATAGCAGCGAACAAAAAAGGACAAGAAAACCCACAAGCAAAAGGAATCCAGCACAGAAATTTCAGAAAACAGAAAACAATAACACCACAAAGACACATAGAGTAAAATAACAGTGACAAATCCACACAAAGCAATAATTACTAAATGTGTCTTAAGAGACAGACAGTAGCCGACTCAACAGGAAAACGGGACTCTTCAATATGCTGCTTACAAGAAACACAGCGTAGATGCAAAGACAAAAATATAGACTAAAAATCAAAGCATGGGTGTGGAAATGATGTTAATGGAGGTCAAAAAGGTACCTGAAATCTGGAAATGATCTTCAAAGTGGGTCTCTGATATGCTCGGGATATCCCCTACAGGCAGCACATATCTCTTGAGAGGAGCTTCCTTCAACTTCCTAAGCATCGCTTGCAAGTCTTCAAGGGACATCAAGACATCACTGCAAAACCAGAAGAAGGACCTGCATGCTTTGGAGGAGCTGGAGTGGTCAGAGGCCCTCCTAAGTTACACATTTCCCGTGCACCTTTCACCCAAGCAGGTGTGTGAGCACTGAGGCCACGTGTAGCGTCACTTCGGCATCTCCTGGCAGTTTGACAAACTTGCTCGAATCAACCTGGTTTCAATTCAACAAGCACAAACTCGACAAGTCTCTCAACCTGCACATACACTAGACTCCTATCCCCAACTGAATCTCTACCTCCTCACACACCTATGCTCTAGAGCCTCATAGACAGTCTTGACGCCTTTTCTCTAGACTCCCTTACTTTGCTGCTCCATCACCTACAGACACAGCTGATGATTGTAACCCCTCTGAAAATCTACTGCCCTTTAAGATCTTTACTGCTGAAAACAAGACCCACATTTCTGGCCAACTAAACCTACCTCCATGCAGAGTCAGCCGTTGCCACCATTCACCGATTCCTTTCCTGAGCACACAGCAGCCTAAGGCAGCCTTGTGACTAGCGTCACCTCCTGAATGTCCTCCTTAAACTCTTTCCTCGCACTTGCACATGCTGACTCGCCACCATGGAGGGGCGCTGGTTGCCTCTGCTCTGGAATCAGTAGCACCTGGCCCACACTCCATCACCCACGTGTCAGCACTCCTGTGGACAAAATCCCCCAAGTAATCATTCATTCACTGACTCCATGCCATGGAGTCGATTGTGACCCAGAGCAACAGATTGAAACAGAGTAGACCTGCCCCTGTAGTTTCCAAGGCTCTGAGTCTTTCCTGGAGCGGAAGGCCTATCTTCCCGCACATAGTGGCGAGTGGGTTTGAACTCCTCACACTGAGGTTAGCAGCTCAATATGAACCCACTACAGCACCAGGGCTCCTGAGTTCATGGTGGATTCCACATGGATTGCCAACATGTAATACTTTTGAACTTCTGATTCAACCAAAGACAATTTTAGCCTCTCAACCTTGCATGGCACTACAGCTTCACATGTCAGCCGTTGGTAGGAATTCACACTACTGTGCCACATAGACCCTACCATCAAGGAGTATTCCTCACTGGCCTGATTGAGCTCGCTGTCACCACCACTGCCACCAGCCTTGGCTTCAGTGTGGCCACCCAGTGAAACAGAACAAGTTATCCTACCTAGTCAACAACCACTAGAAACTCTGTGTTAACATGCTGAAAATGTGCACAAGGCCTTGAGTCACAACGATGGATATCCCTTGTGGAGATGGTCCTGTTCCCTAACAAAGGAAGAGGAGTCTGTGTCTGTGGGTGATTCCTGGGGCACTCGTGGGGAGAAGCTGAGCTGGGGAAGCACCATGGAAGAGCCATGGTCCCCTGTGGTTAAGGGCTGTGCCGTGAACGGAGTCAGAGCAGCCAACCCACTGGCGGTCCAGCAGGAGAAAGCTGGTCATTGCCTGCGGGGATGTCATCCACTGAGTAGCCTGTGTAATAATAGAACCATGTCTCCTAGAGACTGTGAGTCCGAATTAACCTAATAGGATCTGCTTTTGTTTCTTTTGAACGACCACAGTCCAAGAGAGAGGACAGAGCCTTTTTGTGGGGGAGGAAAGCCTCTGGACTCATGTCACTCACTCCATGTTTTACTGACTATTTGGCGCTAGAAGTAACTTTACTTGAGGATAATTTTCTGTTGAGAATCCACACCCGCCCACTTGACATTCCACCACTCCCTCTGTCAGCAAGAATTCTTGGTGCTCATCCTCCTCTGGGGACAGAGTTCACACCAGGTCTCCTCGATCTGTCCCTCTGGCTGCTCCAGGACTATGGAGGACAGCAGGAGGTTTGTGGATGTGGCCTACACAGAGTGCACAAAAGGCCATCTTAGGAGGAAGCCCCTGCCGGGTAATCCTCCAGGCCCCAGCTTCATGGAGCCTGAGGCAGAGGAAATGGAACTGGTGGATGATCAGACAATTCCATCTGCTAAGCGGTTCTCTGCAGATGAGGAGCAGGATGCTTCCTCTTTGCTCTAGCCTTGCTTGGAAGCTTATGATTTTGAGCACTAACAGGGATGTGGTCTGGATCAGCACTCTGGCTTTCACTGGTATGCGGCCGTCAACCTGCCATCAAGTGATCCTGAATGGGTGAATTCCAGGGAGTCTGCTGTAAGCGAGAAGAAGCTGTGCCTCCGGGGTTAGGACATTTTAGGGTGGGTGCAGCATAGCCTGCGACTCATCTCATTGGCCTGGCTTTTCTGGGTCCCCCAACACTGACGGGGTGCTTTGGCTCTGGGCGGCCGTGGTGTTCATTCTGAAGCCATTCTCTGTGTTTCTGAGTACTAGGGAACCCCTTTTGCCAGCCCGGGCTCACTATTCCTTAGAGGAAGCAGAAATGTGCGACTGTCTGTCTGCTTCTTAACCCCATGAGAGCAGCTGAAAGCCTCCATGTGGAGTGGCCAGTTTGGCAGTATTGCCTCCACGTGGGTCTCCCAAGGGTAATGGAGCTGGCCATGGCAGTGGTGAGGCGAGAGGCAGTGAGGGTCCAGAGGGAAGGACCGCGGGTCTAGCACTCAAGGTTACTGTTTGGTAGCAGATGTGCCTCAGTTGGATGTGGTGGCTAAGGCCTCTCCTGATGCTGACCTCATGATAGTCCTTGGGGTTGGCTCACCTCTAGTGGGCCTGGAGCCTGAGCCTGGTGCTGGAACTGCCAGAGCCACTCTCTGCAGGGAACTGTTGGAGCTGGTCACTCCAGGCTCCTGCCAGGGGCTGGAGGGACTGGGACTGGCAACCTGGGACTGCTCCCAGATGAATTGTATGGTCGGATGTGGGCTTTGAGCTGTAGAAGCTCAGCCCAAGCCGGCTGGGGCGTCTGTAGCAGGGGATTGCTAGCCCTGATGGTGTCAGACCATCTGAGCGAATGCTAGGCCCTGCTGCTGCTCAGAAGGAGCTGCTCAGAAGGGGCTGCACCCCTCGTGGTGACCCCTGCATGAGCATCAGGATTCAGGGGTGGTGCTGTGTCACTACGACCCCTGAGCGAGCAGCTGGCTGGGAAGGAGGGGTCAGTGGACGTGGGTGTGAATTCACTGCAAGCAGCAGGCTGGGGAGAAGCCTGCGGATGTACTGGTGGAGAACCTAGCCCTGGGGGATGCAGTAGTGATATTCCGGGCCAGAACCTGCGGAGAGCTCAGCCCCCTGGTTTGAAGAAGGAGGCCCGAGGAGGAGCCGGCAGAATCCACAGGCATTGCTTTGGGCCGCTCTGAGCTGCAGGTGTGGGGAGGAGAGCTGCAGGAGCAGGCAGGTGAGAAGCTGGGTTTCCCATGGTAGCACCCCCACTTGGTACCCTGAGGCAGGTGCATCAGAGACCGGAGGCCCCACACACAAGGCAGCCCTGAGCCAGGGTGACTGTGGGATTACAGTAGGCACCACCAAGAAGAAAGGAGCTCAGAGAGGTGGTGGCCATTAGGAGAGGGGATTGCTGGACGTGGCGTGTCCAGAAGGTTTCAAGTCAACCAATGGACCTTGAACATCATTGAGGACTTGTGAGGGGATTTCTGGAGGGGGCGTGTCCATAAGGCTTCAAGTCAAGCAATGGACCATGGGGGTCAATGAGGCCTTGCAGGGCAGTGGCTGAAGGCTGCAGAGTGATCCCAGGGTTCACCTCCTGCGTCTCGTGGATGCGCTGGAGCGCAGCCCTCTGACCCTCATCCCGGCATTCCACAGAGACAGGATCGCCTGGGTCAGAAGCTGCAGGCAGCACCGGAGGGTCCCCTGTCCTCGGTCTCAGCAGGAGAAACCTGCACTTCTTGGGCCTGGATGTTAGGGGTGTGGCTGAGCAGCCCCTTCAGGTCTGTGTCTGCCTTGAGGTCATGTCTGACAATGGTTCAGACAGGTGGTTGCTCCCAAAAAGATTGTTCAGGAAAAACTATTCTGAGCTTGCTCATTTGTTTCACTGCTGTGGTAGAGAAACATCATGAGTGCAGGTTTTCAATAAGGATCATTTGATTAGTAACTTGTTTCATTGGACCTAACCCCTTGTCGACATGGTCCCCCAGTGGGTAAGTCCTCAGCTATGAGCTCAAAGGTCAGAGCTGCCAACCCACTGGCGGCCCCGCAGGAGAAAGGTGGTCGTCGGCTGCCGTGATGATATCCAGTAATGCCTGTGTCGTCAGTGTCCATGTCTCCTGGGGCTGTGAGTCAGGATTGACCCAGTGGTTTCTGCTTTTGTGTGTCTTTTCTTGACCATCGAAGAAGACAAAGAGAAAGAGGACAGAGCCTTTTTGAGTGGGGTAGGAAAGCCTCTGGACTCATGTCACTTACTCCATATTTTCTGATTAGTTGGTCATAGAAGTAACTTCATGTGAGGACATTTTTTACTGAGAAACACCCCCCACACACATTTCCCATTCCCACCACTCACTCGGACTGCCAGCATTCTTCCCGCTCATCCTTCTCTGTGGACTGAGTTGACACCAGGTCTCCTCGATCTGTTAGCGGGTACTTGTGTGTCCCTCCAGCTGCTCCAGAACTGTAGAGGACAGCAGGAGCTTTGTGGATGTGGCCCACACAGAGTGCACCAAAGGCCATCCTGGCAGGAAGTCCATGCCGGGTAATCCTGTGAGCCCCAGCTTCATGGAGCCTGAGGCAGAGGAAATGGAACTGGTGGATGATCCCACAATTCCATCTGCTAAATGATTCTCAACAGAGGAGAGAGCCAGATGTTTCCTCTTTGCTCTAGCCTTGCTCAGAAGCTTATGATTTTGAGCACTAACAGAGATCAAAACTCTGGCTTTCACTGCTACCTGGTGATCCACCTGCCATCAAGGATCCCTTGGTGAGCTCTGAGGAATCTGCTGTAAGGTACCGGAAGTTTTGTCTCCAAAGTGAGGACAATTTAGGATGTGTCCAGGATAGCCAGGCTTCTCTGATTCCCTTATCTCTAAGGGGTGCTCTGGCTGTGGGCAACCCCGATGTTCATTCCCAAGCCATTCATTTTGTTGCTGTTGTTTTAAAGTGACACGGGCCCCTTTGCCCACGTTAACTGTTTCAGAGTGAAAGCAGAGATGGGAGACTGCCTATCTGCTCCCCGAACCCATCAGGCCAGCTGAAAGCCACCACCTGGAACGGCTAGTTTCGCAGTATTGCCTCCCAGTCATCTCCCAAGTGTAATGGAGCCAGCCATGGGGCGGGGAGGCCAGATGCCGTGATCAGTCTAGAGTGGAGGACCGCTAGTTAGCACTCAATGTGCACTGTGGGAGCATATGTGTGCAACTTGGATGTGGGGACAAAGGTCTCTCCTGATGCTGACTTGGGGATAGCACTCGTGTTTGGCTGACCTCTAGTGTCGTTCGAGGCTGGGCCTGATGCTGGAGGTGCCAGCAATGCTGTCTGGAGTGGGATGTCGGAGCTGGTGTTGTCCAGGAGGACCGGGAATGTCAGCGTACGGATGGCTGCAGGATGAGCGGCTAGGTTGGAGATGCTGTTTGAGATGTAGAAGGGCAGCACAGGCCCACCATTGGCATGTGTGGCAGGGGCATTGCTGCCACAGATGAGTGTCTGAACCATGTGAGTGAAGGGTAGTGGTTTGCTGCTGCTCAGGAGTGGCCTCAGGTGGAAAGGCTGGGGCTCCGGGATGGATCCCTTCTTGTGACCTGCATGTGAGCAGCAGAATGCAGGGGTGGACCAGTTTCCATGGGTGTGACCTTACTGCCAGCAGAAAGCTTGGGAGCAAGCCTGGAGATGTGCTGCTGTAGGACCGAGCCCTGGCGGAAGCAGCAGCAAACTTCAGGGCCAGAGCCCCAGGAGAGCTCTGCCTCCTGGATGGAGGAGGGAGGCCTGAGCAGGGGCCAGCAGGATCCATAGGCATTGCTTTGGGCAGCGCCATCCTGCAGGTGTGGAGTGGTGGGGAGACAGGTGCAGGCAGGTGAGAACCTGGGATTCCCATGGTCGAAACCACACTTGCTGTAGATGATGCAGGTGTGTCAGAGACTGAAGTCCCAAACAGCAGGCATCCCTGAGCTAGGGTGAGAGTGGGATGGCAGCAGGCAACCCCAGAATGACTTGGGAAATTAACAGTAAATATATGCCAGTGTCTGAGAGATGTGGTGGCCATGGGGGAGAGGATTGCTTGACAAGGCATGTCCAGAACTCTTCAAGTCAGCCAGTGAGTCTTAGGGGTCCCACTTCTTCCTCCAAGTCTCCTGCTGCTACCTTGGGTGGGGCTGGGAGGGGCAGTGATGGGAGGCAGCCTGGGCAATCAAGGAGGAGGGCAGTACCTGAAGGCTGAAGTGCACAGCAGCCTGAGTTGCCCAGGGTCACCTCCACTACCCGGTGGATGTGCTGGAGCACAGCCCTCTTGTCCTCATCCAGGTGTTCCTCATAGACAGGTTAGCCAGGATCAGGAGCTGGAGGCAGCACCAGAGGGTCCCTTGTCCTCGGTCTCAGCAGGGGAATCCTGCACTTCATTGGCCCACATGTTTCATGCCTGAGTGTGCAGCCCCTCAGAGTGTGTGTCTGCCTTGAGGTCATGTCTGACAATAGTTGAGATAGGTCATTCCTTCCCAAAAGATTTTTCCACCAAAATTAATGCTGCGCTTTAACTGCTATTGTAGATACATCTTGTGAGTGTTATTTTAAAATAGGGTATCGTTCGATTACTCCCTTGCTTCTAAAGAGCCTTACCGCGTGTCCACAGGGCTCATTGGATTTGCCTTTTGACTTGGAGGCTTTGGAGATGATTTGTCCTCCTGACTTCAACTGTGTCCCGTTCAACTAGGAAAATAGAACAGTAAGGGAGAGAAGCCCACTTGGAAGATTTTAGGGCAACATGGCTGTCAAAGTAGAAGGCTGACAGAATAACTGCTAGATGTGTGCACACTTTTCTTCAGGAGAAAACAAAGTGCATTTTCTTAAAGCAGAATGTCTAATTGTACCAGAATGTGAACCACTGCCAAAGCTGACTTATAGGTGGGCAGTAAGATGTAGAAAGAAAGGGAAAATGAACTTTGCTTACATGTAGGAAACAAACAATGTAATTGTTTTAAGCTTTTGTGATAGTAGATCAAATTTAGTATTTTTTTAATGGAAAAAGCCAATCACCTCAAAATATTGCATGACTGATTATAGGTTTTAATGGTAACTGTGAATTATCATATTTAATATATTTTCCAGTAGAAATACAGTTGAGCAGAGCTCGAAAACATATCCTTTCTAAAATATTCTCAGATGGTAGACATTGTGTATCTGATAAACAATGACAGTGTTAGTAACAGGTTTAATGTTTCACTTGTGTTAGTTAGGTAATATTATGTGAACTGGAAGATGTATGAAAGTCTAGGGGTAGAATCCAACCTGTCAAACAGGTCATAGCCTGATGATGCGTCCTTGGTGATGTGACCTCACTGCAAAAGGAAAACCGAGAACCTCCCTCTCTCTCTGCCACTTTGCCTTCCTGCGTGCTGGGGCTGTACCACTGACCTTGAGAGCTGCAGTCGCCCTGCCAAGTCTCCTCCAACCTTGGATCCACCCGACTGCACCCACTGCCCCGAGACCTTCCTGCATTCTCTCTCCATCACTGCACATGGCTGCAGGAGGAAGGACTTTGGGACTCGTATTGGGATTCAGGCCTTCAGTAGGCCTGGCCTGTGATGCCGTCTATATACTTGCTTCTTGATAATAAGGATCTGGGTTGTACACTGATGAGAGTCGCTGGCTTTGTTTCTCTAGACAAACCAGCCTAATGTAATAATATTCTGTAATGTATGCATTGTATTATAAAGATATTTCCTCTGAGTCCAATGATATTCGAGACTTTTGATGGATGTTGTTTGGCTTTGCATCGTTTGGGGAATTTTTCAATTGAATCTTTCCGATCAGAGGTATGTACCATGTCTCTCTGTAGTATATATGTAACCAGTCCCTGTGGTCATGGACTCCGGTCTCCCAGGGGCCTCACCCCCAGCTCTTCAGCCCACTGGTGAGAAACAAAGACCTGCTGAGTGTCAAGGGAATGTGGGTCCCGCTCCAGCAGCTCTTGCTGAACCACCTAAAGGGTTTGAAAGCTCAGAAGCGTGGGTTTCCCCGATGTCAGCTGCAGAGCAGTCCAGAGGTGTGGCCTGGCTGATAGGTCTCCACCCAGCAGCTCCCCTCTCCTTTCTGCCTCACCATGCTGCCACCTTTCACTGGAAGAGAAATCATCATCATACTCTGCTTACCTTACAGACAGCAGCATCTGCCAGACTCCTCCTTTCACTTTCACTTTGTCTTCTTCTAAAGTCCTTCCCAGAAATACATCCCCCTGAGAAGGCAGAGTGATCAGGTATCTGGTGATTGGAGAGAGATACAGCTAGGGTATAAATTCACCTCTGACATAGCCGGGTTTTACTTTGATAGGGGAGGTTTGTTCCCGATTCCCATAGTGTAAAATACACAGTAATTGTAATAGTACTTGCCACATGGATTCAGTTTGAGATTTGAAGCCATTAACACCAAGTGTTCAGAAAACTATCTGGGACATTAGGAATAATAAACAACCAATTATTATCTATTGAACTTAGTGAGACCTGCTTTTGTTTGCATTGGTTTCCAAGTTGCTTAACACAATGCCTGCAGCCTCGAACAAGCTTAATTTATGACGGGTTCGTTGGCTGGCTGGATAAATTCACGCATGCACGAATGGTTGGAGAGTGACACTCTCACATGTCTCCTATGACCGTAGCTGGCATATGTCTTGAGCATGGGCTTGAGGGCAAGAGTGCTTCTTGGTTGAGGCTTCTAGCCTCAGAGAGTTAACCCTGATCTTGGCCAGAGATGTCAAGCCTCGGTGTAGATTCTGGTTCCAGGCATATACCTCGCACAGATTGACAATCATTTATTTTCATTTCTTCCCCACTCCGTGACTCCACACTTTGTTGCCTATGAAATGGCCATGACAGTCGTCCTTTCCCAACAGGAAGGAGCACAATCGTCAGAGAGTCTGTAGGTTTGTTGTTGTGTTTGCTCCTCAGGATAAAACAGACTCTAGAGGGGTGCAAAGCCATAAAGCTGCTTGAAGTTTCTATCGTCTCTAATTGTTTTTGTTCTGAAAGTACAAATATTCTCTAATGGTTGACGTACTTATCTCAATGTGTAATACTTTATCATTTAATCTCTTTTCACCCATTTTAAAGTTGTTTCACTTAAAAAAATGTTAAGGTAAAACATGGCTGTCTTTGGAGCCCTACTTAAATCTTACCTCAGTTCAAGAACAGTTTGTTGTATTCCTGTGTCCTCGTAGGATACTCACTTCTAGGACACGATTGCTGAGGACAAAAATCGGGCAAAACCAAATGTGTTGAAAACATATAGGGGTGTCCAGTTATTAAAAGATATAGCCTTGGGCATTTTAAAGATAGTTGAACAAATGGCCAATCCAGCAGGGAAGCCACAAAGACCACGTGGAAGAAGCACACCAGCTGTGTGATCATGAGGTGTTGACGGGAAGAGGTGTGAGAAGTTAAAAAACAAAGCAATGTGAAGGGACATAGATGTAGTGGAGACCCAAAACCCACCTGTAAAATAAAAGGACCATCCCTTTCAGAAAGGCCACAGGGAAAGGATGATAAAGCCCTGATGGACCACATAACTATCCTCTAGTTCTTTAATTAATTTTCTCCCCTTACTATTTTGGCTTTTTGCATTTTACCCCATTAATCACACTACATTTGCATATGCACATCTACATATTTAAGATTCTTTGGTACGTGAAAGCCAAGAGAGAGAACCCTTCTGAAACAGTAACAGGAGTAATGATTCCCGGAGCATACAGGAAGTGGGGGAGGGCAGGGAGTAGGGCGTGGATAGCATTGATGACGGTACAAATCTACTCGAGGGTTCAAACAACAGAATTGTATGTAGATGGATATATTGGATTGTGTAAGATATGGCACACACAAAAAAGTATAGGGAAAGAATCATAAGGCTTCCAAGAGGGTAGATGGGTAGGGAAGGGATAAAGGTAGCTGATATTAAGAGGTTCAAAAGAAAGTGGTTTGAAAGTGATTGTGGTAGCATTCTTGTATTACTTCTTGAAGTGATTGAACAAAGGACTGGGAGGATATGTGTAAGAGCTCCCAATAAAATGATTAATACTATATCTAAAAAGAATTATGTACAGATTTTATATAAAGTCTCTCGACTAATCACCAAAAAGCAATAAATCACCAGTGACAAACAAAACAAAATTTGAACATTTTGTGCTTCAAAGGACAATGAAAAAATGAAAACCCATAGAATGAGGGGAAATATTTGCAAATTATATAGCTGACTGAGAACTTGTATCTAGAATTAGAAAGACCTAAAAATAAATTCAAAAGAAAATGCATGGAACAAAATGGGCAATAAACAACTTGACACGATGCCCAACATCATTAGGCATCAGGAAACACAAACCTCAACCATGAGCTGCCACTTCCCACTCAGCGGGATGGCTGCAGTCACGTGGACAAGTGTGCGGTTTGATGAGGATGTGAAGAAGTGGAGCCATCATCCAATGAGGGTAGGGAAGGACAACAGGGTAGGTGTTTTGGAAAAGAGGCTGGCAGCTCCTCAAAGGTGAAACAAACGTGTGTTAGTCCGTGTAGACTAGAGAAACAAATTCATGAACATGTGTATAAGAGAGAGTTTATATACACGGTAATTTTACATTCACACAGCCTCCCAAGCTAGACTTAGTCCAAGCCCATAAGTCTGATATTAGTCCATATGTCCGGTACCAATCTATAAAGTCCTCTTCAGATTCACGAAACACATGCAATGACGCCAAATGCAGGACGACCACAGGTCAGTGGCTAGAAAGTCTTCGGATCCAGTGGTGTTTTAAGCATCTCAGTGCTGGCAGGGGTCTCTACATAGCTTCTCCAGTTTCAGAGGTCTGGTGGCATCAAGGTAGGTCCATGTGACTTCTCCAGCTCAGGGCACTAGTGTAGTTCCATGTGTCTTGTCAGCTGCTATGTCTCCCAGGAAGTGACCCAGACAGAAAAAGTGTCTTCCACCTCTGAGGAAGAAATACAGGATTTCCCAGAATTCTCAGGAGAGGGCCATGCCCACACAGAGGCCTCACTGGCTATGCTATGAGTGACAGGCTAGACTCCAACTCTACACGCTTTTCTTGGTAATCATTTTATTGGAGCTCAGATAATTCATCACAATCCATCCATCCATCCATCGATTGTATGTCAAGCAAATTTGTGCATTTGTTGCCCTCATCATTCTCAAGACATTTGCTCTCCACTTAAGCCCTTGGCATCATCTAATTTTTCCCCTCCCTCCCTGCTCCCTCTTCCATCATGAACCCTTGATAATTGAAAATTTATTAATTTGTCATATCTTTCAATGTACAATGTCTCCCTTCACTCGCTTTTCTGTTGTCCATCCCCCAGGGAGGAGTTTATATGTAATTCCTCATACTCGGTTCACCTTTTCTACCCCACCTTCCCTCCAGCCTTCCAGTATCAATATTCTCACCTCTGGAAATCAACAGAAGGGCAGTGGCAAAAACAAGGGCAAAGAATTGGAGGATGAACACTGGCATCTCTTTTGCAAAAGGAGTGGGTATTGGCCCAGATCAGAGATGAAATCAGGAAGTTTCTAGAAACCAATGAGAATGAAAATATGACGTACCCAAACACTGGGATACAGCAAAGGTATTAATCAGAGGAAGGCTGATAGCAATAAATCCACATATGAAAAAAGAGAGACTTATGGTTGATATGCTGGCCCATCCCTACACTCTTAATCCTCAAATGGACACACGATTATATAATGACCACAACATAGGACTCAGAAATACCACACATTCGTATATAACAACAAACAAACACATTTATGTCCACACAAATTTGTGTATGACAATGCTCATTGCAGCATTAGTCATCAGAGTAAACCTAGCACCAACTCATATGAATTCATAAATGAACACATGATATATGGAGCAGCGACGGAATAGAATAGTATTGGCAACTAAATAAATTAAGTGCTGACACATTCTACAAAAGGGATGCCAGTCACCCAAGAGCACAGCCCTATTTCGTTTCCTTCAACGTCTAGAAGATGCAAATGCAAACAGAGAGATGAGTGGTAGTCTGCGACTGCAGTGATGGGAGCCAGGATGGCCAATGGGTGTTGAGTGTCGTGTTGCAGGGATAAAAATGCCCCAAACTTGGTGGTCAGGAAGGCTGTACAGCCCCTGGATTATTTCTTTGGAAGTAGTGATCCTAGAATGGAAAGATTTAATTGGATACTCCCATGGGTGATCTTTGGGTCCACCTACAAATACAAATCACAATTGATGCCAATCAGGAGCTCAATCATTTAATAGGTTGCAAACTTGCAATACATTGAGCAGTCAATGATCAGAGGCCAAAATGAAAACTGAAAGGTGAGTTTCTGAGCTGCCTGCAAAGGAGAACTGTTCTGGTAAGGCGCAGTCCCTGAAGACAGACGAGCAGATCCCATGTGAGGTTTTGAGATGCTTCAGGGTGGGTGGACTTTCAGAAAGGATGTGTTCTGCCATGGACAGGCCTTTGGCTCAGATACCGTGGCCACTGGAGGGCTGTGTCTGGAGGATAGCTGACGTGCAGAAGCTTAGCGCTGTCGGTGATTTACTAAGTGTGGGAAGCGCAGTTACCAGAGTGAAGCTGTTGTTGGCGGGCTGGATTCAGAAGCAGAGTCACGAGAGGGAGGCGGTCCCTGCTCTGGGTCACATCGGAGCGTGCGCTGACCTAAACGGGATTGGGGTTTAACCTGGAACCAGTCGTTTTGTTAGCTCTCCCTGGAGATAGATCTATACCTGGGTCCTTGGCCCCGTGTGAGAAAGAATTCACATCGAAGCCTGGTTCATGATCCAAGTGAGTTTTATGAGAGTTAGAAGTTTCAGGTTTACAAGGCACCCATAGGACTCCTCCTGACCATGCAGCCTGGCCGAAAGGGCTCAGAGTCACACAAAGTTCTCTCTCCCTCACCCTCAGGAATCTAGGTTCCTGCCTTTTCAAGGATTCCACGGGGAGGCGTGGTGGACGACCCCTGATGGAACCCATTGGCTGAATTGAATTCACCTGGCCTAGGTGGGCCAATCCAGTTGGCCTAAGTGGGTCAATCCAGGTGGCCTAGTTGTGCCAATCCAGTTTTAACGCCCACCCATGCTTACCTGCGGGAAACTTTAGGCTCTGAGCATGTGCAGTGCCCCACTCCTTGTTCCCCTGCTTGGCTCTCTGGGCATGCATTAATGGGCATCTTTTAGCCCTGCGCTAGTCTGCCTAACAGTTTCCTTTCCTAAATATTTAAAATAAGTATTTTTAAGTTCCTATCCCCTCTTTGGGTATTTCCTCAGAGAAGCGTTCAGGAGAGAGCTTTAGGCTGTCCTCATCCTTATTGAAGGGGTTTCAGCAAGTGCTGCCATTTCACTTGTTTAAGTACCTCTTTCTAGCACTAGTGAAAAACAGCTGGAAGTAATTTCTGTAATAGGGGCAGCAAATGATTACAGGACAGTTATGATATCCTGACAAAGACAGAACTCAGGCAAAACCATCCAATAAGCCTGGCAACCCCATCTGCAGAGGAAACGACTGAGGCTAGTGGAATTACATCTCTTGTCCAAGACCCTGCCCTCGCAAATGGGTCCAGGCAATAAACAGCATGGGTCCTTGGGGGGACCCTGTGGTTATTAATGTCCGTGACCCGCGCAGGACTGGGTGCACACTGCTAAGCAGAGGGTCCCCCAAGGTACTGGAATTTTGAAGACAGCATGCCCCATTGATTAGCAGCTAGGGGGAGACAGCGAGGAGGTCCTTTCCTGGAAGACGCAGGGCTGGGATGGATGGAGGCCTCCAGCCTGGTTACCAGTGTGGGGCTACTCACAGAGAATTCCCCAGCACAAGGAGGACCCAGATGGTGGGGAAAGAAGGCTGTGGGGCAACCATCATCCCCAGATCTGTGCTCCCTTTCCTGGCCTGGAGGCCTCCCAGGATAGAGAGGGCAGAGTTGGGCCACAGGCCTGATACAAGCAGGATCCCAAGGCTTTCAACCTTGGCTTTTCTGGTGCACCTCCGGCCCCGCCCTTCTCTTTGCCCCTGGCTCTGCCCACCATGCTTGCCCCGTCCCGCCCTTGCCCACCCATCTCTCCTCTGCCTCAGGCCTTAGAGCACCTCCCAGTAGCTTGGCATCCTCTTCCAACAACCACCATAGATGTGGACCTACCAACCTGCATTCACCTCCCTCGAGCCCCTTCGCCACTGCAGCTGCGACTCCCTTTGGGTCAGCTCCTGGGGCCCTGGCCAGGAAAGAGGCGGATGGAGGGTGGCACGGTACTGTGAGGCTTCCAGCTGCAGGTCGAGGTCCTACAGGGCGTCCACGGGGCAGTGGTCCAGGACACTGCTCTGGGGAAGTTTTTTCCTGGCAACAGGGCACTTTGTAGACTAGAGGGACCACTTCACCGGGACCCCTTACTATGGACCTAGAAAGGTGCCTCTGATTGCCCCCATGCCGGTACTACAGCAAGGAATTCTACATCCATGTGCATGGTGGGATTGATCTGTAGGACTCTATTTTGTGTACTTTGTTGTTGGTCTCAGATGTGAGATTGGGAAGGCCTGAGGTAAGGCAGGGCTAGGGGTCCCTGAGTCCCGAACTGAATGCCTTGAGGGAGATGGAAGGGAATCAGGAGCCCCGGAGGGGAGAGTCCTGGGACAGGAACAGCGCTGTGAGGATGAGTGAAGGCCAGTGTCCCGGGACAGTGTCAGGGAGCTGGAGGAGCAAAGGCTGATGGTGGCGCCTGGAACAGGTAGTAGTCTTCCTGAAGAGGATCCTGATGGCTAACCATCGGGGAAGGCTGACTCTAAGGCAAATATTAAATATAGAAATGTTGGGGAATGAAGAGTGAAGTCAGATCCCAGGCTTGGAAGTGGCAGAGATAGGCACGGTGGTAGACTCAGTCCTGAGCAAGGAATACACCATCTCTCTCTGGGGCTGCTGGGCAGGAGAGAGGGCTAGTGTAGGGAGGTTAGTGAAGAGAGGGCGTCCTTAGACACGTCATTCATGTCTGCGGTGGCTCTTCTCAAACTTTGCTTGGCAGGAAGATTCATGTATGAACGCTGAAGGAATATAGAGATCTGCATGGAAATGGGAGAATATATTCTCTGTGGACACTGCCCACAATGAATCACAGCTTCATTTAGGCCGTAGGTCCACAAACTGATTAGGCCTCCTAGACCCTGATTCAGGAAAAAAAGAAATTACTCAGCTCACCTCTCCCCTTCACCCAGCAATGAACTCTCTTGCACCAGATATCACACAATCCCCAATAAAGTGGAGCCATCTCCCTTTTCCGCTCCCCTGCATGGTGTGAGCGGCCCCCTGGAGGCAGCATGGCTCACTGTAAAAAGCACTGATTTAGATCCCTAGACAAATTTTTGCTTATTGTGTATATTTGGTTTGCTGCTTTTGAGAAAGATTGTTGCGGGCCCCCAGTTAAGGCAAATAAACTTGGACACTCTTCTTGATAATGCAGGAAATTGAGATGTTGGATGTCCCTGAAGCCAGCTCTTGAGGGCCAGTCCTGGTCAGCCTTGCCCTCGAGGTCCTTAGTTCTATCCTCTGTTGAGTCAGGAAGCATTGTTCGCTGTGTGTGTCTGCATTTAACTTTTTATTATGAACTGGCTATAGGTTTACAGAGCAAAGTGGTTTTCCACTCAGTTGTTCATATGCATTTTGTTTCATTGTCTTTACCATAAGTAATGCCACTTATCTCACTTCCTCCCTCTATTTCCCACCTTCCAGGGTCATGAGGTAGACCTCAAGTGTTTATTCATTCTCTATAATTGTTTTATTATTATGAAAACACGTCACATCATTTATAAAACAAATATGTTAATGCACAATCGCAATTTTAGACAATAGGTGAATGCATCATGGAAAGCATTTTCTAACTGTGCTTGGAAGCCAGTTACCCCCCAGAGATAGCATTGTACACTGTACCCTTTTTCCTTGTATTATTAATATTTTTAATAGGAAGGTGTTCTATGTCCTCTTGTTATCCTTGAGTTTGTCAGTTTATGCTCCACCGTGGCAATCACTGTGGAGGCACTGCCCTGTGGGACGGAGGTGAACCCCACATTTTATGTCCTTTTTCTCTATAGTTTCACTGTAGCAAAATAGAAGCATAGTGGTCAGGTCAGAGGTTTGTCCTCAGCCACCCAACTTCTCAGAGGCATATGCCACTATGAGTCTCCTTTCTTTGTTCCTCAGGCACAAGTAAATCTAGGAGAGGCCACATGCGGGCTGTCAAGGCCAAAGTTTTCCCATCTAAGGAAACAGACTGATGATCAATGGCAATTGCAGACTGGAAAGGAAAGGGAGTCTCTGTGAACTTGCTTTATTTGGAAAACTCCACCTGAGGAGTCCTTCTGGGCTTGGAGGGAGATCAAAGAATCCCAGTGAAGGAAGGTGAGAGTAGAGAGCAAAGGGGCTGGAGGAGACAGCGCCCTGGGCGAATAGCTGGAGGCAAGGACAAATGATGTGGAAAGGGAGAGGAGAGATCAGAGGACAGAACAAAAGCCAAGAGCTCTAAGTGAGCCTGAGAAGGGAACAAAGAAGTCACACCCTATTATAATCTCAGGGCTATGGTTCATAATAATCTTTGGGGGTGCTCTGTTCCCTCCTGATTGGGAAGTTTGAATGTGGTGGGGCTGATGTAAACTCAGGCAGGCAGGGACAGTCGTTGGGACTCGAGGGAAGATGGAAAGGGTTATGGGGAAGAGACCTTTGTAACTGCTGGGAGCTGCTCCATGCTCAGCTGGACCTATCAAGCCTGCTGTTTGATACTAGGGATTACACGCATAATACTGGACAGGGTGGCAACCAACCGATAGCTGCCATGTCTCGGCATGGTCCACTGAGCGCCATGGTGGCTGGAGCCCAGCCCTAGACAGCTCTGCATACATTTGACTGGTGAAGGCACACAATGTTCCTGCGAAACATTTTGAAACAGTGAAACCGCCAATGCCCCAAATTTAGAACTATGCACACTAAACTGAGGGGTCCCGGGAGCGGCAGTATTCATGGGGCTCAAGACACCCAATAGCCGACGATGTTCTCCCGTCGGTCCCACGTCTCCTGATTCCTTTAGGCGGTGCTGGATGTGTCTCTCGATTCCTCACATTTCCCTTTTCTGCATGATGCCTAATATTGAAAAGCACTGCTGAGGCTAAATATTCTTCTTTATCCTGCTAAGCGTTCTATGGCAAGAGCATGTCATTATACGAACAAAGCGATGACCAAGAGTGGCACAGTTACCCTTTGTCCTACACTATGCAAACTGCTTGGAACCAGTCACATGGGTCACACCCTGCCAAACCATCTACTAATTGTGTAATCACGTCAGAGTTGGGCGATGCCTGGAAGTTCTTAAATGTATTGAAATTTTCATTTTTAGCTGAATACCATCTAAAGTAATATGTCCCTACATCTCAGCACATGCTTCCAAATTAAAACCCAACCAGGTATAAGGAGTCGCACAGATGTCGTTAACATTCCAATCACATGTTAGCATTGATTGATGCTACAGTTCCATGGTTTGACGTCCCAGCCACTGACCAGTTTGTTAAAATTCAGGCACGGTCCCTTCTAGTTCGTCGTCTGTGTTTGCTGGCGTTCCCACAGTTGGTGTGAGTCCTCTCGCCACTTTTGCACAATGTGCTCAGTTTTAATAGACTCCTGCAGGGCCGCTCCCGCCACCGGGCAGCAGTGGCAATCACTATGAGTCCAATGATGGCTGCAACGATCATACCCACGAATCGACGACATCTCTGTATCATCTCCGACACTATCTGCAACACAGGGGATGGCTCTGCACTGCTTTCCCATCTGCGGCTCATCTGAACCAGGAGCCACACTCGCAGCTGGCTCTTGAAGATGAAGGCGCTGTCTTTAGAGAGGTTGATAAGCAGAGTGAGGTTAAGTCAAGTGTTCACTTCACAATTAGAGCATGTGGCACTGAGGGTAGCCTCGTCTATTATGATGTTTCCAACAGCAACCACGTAAGGCATCCTTTCACAGGAAACTACGTCCACATCTTGGTGTTATGGTCATTGTATAGAGACCTAGACTGGCCAGCAGTAGAAAAGCTTCCTAGATATCCCATTAAAGGATTGGTGTCAGGAGGGATTTTCCACAAGTCCCACTGTTCAGGTCCTGTCTTAGATTTAGCAATCAAGGACGTTGAGGTACAAGGCTCCCTTGAGGCCAAGCCATTAACTGTGTCCCGATGGTGCCAATACCATCAGAGGATTCACGCATCTGCAGTAACTGACAGAGTCACATGATGTAAAATCAGATTCTTCAGAGCGATGTGTTAGAAGTTCCCCGTGGGGCCCCCAATCAATGATCGGGACAGTGTCATTTCTTAGTACTTTTCCATGGGGCCCCTGACACTTGAGCCATTTGAGTCTAGTGGCTTTGAAAGCCCAATTACCCATGGGATTCCAGGTTTCCCTATCTGCTCTGTGCTTCATCAGTTTTACCTGAATTATGGTTTTAAGGCCTCTCAAGAATTGGACACCTATAGGGTACTGGGGAACTTAGGGAATCTAGAAGTCCTTTGTGGCAGTTACATCATCAAAGACTCAGGGTGATGCAAAGTTAGGTGTGGCAGTTATACACTCTCCTGACAGCCTGAGGGAAGGAGTGGAGTCTAGCCTGTCAATCAGGTCAGACCCAATAATACCTCTGTTTTGGCAGTGCCTTTTCCTGGGGTTTCTGGGAATTCCCATCTCCCTCCCCGGAGTGGGAACACATGCTCTCCCTTAGAATCATTCCTCTTGACAAGTCAAATGGAGCCAGAGCCCTGGAGCTGGAAGAGCCATGGGAGGCCCACACCAGCGCTGAGATACTGTCACTGCCCCTGGATCCTTAAGACTTTCTACCACTGGCCTGTAACCTTTCTGCATTTTTGCTGTTGCATGTGTTGCATGAATCTGAAGAGGAATTTATAGACTCATATCAGACATACAGACTAATACTGGACTTAGGGACTTGATCTGGATGGGGTTGGAATGTTTTCTTAATATACAATCACCCTTTGATATAAACCACTTTCTAATGCACATATGAGTATCCATGGATTTGTTTCTCTGGTCCACCTGGACCTACACAGTCTTTCAATCAGATGAAATTAATTGGTGGTGCTAAATAACGGAGGGTCATGTGACGTCAGAAACATGTGTGCTAACTAGAGCAAGTCTTAAGAAGGGAATCATTGGAGGCTGTCTGGCCCCTAGAATTATCTTGAGGAGAGATGGAGGCAAGTAGTGTGTCTGGCCAAGCTTGGAAGAACAGCAACAATCCTGAAGCTTGTGAAGCTTCTGCTGAATGAAAATTATCACTGTTGTGAAGTTAGTAAGAATATCTTGCCCAGAATCTCTGGGCACTTGGAGATGACTAGAAACTGATGTGAGAATGGTACCTTATAAAGACTGCATCAATGTGGCCTTAAAAAATGTGGTCGTGTAATGAGGGGTTGTGAAATTATACTTGAGACTCCTACTAGAGAAGTGGGTGCTAAGAAATGTATCCTGACGTTCAGGTAGTGTTGAATATGTGGAATAAGTGTCAAAAGTAAAGAAATCGGCTTACCTGAGATGACGATAGTTTCCCTGGGCTCGAGATGGGTGATCTCAGTGGGGCCCTTCAACCCTGGGCACTGTCTATCCTCCATTGCCAGTCCTAGCAGCCCTGAGCAGAACGTCCTTCATGTGATATGGAAGAGGGGATCCTTCCCGCCTTCTTTCAGGGAGGGCAGTCAATTCCCAATGTCCTCCTTGTCTGCAATGTGGGCAAGGCTTTGGCAGAAAAGGAGGATGGGCTCATTGTCCCACCAGGAAATCCTTCAATGAGGGTCCGGTTGATTTGGACACACTTATCCTACCTGTAAGGTCTTTAGCCAGCATCTGATATTTACTTTTGTCCCTTTGTGGTTGGTTGAACTTTTCGTGATCCTCCCTGTTACTGAAAATGTGAACGTTGCCCTTTGAAGGTCTCGCTGTGCTGACTCAGGGCCAGGCTGTAATTGCTCGTCTTCTCTTTATGTCAGGTCCTGACTGTGGAATGTGGTGTGAATGACATCAAGTAGTCCCAGCTGGTGTCGAGGGTCCACTCGGGAGTACTTATATAGACAGACCCTCTGGAAGCCAAAATAACAATTGGGCAGGGGTTTCTTTGGGCTCCTGAAGGATTTCTCTAATTTTGTCATAATTGACTGCCTTATTCACGGTGTTTTGTAAGCCGCCAATGACACGAATAGCCATGTCCTCTCAGAGAGTGAGGTCCCCATGACCGAGCTGATGGTTCCAATTAGGGTCTCGTGGAGAACAGCATCGGAACCCACTGCTTTTTTCCAGCGATGGGGCATGAATTTCATCCCCTCTCTGTTGTGCCGCTATCCAGGCTCTATAGCCTCCCTGTGTTCTGGGGTTAATGTGGTTGTGAGAATTATATAGATATCATGCGGGTAAAATCGTATGGCTGAGTGAGATATTTAAATTCTTTCATAAAAGTGGATCAGAATAAAAACATCCCAGGCAGTTCTTGAGAGCAGATAAATCAGAGAGAGTGAAAGGAATGGGTCCTTTCACTAATCCTTCAGCGTAGGAAGCCTCATGCAGACAAGGCACGGGGAAGGTTCTGAAGATGGAATTGTTACATACAACATAACAGATTCGGAGGCCTAAGCAGCGGAAAGTACGCTAGCAAAGGGTGGAGACAAAGGCAGCAGAGGAGAAGGTGTCAAGTAGCAGAGACCATGGTGGCAGTAGATGGGTTGACAGAAGGGAGGTGGGAGGGATCTTGGAGGAAGATGACTGATCTGGGGTGTGTGAGCCAGAATAAGGAGAAGACAGTGGAGTGGGAGACATGGGAAAACAGAATGTTGGCTTAGAGATGTTGCGAGGAGCTGGAGGTTTCCAGGAGGAGACAAGATTCAATTTGTAAGGGGGAGGAGAAAAGGCTGGTGCACATGACGGTGTCACTGTGACCACAGGTGTAGCTGAAGGCGGCTGAATGTGACTCCAAGGGTAAAAGACGATTCATTGATTGAGCAGGAATTGAGGATGGTACACACTTGATATCAGAGGGGATGGGAAGCAAGAACACAGAAGCTTGGCACCTGTACACAGCTCTTTACCAATACATACTTATATAATTTCCAGATATTAATGAAATCACACTTCTACTTATCATCTATCATACATATAAAACACTGAGTCAAATTATATCTGATATAACATAGTTGAACAAAGGAAATATATGCAATAATCACATACAAAGAAAATACATCAACAATTACAAGCCTCGCTTTTGCAATGGATCACGTTGTCATAATTGATAGGTAGAACTACCTTCTACTGCTACCCATTCTGTATTACCTTTGCCCTCAGCAAGCACCTCAGCTGGCTGTGGTTTTTGGCCTGACGGGTTGCCCCAGACGTTCATTCCTGAGGGGTGTGGGCCATTATAAGTCCTGTTAGGATTGGGTTGCTGTAACTTACCATTTACTTTAATCACAGGGCATGGTAACACTAAGAGTCGGCCTATGGGATCTCCTGGATTCCAGACATATTCTTCTTTACCTCCATTATGTAGTACCAGTCCAATTTCTCCTTGGTAATCAGGATGAATCACACCACTTAGTACAGTGACACTCTTCCTGACCTGTTGATCCAAAGGCATGAGAAGTCCAAAGTGGCCAGGGGGCATTCTCAGCTGCCACTTCAGTGGAATCCGTGCTGTGTTTCCAGGTGGGAGAGTTCCTTTCTTCAGGACCAGGACCTCCAGGCCTGAGGAACACAGGGTTGCTGGGACAGGAAGCAAACATGCTTCAAGGGGATCACTAGGAGTAATAGTGAGTGGTGCCACTCCAGCTTCCACCCCTTGGTTCCTGGACCCATGAATTCTGGCTCTTGGAGACACAGCACCATATATTGGCCGCTGGTTTAGAGCGTATACAGCTTCCTGGAGATCAGGAAGCCCCACAAGTTGTTGCCACCTAGTGGGCGCCGTAATTGTGTCTTTAGGAGCCCATTCCATCGTTCCATCAAGCTGGCAGCTTCAGGATGATGAGGAACATGATACGGCCAGTGGATTCCATGGGAATGGGCCCATTGCCGCACTGTATTTGCTGTGAAGTGAGCTCCTTGATCTGAAGCAAAGCTATGTGGGATGCCATGCCGGTGCATGAGGCATTCTGTGAGTCCACAAATAGTAGTTTTGGCAAAAGCATCACGTGCAGGGAAGGCAAATCCATATCGAGAGTAGGTGTCTATTACAGTAAGAACAAAACGCTGTCCCCTCCATGATGGAAGTGGTCCTATGGAATCAACCTGCCACCTAGTTGCTGGTTGATTTCCCCGAGGAATTGTCCCATCTCTTGAACTTAACATTGGTTTCTGTTGCTGGCAAATGGGACACTCAGCAGTGGCAGTGGCCAAGTCAGCCTTGGTGAGTGGAAGTCCATGTTGCTGTGCCCATGCATAACCTCCATCCCTGCTGCCATGTGCACTTTGTTCATGTGCCCATTGGGCGATAACAGGGGTGGCAGAGGAAAGAGGAGGACCAGTCTCCACAGCATGTGTCATCTTATCCACTTGATTATTAAAGTCCTCCTCTTCAGAGGTAATCCTTTGGTGAGCGTTCACGTGAGATACAATTAACTTTACTTTCTTGGCCCATTCAGAGAAGTCTATCCACATACCTCCTTGTCACCAATTTTCCAATCATGGTCCTTCCAATTCCCTGGCCATTCAGCCAAGCCATTAGCCACAGCCCATGAATCAGTATATAATCTCACATCTGGCCATTTTTCCTTATATGCAAACTGAACGGCCAAGTGCACTGCTCGAAGTTCTGCCCATTGGGAAGATTTCCCTTCACCACTGTCCTTTACGGAGATCCCAGAAAGGGGCTGTAGTGCTGCTGCTGTCCACTTATGAGTGGCACCTGCATATCGTGCAGAGCCGTCCGTAAACCAAGCATGACTTTTTGGTCTTCACTTAAAGTATGGTAAGGAACTCCCCAGGAAGCCATAGGTGCAGACTGGGAGAAAGGAGGCAATGTGACAGGAGTGGAGACTGTTGGCATTTGGGCCACTTCTTCATGCAGCTTACTTGTTCCTTCAGGTCCTGCTTTGGCCCGATCTTGTATATACCACTTCTATTTAACAAGGGAGTGTTGCTGCGCACATCCAACTTTATGATTATGTGGGTCAGACAATAGCCAGTTCATGATAGGTAATTCAGGCCTCATGGTGACTTGGTGGCCCATGGTGAGGCCTTCAGTCTCCACCTAGGCCCAATAACAGGCCGACGGCTGGTTTTCAAAGGGGGAGTAGTTGTTTGCAGAGGATGGCAAGACTTTACTCCAAAATCCCAATGATCTACGCTGTGATTCACCAATAGGGGTCTGCCAAAGACTCCACACTGCATCTTTATCTACAACTGACACCTCTAGCACCATTGGGTCAGCTGCATCATATGGTCCCAGTGGCAAAGCAGCTTGCACGGCAGCCTGAACTTGTTGAAGAGCCTTTTCTTGTTCTGGGCCCCGCTCAAAAATGGAGGCTTTTCGTGTCACTTGATAAATAGGTCGAAGTAGAACACCCAAGTGAGGAATATGTTGCCTCCAAAATCCGAAGAGGCCCACTAGGCGTTGTGCCTCTTTTTTAGTCGCTGGGGGAGCTAAATGTAATAGCTTATCCTTCACTTTAGTAGGAATATCTCAACATGCCCCACACCACTGGACCCCTAGAAATTGTACTGATGTGGAGGGTACCTGAATCTTTGTTGGGTTAATTTCCCAACCCCTTGTACGCAGATATTGTACCAATGAATTTAGAGTCTTTGATACATCCTCCTTAGTGGGTCCAATCAGCATAATGTCATCAATATAATGGACCAGTGTGACACGTTGTGGAACAGACAGGTGGTCAAAGTCCCTTCGGACTAAATTATGGCACAGAGCAGAAGAGTTGATGTACCCCTGGGGGAGAGTTGTGAAAGTATATTGTTGCCCCTGCCAGGTGAAGGCAAACTGCTTCTGGTGGTCCTTTGAGACTGGTATGGAGAAGAAGGCATTAGCCAGATCAATAGCTGCATACCATGTACCAGGAGAAGTATTAATTTTATCAAACAATGTAATCACATCTGGGCCAGCAGCTGCAATTTGAGTCACCACCTGGTTAAGTTTATGAAAATCCATTGTCATTCTCCAGGATCCATCTGTATTCGTTACAAGCCAAATTGGTGAATTAAATGGGGAGGTAGTAGGAATCACCACCCCTGCATCTTTCAAGTCTTTGATGGTGGCACTGATCTCTGCAATCCCTCCAGGCATGCAGTATTGCTTTTGGTTTACTACTTTCCTAGGTAATGGCAATTCTAATGGTGTCCACTTGGCCTTTCCTACCATGATAGCCCTTATTCCACATTTTAGGGATCTGATATGGGGGTTCTGCCAGTTACTAAGTATGTCTATTCCAATGATGCATTCTGGAACTGGGGAAATAACCACAGGATGGGTCCCGGGGCCCACTGGACCCACAGTGAGGCGTACTTGAGCTAAAACTCCATTGATAACTTGACCTCCATAAGCCCCCACTCTGATTGGTGGTCCTTTGAAACATTTTGGGTCTCCTGGAATTAGTGTCAGTTCTGAGCCGGTGTCTAGTAATCCCCCAAAAGTTTGATTATTTCCTTTCCCCCAGTAACAGTCACTGTTGTGAAAGGCCGCAGGTCCCTTTGGGGAAGGCTAGAAGAACGACTAACAGTATAAGCCTTCAGTGATGTAGCAGGATCCTCCTTACAAGGGACCTGGCCTCACCTTCATTCAAGGGGTTGTGGGTCTGTAAACTGGCTCAGGCCTGGGAATTGGTTGAGCGATCGTGACTGTCTATTCTGCTGTTCACCTGATCTACCATTCTTTTGCCTGTACAGATCACATAAATATTTAGTAGGCTTCCCATCTATTTCATTCCTGGGGACACTGTGGCTAAGTAGCCAATGCCATAATTCCACATGAGACAGGTTGCTTTGATTATTATTGAAAACTTGTTGTCTATTATAACCACGCCTACCCTGTCTCTGTGGATTCAGTGCTGACACCTGCCCTCTACCATCACGGGGACCAATCAGCCCCATTGTGGGCAAATGTTGGAGTTCGCTTAGGGCAGTGCCCACTGTTAATCCTGGTGCACATAGAATAGCAATTACAGGAGTCTTAAGAGATGCTGGGGCCCACTTCACAAACTTGTTCCTTATGGTTGTGGTAAGGGGTATGTCTTCAGGACACCCCCTTTTTGGATCTATGGGAATATCTTGATAGATCCATTCTAACATACCAATTTCTCTAAGCATTTGGATGCCTTCCTCTACAGTGTACCAAGGCAGGTCAGGTACTTCAAGTTGGTCTAATCTAGGCCACCTGGCAGTCCATGCTTCATTGAACTAACCAAATAAAGACTTAGATCCTTTTTTAGCCTGTCTCGCAGAGACATTGAAAGAAGAGTCTGTGCTTAGGGGTCCCATATCCAGAAACTCAGACTGGTCTAATATTACATTTCGTGCGCCAGTATCCCACACCCTGAGTAACCATTCCCAGGGGTATTCTCCAGGAATACCTACACACATAAAGACCTGCTCAGGTTCTCAAATATGTACAAGTATAATTGAGAACTTGAGCACGTCTTTAGGTGTGTAGCACACTTCTTCTTGGATAATCCTCTCAACCTCACCTTTAGGAGATTTCTGACACTTAATTTTAGTGACTGGTCTGGCAGAAATAATGGGTGGTGAGAGTGTTTCCTGGGTGCTCTCAGCAATATCTTGCGAAGCATCATCCTCTGGTAATGCTACTGATGCAGCCCCACCTGGCATACCAACTTGAATCGTTTGGCTAATCTGCTCAGGTGTTTCTAAGGGTTCAATATCCTCTTCTTCTGGATCATCAGCCCCTATGTTCCCATCCCATGTTTCAGGGTCCCAACTTTTCCCAATGAATGCCCTTACTTTGGTTTCAGACTCTACTCTAGATCTGCAATTCAGCTGCCGTTGTCATTCAGCCACTCGTATAATGAGACTCTGGACCTGGTTCTCAGCAATGTCAGCTCTTTTACTAGAGGAGAGAAGGCTCTCCTTTGTAGCACAGATGGAAGTTTTCAAATCTGTTAGTCTGCATGTGAGGCGTGCTTTTGAGGCTCTGAGATCATCCCTCTCCTTAATAACACTTTCCATCGTATGAAGGACCAGCCAACCAGCTTCGCTATACTTGTCATTTTCACAAAACTCCTGGAAAATATCAAATATGCGATTGCCTAGAGCATCTCCTTTATCCAGCATGTCATCTACTTTAGGTGCTACTTTAATATTATCTTTGCTATTTCAGACCATGGATTAGTACGGGTAGTAGACGTATTCCCGTCAAGACTAAATAGGTTGGAAAACCAATTTAAGAAATCCATATTTATAGTGTACTTCTCTAGAAGCACTCCTGGTACCAAAATGTATTGGACAGGGTTCTCTAGAGAGACAAACCAGATTGCTAGTAATTATATATAAATATATTCATAAAGATAGATATATCATACAAGAAATGAACTGTTAAATAATATACAGATAGATAATACAAGAAATTAACAGTTAAATTATAAAGCAGTGAGACACTAGCAGTCCTTCAAGTTTTAAGTGCTGCCAGGTTTCTGTCCCCTTCTTTAGTGAGAGCTGGGCTATATATACCCAGGCAGCAAACAGCAAGGCAGGTCCCCAACTGTCATCAACTGTCAGCCCCCAGCTCCAGAGATGAACATTCCAATCGTGTGGGCTTAAAGGGACCTCAATTTACAGCGACACAGTCCATAGGCTAGGCATCCCACAGGTAGTGTACCCTTTTAAACTGAGGCACAGAACAACCAAGGTGAGGCTCACCGAGCCATTTATCCCTCTGCCCTTCAGTTCATCCTACTTGTGTTTATCGGCCAGGCTGGCACAATAAACTATAGCACCACCCAAGCCCCTGACATCAGGTCTTTTTTTCCCTTCTCTCCCCACTCCCCCCTCCCTCATGAACCCCTGATAATTTATAAATTATTATTTTGTCATATCTTGCTCTGTCCCACATCTCCCTTCCCCCACTGTTCTGTTGTATGTCACATGCAGATCTTTGTAATCAGTTCCCCCTTTCCAACCTACCCTCCCTATCCCCTCCCAGTATCACCACTCACACCACTGGTCCTGAGGGGATCATCTGTCCTGGCTTTCCTGTGTTTCCAGTTTCCATCTGTACCAGTGTACCTCATTTGGTCTAGTCAGGCTTGCAAGGTAGAATTCTGACAGTGGGGTGGGGGAAATGAAGCATTTAGAAACTAGAGGAAAGTTGTACTTTTTATCGTTGCTACATCGCACCCTGACCCGTCTCGTCTCCTCCCCAAGACCCTTCTGTAAAGGGATGTCCAATGGCCTACAAATGGGCTTTGGATCTACTCTCTACACTCCCCTGCTCATTTACTATGGGAAGATTTTTGTTCTGATGATACCTGATCCCTTGACACCTTGTGATCGCACAGGCTGGTGTGCTTCTTTCATGTGGGCTTTGTTGCTTCTGAGCTAGATGGCCGCTTGTTTACCTTCAAGCTTTTAAGACCCCAGATGCTATATCTTTTGATAGTCGGCACTATCAGCTTTCTTCACCACATTTGCTTATGCATCCATTTATCTTCAGAGATCATATCAGGAGGTGAGCACAAAATGATACTATTTTTTTTGTTCTTTGATGCCTGATAACTGATTCCTTCAGCCCCTCGTGGTCACACAGGCTGGTGTGCTTCTTCCATGTGGGCTTTATTGCTTCTGAGCCAGATCGCCACTTGTTTACCTTCAAGCCTTTAAGACCCCAGATGCTATATCTTTAGAAAGCCGGGCACCATCAGCTTTCTTCACCACATTTAGTTGTTCACCCACTTTGTCTTCAGTGGTTGTGTCGGGAAGGTGAGCATCATAGAATGTCAATTTAATAGAAGAAAGTATTCTTGCATTGAGGGAGTACTTGAGTGGAGGCCCAATGTCCCCCTGCTACCTTAATACTAACCTTATAAATATATGTACATAGATGTATTCCTCATCCTCATGTATAAATATATTTTCATATATACATGTCTTTCTCTAGACCTCTATAAATGACCCCTGCCTCCCAGCTCTTTCCTCTATTTCCTTTGACTTTCCTTCTGTCCCACATCAAGCTCAGTCCCCACCAGGGTTTCACCAATACCTCTTAGTTACATTACCCTTGATCATGCCCAACCACGCCCCCCACACCCTTCTCACCACCGATTTGGATCGCTTGTTGTTTCCTTGTCCCTCGGTTTATTAACACCACCACCTTTCCCCCATGTCCCTACATCTCCCATGTCCCCACGGAACTATCGGTCCTGTTGTTTTCTTCTCTGATTGTTCATCCAGCCTATCTTATTTAGACAGACCTGCGGAGATAGTAACATGCACAGAAACAAGACAGAGCACAAAACCAAGCAACAATATACAACAATAAAACAATGACAAAAAACAAAACAAAACACAAGAAAGAAAAGCTTGTAGTTAATTCAAGGATTATTTGTTGGCCTTTAGGAGTGTTTTCCAGTCCAGTCTGTTGGGGTACCATGCCTTGACCCTAAAGTCCACCTTCAGCTTTCCTTGGGGATCTCGCCGCTCTATTCCCTTGCTGTTCTATTGCACCCCCCTTGATGTTTTGCCTCAGTGTGGCAGATCTGATCAGGTGCAATTCCCTCACTGTGTCTCTGGTGTTGTCTCCTGTAGGGCTATGGATCAGTGAGAGACATCATGTCTCATAGTGGGGCTGACCATGTGGTCCTCTCTGTGGACTGGCTGTTCTAATTGGGAACATCGACTTCCTGGTCCGGTGGGCCATGGTGTGTTCCACTCTCTCCTCTTCCCCCTTCATGTGCTCCTGTGTGCTCCAATCAGGTATGTCCCTTTTACAGAGCTGTAGATTCAGTGCCGTCATTTGATATAAATTCTTCTGAGGGGAGGGGCAGATGTCCCCTTAGTAGTTGGGGTTGGGGCCAGCCCCCCAGACCTCTCCACTGGTTCCCCACTCCACGCCTGCATGTTGCATTCACATCTTGGAGCATCGGGTTGAAGTCTGGTCCCTCTTTCCCTGTGGAGACACAAACAGTACCCTCCCCTTGGGTGGGTTAGTGGCCTGTGCCCCCTCTACCCTTTTCTTTTTTTTATTATTTTTTCCTTTACCCACCTTTTTTAGTTGTCTACTGTGTGTATCCCTGTATTTGGTCTGGTCCCTGCCACACCACCTGGTCCTCACTCCAGGAATATTTGTATTCCGTAGATTTTTCCCTATGCCCCATTTGCCTTTTTTTTTTTTAAAGCTTACCTCAGCAGGCTTTGAAGTCTTTTTATATGTAAGTCAATGCTATCTTTAGGTCTGTTTTCTCTTTTTTGCCATCTGGGTGAGGTAGTTCTATATGGTGGTCTCTTATTTATGCTTGGTCAGTGTTGTTCTTCTGTCCATACTGGGTCGGGAAGGATCTTTTGTAGGGCTGGGTTTCTTCTAACATATTCTTTGAGTTTTTCCTTGTCTGGGAAGACTCTTACTTCTCCATCTATCTTGATCGATAATTTGGCTGGGTAGAGTATTCTTGGGTTTGCATTGTTTTCCTTCAATTTTTTGAATATGTTACTCCACTCTCTCCTCTTCTTCATAGTTTCTGCTGATAGGTCTGAGCATATTCTTATTTGGGAACCTTTATATGTGATTGCTTGTTTTTCCCTGGCTGCTCTAATGATTTTCTCCTTTTCCTCAAAGTTCGATAAATTTAAGTATTATGTGCTTTGGTGACTTCCTCTTGGGATCCAGTCTTGCTGGGCTTCTTTCAGCCCCCTGAATGGTTGCCTGGCTTTCATTCACTAAGCTAGGGAAGCTTTCTTCCAAGAATTCTCTCACTATTGTTGCAGATGACTTCTTTGTTGTGTCTTCCTCCGGTAAGCCAACAATTCTAATGTTGTTCTGCTTCATGGCATCAGCCATATCTCTTAAGTTTTCTTCAGCTTCTCTGATGATCTTATTAGATTTTTTTCGCGTTTGTTAAAGTCTGCTTGGCTGTCCTCCAAGCCACTGATGTTGTTCTCTGATTCCTCCAGTTGCTTCTCGATGTCCATGAGTGTGCTACAGTTTTTGTTATCTCCTCCCTAAGGTCCTGTATTTCTCTTTGATTTATGGATTTTACATCGTATATCATTTCATCCTTTTTCTGTATTGTTTCCTTCATATCCTCTATGACTCCAAGTAGCATTCTGAACATTTCTTTCTGTGGCAGTTCAATGTCTGCTTCCTCTATGCATGCCATTTATGTTCAGGACATCTTCTGGCATTGCCTTCTGTTTCTCCCGTTTTTTTTCTTGAGGTCGTTGAGGCTGATGGCTGTTAGCGTTGCGTTGTTTTAGAGGAGCCAGGTGCCATTTTCCTGGGAGTCAAAGAGCTCTGACTCCCTCTGGGAGACTCGTAGGAGTGCTCCTTCAAACTGCCTATAGCTTATTTCACTGTGGAATTAACCTACCACTTTATCCTCCTGTGGCTTCCCTCTCAGGGGAGTGACCCAGAAGGGTTGCCTGCTTTGGTGTTGCAGAGGTTGGGAAGAGGTTCCTACAGCAGCTTGGAGCGTTGAGGAGTGTTGGCATAAGGAGCTTCCTTATGCCCCGGGCACACACACAGGAATTTCTCAGTAAGAAGTTGAGCAGAGTATCCCCTGGTGGAAGTCAACATGGCTTTTCCCAGACTATCTAGCTACACAGGGTGGAGCTCAGCTAGCTGGGTGTGGTGCAGGTGTAAATGCCCTAGGCTAAGAGGAGTGGTCTCGAGGTTAGCAGTAGAATGTCAGAGACCAAGGAAGAGGCAAAGCTTAGACAAAAAAGTTAAAAAGCAAACCTGTTGAGCCTGAGGATTTTATTTTTTTATCTCCATGGGCAGCTAGAGCATACTCAAATGCAATTGTTTCTCACAGTCACTGGGCTGCAGCTCCCTGCTGTTTAAAGCTGGCACTTGCTACAGTGGGTCTTTGTTATGCTAAAAGCCGCCAGGCCCTGGAGCTCAGTTCTGGCATTCCTTAGCTAGGTTGCTTCTTATGCTGATTTATGTTAAGGGCCTCCACCTATGTGCTCCTTGGAGCTAAGCGACCAGACTTGGGTTTGAGTTTTAAACCAATAATATTATATTTCACACCCCGCCCCCCCCCTTTTTTTTTTTTGCTGTGATGTGCTCCGATTTGGGGGCTGTCACGCTGGCCCTCAAAGGGGACAAATCCTTCTTGACCAATTGGAACTACATTTGCTCCCTGGACTCCCAACTTTCTGCTTATTTTCACCCATACTGCGATCTTCCTAAGGTAATACAATATTTTTCTTTTACTCTAAATTATGGCTACCCGCCACCATGCCCCTGGCTGTGGGCTCAAGGCAGCCAACCACGCGGAGAGCTCCAGAGCGAGGTTCCCCTCATGTCTGGGATTCTGTCTCCTCTCAGCCGTCTGCCTGCAGAAATCACTATTCCCCTCAAGGGCACAGCCGGCGCCTGCAGGCTCGCCAAAGCTAGAGCGCTTTAAAGCGTTCTTGGCTTGCTTTGTGAGTGGACATCCCACACAAAAAGGGGTTCAGGAGAAACCCTGGTACCCCAGTTCTAATTGCAGGACTCTACCTCGCCGTTTCCTTCGCCTTACCTCCCGATTTTCTGGTCTGACAGCGGGAGTTCCAGCGGCATGAGTCCTACCTGGTTGCCATTTTCTCCCCCTTCCTCCTCTGGTTCTTCTATGTATTGCTATGAATTGCTAATATTGTGTTAAAGTATTTTGATTTGAGGTCATAAGGAACACTTTCTGTAGTTTTGTCTCCTTATTGTCTCACTTGGTTAGCAGTATGTTGGCATCAGAAACAAGAAGTTAAGAGTTGTTTCTTCATTCTTTTAGCCTCCAAAGGAGGATTATTTGGATTAGCTAGCCCCTTTCTTGAGTGTTGTATTTTTTAAGGATTTTAATTGGTCATGAGGGGCAAGTGAATAATAAAAGGCAGTTTTAAAATTAATAAAAACACCTTTCAATGGTCCTTTTGTCACCATTATGATTGCCTTTGTTAGGATAATTAAGTAACTGAACTACATTTAGGTCAGAATATATGGGTTTGTGCTTTGATTTTATGTATGTTACTGTGTTTATTGCTATAGTTTTAATGTCCAATAATCACTTTGGGCTTAAGGTGTGCCCCACCATGGTTAATCCCTGTGATCTCCTCCTTTAAGCAATTTTTAAAAAGTATTTATTGGAGGCTCTTACATCTCTTATCACAATCTATACCTTCCTCCAGTGTGTCAAGCACATTTGCACATAGGCTGCCATCAATTTCAAAGCATTCTCTTCCCACTTGAGCCCTGCTATCAGCTCCCCATTTCTTCCCTCTCCCTCCCGTCTTCCCTCCCTCATGAACCTATAAGTTATAGATTATTTTTTCCAAATCGTACATTGTCCTCCATCTCCTGTCACCCACTTTTCTGTTATTCGTCCTCCTGGGAGAGTTTCTAGATTGATCCTTGTGATCAATTAACCCTTTCTCCCCCCACCCTCTCGTAATCCTCCTGGTATCTCTACTCTCCTTGTTGGCACTGAGGGGTTTATCTATCCTGGATTCCCTGTGTTGCAGGCTCTTTATCTGTAGCAGTGTGCATGCTCTGATCTAATCCTATTTGTAAGGTAGAATTGATAGTGGGGTGAAGGAAACACCAAAGAACTGTTAGGCAGCTTAGCCTAGGGAATTGGGAAGTCCATTTACGCATGCCCAGGAGAGCCAGCATAGGACAAGGCTGGATTTTCCCGCTGGTGGGCTCGGATGGGCGCTACACCTGGAGCAGCCCACCTGGGCCAGGTGATTGCAATTCAGCCAATGGGATCCACCTGGGGTCACTCACCACACCTCCCCCAGGAACCCTTGAAAAGGCAGGGACCAGAAGGGAGAGGGGTGGTCTGGTCATCTTCGTGGGCGGTGAGAGATCCTTGCGTGACCTGGGGCAGTCTCTGCCAGGCCGCATGGTCAAAGGAATCCTAATGGGTGCCGCGTAAAACCTGAAACTTCTTTTAACTCTCATTAAATTCACTTGGATCTCGAGCCCGGCTTCGGTGTAAACTCTTTCTGGCATGAAGCCAAGGACCAAGGCTGAAATCTAGCCAGGGGAGAGAGACCTTACAGAACTAGAGGAAAGTTGTGTATTTCATCGGTGCTTTACTGTACCCTGACTGGCTCGTCTCTTCTAGCCAATTTTAAAGGAAAAACATTCATGAAACATATTTCACAAGATATGACAAAATAACAATCTGTGGATTATCAAGGGCTCATGAGGGAGGGGGGAGTGGGGAGGGAGGGGGAAAAAAAGAGGACCTGATGCAGAGGGGTTAGGTGGAGAGCAAATGCTTTGAAAGTGATTAGGGCAGAGAATGTACGGATGTGCTTTATACAATTGATGTATGTATATGTGTGGATTGAGATGGGAGTTGTGTGAGCCCCTAATAAAATGTAAAAAAAGAAAAGAAAAAAAAAGAAAGAAAATGATTAGGGCAAAGAATGTACACATGGGCTTTATACAATTGATGTATGTATATGCATGGATTGTGATAAGAGTTGTATGAGGCCCTAATAAAATGTTTTTTAAAAAAGAAACATATTTCAATTGGAAATTCTGGGAGAAAGGTAGAATTTTAGAACAATTTTCATATGAGTTTGAAATTTTATTTACCAAAATGAAAATCACTGAAAAGGGAATTTGATTTAATTTTGTTAATCTTTGTAAGACAAAGCAGTCCATCTGCTTTGTTTTAAATTATGAATGTGCAATGTGAAATTGTATTCACTAAGTAGTAAACTACACATAACATTCTCAATTTATAGATCATAATCTACAAAGAAACAAAGAATGAAAAGGAAAGGGGAAAGGGAATAATTAAATGGGAAATATTACATATAAAAAGAGATATTTCATTTTAAATATATATATATATTTATTGAGAAATTAAGATGGATACAGAGTTTCTACATTCATAAGGAGAGAGTAATTCATCAAAGGATGGTTAAAAAGCATAATTCTCTCTTTGCCTGAATGCTTACTGAGCTAACTCTTCTTGAAAATGATGACTCCACTTACTAATTTTTTCTAAAGTTTGAAACAGTTGCCTATCCTCTAGGTATCCTGTCACATCTATTCATCATTCAATCCACTGTAATGTGGAATGTTACCTACTTCTCCACCGAACTTGTACTTCAAACAGTGTCCAGTTTGTCAGATCATACACAGGCACTTCTCTTTCTACATCAGCTCAATCTTTCGGGGGAATCTCCTCCATTTCTTTTTTATTTTAGTGTCTGGTTCTCATGCGTTCTCCACCCCTATTCGCACTTAAACTATTGGACAATCTCTGGGTAGTTTCATAGTATATGAAGCTGGTGATTCCAACAATTTTTTTGTCACAAATTTTGTTATCTTCCATGATTTTAAGATTATTGGCCCATCTACTAATTTAATATGCTCCACACACTCTCTGAAGGAAAAGGAGCCCATCCCCATGCTAGGCTCATGTAGGTCACTTTTAAGTTGGTGGTACAGTGTTATGTGGCCACAGAAACACAGTGTGATTGTGAGGGATGAAAATATGCAAGGCAAGGAGGAAAATTGTGCTTTGTAGATGGAATGAAGCAGAGAGGTGAAACAAAGGTAAACTGAGTGGACTTGGTGTCAGAGAAAGAGCCAGTGGTCAGGAGAGAAAGAGAAGGAAGTGAGAGGAGACCGCTGGTTATCAGAGGCACCTTGACTGGGGAGTAAGGTCAGAAACACAGGACAGAAGACATCAACTGTAGCAATTAGTGAATCTTCATTTCCAGTAATTTCCCTTGATATCTATTGCAGAAATCTCGACCTTTGCAACAAAAGATAGATGTCTTCAGGTCTCCAACATATATTCTAAAAGGTGAACAAAAATATGAACAGTCCAATTCACTGTGGTTGTAGAGCCACCCATCTGGAAGAAAAGGACACACTGGTTATAGGTGGCGCCTATTGACAAGGCAAGGCATTCACACTTGGTGTCTAAGAACAAAATGCTTGGAACACATATCAAGTCTGGTCTCCAAGGAATGGACACCTCTACCTCTCACAACGTGCTCTTTAGATCAGAAGGTGTGCCAAAGCTCTTCAGACAATACTGGGGGAAAGGAACCATAAGTTAACAGAGCCTGGCTCAGGTAGCATTACCTCTCTGTGTGAAAATGAAGAAATCCCTGGTTCTGCATCCTGGACCTTGATCCATGGTGCAGTTGCCATAGTCTTTGAGACATCGGCCCTTCTCAAAAGTGTTGCAGACCATGCACAGGGTGGACAAAGCTGAAGGAAAGAAGACATGGCAGCTGAACGCTGAAGAGGGTGACCTAGCACCAACATGGACTAGGCCTCACACCCAGACCAGGAGACAAGGTCAAAGCATAACCTAAAGACCTCCCCCACTCCATATTTTATAATCTTGGGAGCTGAAAGTGTTACCATTCAATTGCCTCTGTTGACCCTATAGGGATCTAGGACCTTGGCAAGAATAAATAACCTTGAGCAAGTATGTGAGATATTAACTGTCATTAAAAATGAGTAATGCTTGGAGATGAGAGAGAAGAAAAACATGATAGGTTTCAACATGGTAGGTACAAATACCGCCCAGGCACTTCAATAACCTTGAAAACTGTGTATCTCTATCAATGTATCTGCATGGAATCAGACTCAATGTACCCAAGCACCAGTCCTATGTTCACGCTCACATATATTTTATGGGAGGGATACAAAGGGAAAGAGGTCTCCTTAGGTGCAGTGCCACTGTACAGAGCACAACCAGAGCATGCACGTATACTCACTGGGCTCAAGAATCTCTGTAGATGGTGGTGGCATAAGGCTGCACTGTCTCGAAGGATGGGAGGTAGCTTTCAGTCTCCCAAGATTCCACAGCTCAGCAAAATGTCCATAGTATTATTTACACACACACACACACACACACACACACGTTCGCCATCAGGCCTTCAGTGACCTGGCTGGATCAAGACCCTGGGGCTGTTTCGGTGTAGAAAGACTGCAACAAACATTGGTCCGCCTCTTAAAGAGGCAGCACAGTCATCCCCAATAACCCAAATTGGAGAAGGCTCCCCTTTTCCTATCTGCCCCAGGATTATGGCTGATCCCTTAGGAAGTACTCTTGTCCTGGTAGGATTCGGGATGGGGGCACCTAAGAGAAGTTTCAGACACTGACTGCCTGGCCAGATAATTCCACACCTTATCCTGAACCCCTTACCCTCCCATACCCACAGTTCAAGCTAGTTAGACCAATATCCCAGAACTTTGTCCTCAACCCCTGCCCTAGCCAAGCCACCAGGGTCTCACCCACTCCTTTGAAGAACACAGTAGGGAAGACTGCGAGTAGCAGGAGCAGGAACTTGTCCATCTCTGGGATGACAGAAAGATGCAGGACAGAGAAAGGCTGTTCTGGAGCAGGGAGGAGAGAAGGCGGGAAAATCTGCACAGTTACTCCGAGACTGTGGTCAGAAGCTTCCTTTTAGAGACTTGTCTGTGGGTGTTTCACCACTTCCTAAGCCCAGGAAACATCCCCACAGAACCAAGCCTTTGCCCACTTCCAAGGACAAGTTTCAGGTGCGAATTCCTGTTCCCTTTGTTCTCTTGAGGCTGCCCCCGCAGATGTCGGGGATGGGAAAAGATGCTGCCGGTTTAGACCTGATGTTATCCTCAACAGCCCCTGACCCCTTTGTTCTTTAAACATCCTGTCCAGTGGGAATCATCCTCCACTGCGCCAAGTCCAAGAAAAGGGTCTCCTAATTTGGTATACCCTGTACTAAAAGGTCCAGACGTCCCACTTTTGGCGGGACAGTCCCAATTTTTAACAATTTTTCCCGCATCCCGCTGCATTTTTAAAAAGTCCCGATTTTTTTAAAGAATACACGACAAGCTAGTGTTTATGGTTTTCGGCTGCCATGTGGCTATTTCGCCAGGAGATGAGTTTTATCAATGGTGTCCCGCTTTACCAATGTTAAAATCTGGTCACCTTAGCGCTCACCCCCTCCTCTTAAGTGCCAGCCTATGACAGTCAGCCAGCAAAGTAGGGCTGCAAGCAGCCTCAGACGAGGATGTAGCCATCATAGATCAGTCCATACCTTTCCTTTCCCTAGTCTGCACTACTCTCCTTTTAGTTCGCACTCCAGCTCTATGACCCTCCCAGTACAGGTTCAGTGTGGTCAAGGCACAGGTAGTTAGGAGACCCTTGTGAGGTTTTAGAAAGAACTGGAACATTGATGGATGCTATATGTAAAAAATAATTCCAAACTCCAAGAAAACCTGCTTCCTACACTTTCAAAAGTTAAACAGACCTAAGAGAGAGACCCAAAGCCTGCTTCTAGTCCATGCTTGCTTAATTAACTATTGTAGGTTTTCTTCTTGCTAGTTTGTTTTGAGTTGGCTCCAACTTACAGAGGCTTGATATACAACAAAGCGAAATATTGTGTAGTCCTGTGCCACCTCCACTATTATTGAAATGCTCCAATTCATTGTTGACACGCAAGAGATCAAAGAATGACGAACTGACCAACACTTAGTGGACTGAGTAAAGCTACCCCTTTATTGCCAGTCTGGAGGGTAAATTGCAAGGTCAGCCCACGTAGAAGTCACCTGGGCTACTCTCATTTCTTCTTCTAAGCAGTTTCATCAGCACTTCCTCAGCATATCATACAATTCAACAGTCCAATCTTACCAAGCACCACTGTGCCACAATCATTACCACAATCAATTTCATAACATTTTCTTCTTCCTCATACCCATGGCTAATCTCTTTTCCAGCACAGAAGCCTCCACCTCTGCGCCCCCAGACTGTCACAAGCTTCCGGGCCCACGCAAAGCTGCACTTCCAGTAACAGGTTGAGTCACAACAGGGGAGTGCCTTGGCCAGAAAGCAAACTCGGAAACCAGACAGATTGCTTTGAAGCGTGGTTCCAGCACTTACTGGCCGAGTCCCTGTGACGTTATTCAAACTTATCCCCCAGTTTTCTCATCAGGGAAAGTTATTGGAAATTTTACATGATCTTTTAATTCCACTAAAGACCAGGCTCACCAGTCAGATGTAGACTGGAAAAGCCCCTGCGACTATAGCCCGTAGTCACTCCTGGCCAGGGAGTGAATTCATCCCCGTGGCTTCCTTTCAGCCAAATAACAGACAGGCTTATAAGGAGCATCGATAACCTAGAGAGGTATGCACACCTTAGAGTGACACAGCCTAACAACAGCAACAAAACTTTACGTTTGTTTTTTGGGTATTTTGGGGTGATGATTTAGAAAACTGCGTTGGATAGACTGCCTCTGCTTTAGTTTCTTAGATAGGATATTCCACTATGTTTTCAGCTACTACGTTATATTGATTTATCATGCCAGATTTAAGGGTAAGAGAAAAAAGGTATGAAATACTTGTAAAAGAATTAGGTGTTAAGGGACTTCCAAGGGAAACTGTATATGGACTCATGGAGGGTACTTGGTTACTCACTCAGCTGCCAAGGTCAGCATCAGGTTGGAGGAAGGCTTATTAACAACTTGAAAATGCAGATGAGACTGCCTTGCTCTCTGAAAGTGGGAGGACTTGAAGCACTTCTGATGAAACTCAAGGGTTGCAGCCTTCAGGAAGGGTAATAACTCAGTGCAAAAAGACCCAAATCCTCACAACTGCACGTGTAGGTAACAACACGACAAATGGAGGAAAAGTTGAAGTTGTCAAGGATTTTATCTTGCTTACTTCCACAATCAGTGCTCGTGGAAGCAGCACTTGAGAGATCAGAGGGCACCTGGCATGGGAGAAATCTGTGGCACAAGATCTCTTTAGTATTGAGAAGCAAGGATGTCACTTGGAGGGCTAAGGTGAGTTTGACCCAAGCCATGGGATTTTTCAATCGCCTCATATGCCTGTGAAAGTTGGACATGGAGTAAGGAAGACTGAAGTATTGATGCATTGTACCTATGGTGCTGGCAAAGACTATTGAAAGGACCATGAGCTGCCAAATACATCTCTTGGAAGAAGTACCACAAGAATCCTCCTGAGAGGCAGGAATGGCAAAACTTCATCTCACACACTTTGGACATGTAATCGGGAGAGACCAGTCCCTAGAAAAGGACATCAAGCTTGGTAAAATGGAAAGGCAGTTAAAAAAATAAACAAAGACCTTCAAATTGCTGCACGGACACAGTGGTTGTAACAGTGGCTTTGAACATCACAGTTGTGAGGACGGAGCAGAACTGGACAGGGTGTTGCTCGGTTGTATCATGGGGCCCGTATGAGCCAAATAAAGTCAATGGCACCTACCAACAGTTTTAGTAGATCGATCCTCATTTGGGAGTAGGGTTTTCTTTGCTATGTTAAAGACCACAAGTTATAGACCACATTAGTGTAGGGGGTTTTCTTAAACCTAACCACCTTTGAGATATACAGCAAGCACGTAAGGCATTGAAGCAAGTGATGGGGAGATTTATGCCACATGGACACGAGTGATGCCGAGACAAGGACCTTAGAGCCAGTGTCCTGAATGTGGACGTCTAGCCCCCTAAGTTGTGAGAACCATACACTTGTGGTATTTCTGTTACAGCAGCACTAGATAATTACGAGATCTCTCAACTTATATGGTAAATAGCATTTAAACAATGATTCTTCATTTTAACTCCCCTATCAACTACCATGCTTATATTACATTAAAGACAATTTTTTTTCAAAAGCAAATAACATTTGGAAGCAGTTGGGTATACCTTTGAGAGATTATTTGGGTGGGCTAATGATATGAGCTTTTAAAAGAAGAAGGTTTTCTGTAACTTGTAAAAATTCAGTGATGCAAAGTGTATGAAGGATTCAACCTGAGCAATATTCTGTGGAAGGACCACATGTAAGGACCACCCCCTGCCACGGTTCATGGTCTGTGGGAGAAAGCTGGTTACTCAGCCACAGGAGTCGATGAAGCGAACGCTGGCCTGTCTCTCTACCTGAGATAAACGGACACTTGCCCCTGTCCCCTGACGAAAGCTGCATAAGGCAGAAGTCTGCAAACTTATCAGTTACTTCCTGTTCCCAGCCTCATCCTCTCCTCCTGTCTATGAATAACTTGCCTGATGTATTAATGCTTCTTTGTAAACCTTCCCATTGGGAACTGTCCTTTTGTGTGTAACCCTGGCACAAGGTACAGGCTACGTGACAGGAAGAGTATTCACATCTGCTCCTAATAAAGGCTGGGGCCCTGGAGTGTCACTATACTGTAGGAACTCCTGCACCTCAACTTTTGGCATCCCTTTTGAATATAAATTTTCTCCTGGCAGATTGTACCCCCTCGGACCCATTCGATTAGGAAGATAAAAGCTGGTCTCTACATGATCTTACAGTCATTTATCCTTACAGGGATTACTGTAGGTAGCAGGACTTACGCTGATGACCTACAGTCCTGATGGCTTCCCCACGCAACTGTGACCCAAACTCATGCCAGTGTCACATCCATTTCATAGCCAAATCGTGTTTCATGCGTAGTGGGTGAGGCGCTGGATGTTGCATCCAAGGTTCCTGAATCTGTCGTGTTGCTGATGCATGTTGCTATGTTCTCTGTGCTGGTCTTTTTAAAAAATCATTTTATTGGGGGCTCACACAGCTCTTATCACCACGCACAGTGCTGTGTTCTTTTTGTTTGTTGTCGCCGAATAAATCCATTGCCTTCTGAGTTTGAGAGTCCAAACTTGAAACATACTCTGAAGGTTTTCCTTTGGCATATTTCTTTTGTTTCTCAAATTAATGGATGAATAACAAATGTCCTCCATTAAGCCCTTGGTTTCCTCTAGGAATTTGGAGGGAAGGGTCTGGTGACTAGAGGATCAATCCAGCCAATTAAAAAATGACTTCTTTACTTTGCCAAGAGGTGTGGTTGCTCTCATTGTTGTTGTTCACAAGCATGCTTGAACTATATAAAATGATATGTTCATCAATTGAGATTACGCTATGATTTGTTTCCTTTAGATGTTATTATGAACTGATTGACACATCACCTAATGGTGAACCATACTGATATTCTAGTATAATCCCTCATCTCTCTTGATGCCTTGTTTTGCTTTTTAAAAATAATTCTGTGGAAAATATTTTACTTGGTACTTTGCAGATATAAATAGCTTGATTTTCATTCCTTTTTATAATCCCTTGAATTGGGCATCAAATCACCTAAGTAATTGAGCTTTGTTTCTGGGTTTTTTTTAAATCATTTTATTGGGGCTCATACAGCTCTTATCACAATACATACATGCATCCACTGTGTCAAGCACATTTGTACATTTGTTGCCATCATCATTTTCAAAACATTTTCTTTCTACTTGAGTCCTTGGTATCAGGTCCTCATTTTCTCCCTGCTCCCTCGCCCCCACTCCTGCCCTCCTGAACCCTTGATAATTTATAAATTATTTTTACATGTCTTACACTGACCGATGTCTCCCTTCACCCACTTTTCTGTTGTCTGCTCCCCAGGGAGGGGGTGATATGCAGTTAGCTGTAATTGGTTCTCCCTTTCTACCCCACCTACCTCTTACCCCCCGATATCGATTATTGGTCCTGAGGGACTTATCTGCCCTGGATTCCCTGTGTTTCCGGCTCTTATCTGTACACGTGCACATGCTCTGGTCTAGCCAGATTTATAAAGTAGAATTGGGATCATGATATAGTGGAGAGGAAGCATTAAAGAACTAGAGGAAAATTGTGTGTTTCACCAGTGCTATCTATACTGCACCCTGACTGGATCATCTCTTCTTTGTGACCCTTCTGTGAGGGGGTGTCTAATTGTCTACAGATGGGCTTTGGGTCTCCACTCCGCACCCCTCTTCATTCACATTGATATGATATTTTGTTCTGGGTCTTTTATGCTCAATAGCTGATCCCATCAACACCTCATGATCACACAGGCTGGTGTGCTTCTTCCATGTGGATTTTGTTACTTCTCAGCTAGATGGTTGCTTGTTTGTCTTCAAGCCATTAAGACCCCAGATGCTATATCTTTTGATAGCCAGGCACCATCAGCTTTCTTCACCACCTTTGCTATGCACCCATTTTGTCTTCGGTGATTGTGTTGGGAAGGTGAGCATCATGGAATACCAAGTTATTAGAACAAAGTGTTCTTGCATTGAGGGAGTACTTGAGTAGAGGCCCAATGTCCATCCGCTACTTTGATACTTAACATATAAATATATATACATATATGTATTTCCCTATCGTTATATATAAATGTATTTATACATGTACATAACTGTATTTAGACCTCTATAAGAGTTCTTTGCCTCCGAGTTCTTTCCTCTATTTCCTTTTACTTTCCTCTCATCTCACTACCATGTTTGGTTTTCACTCAGGTTTCAGTAATTCCTCTGGGTTACATTGCCCTTAATCAAGCCTTACCTGGCATCCTATGCCCTCACATTTGTTGATTTTAGATCACTTTCTGTTCCCTTTTCCCTCAGTTTGTTAACACCCACTTCCTTTCCCCAGGCTCCCCACCCCACCCCACCTCTCCCTTTCCTTTCCTGTGTTCCATCCTGCCCCCCCACCACAGAACCATTGGTCCCATTGTTTTCTCCCCTGGGTTGTTTATCCTGCCTATCTTATCTAGATAGGCATGCAGAGACAATAATAAGCACAAACGAAGACAAAGCAAAACAAAACAACATGAGAAAATAAAAAACCAAAACAACAACAAAAAACAATGTCAAAAATAAAAAAGAAAGAAAAGAAAAGCCTATTTATAGATAGTTCCAGGTCTGTTTGTTGACCTTTATGAGTATTTTCCAGTTGAGTCTGCTGGGGTTCCACACCCTGGTCCCAAAGTGTGATTTTGGTATTCCCTGGGACTCCATTGCTTTGCTTATCTTGCTGCTCTGTTTCATGTCCTTAGCATGTCGCCCCTGTGTGGTAGGGTAAACTGTGACCCGGCAGTATGGAATTTCCCTCTCAGTGACTCTCCTGAGCTGATTTCTGCAGAGTCCCTCTGGTGTGTGTTACTCAGTTGCCATCTTGCCGGAAGACACTGTTTCTATTTCACAGAAAAACTCTCAACATAAAGATGAACTATTCTTGAAAAGATTGGCTTCTATTTACCGTGGAGTCAATTCTGACTGATTGTGACCCTGTAGAACAGGGTAGAAGTTTCCCTGTAGTTTTCCAAGACTGTTAACTTCACGGGAGTAGAAAGCTTCATTTTTTTTCTCCCATGCAGTGGCTGGTAGTTTCAAACTGCTGTCCCCCTGTGAGGTTGATGGAACTTACATTGGAAACCACCAGAACCTGTGTGGCATTTTGTTTTGTTTATGGATTATTTTTTTTTTAAAGAACAGCCCTCACGAATATTTTTTAACCATTAAAATTACTGACTTATTTAAGAACTCTGTTCTTTACTTTTTTAATCCTCCTACATCTTGTTCAGATGGTTGTTTTTAAAAAGAATTGGAAACAACATATTGTCGAATCGGTGCTCCTGTGTATGCTCTGCTTTCTGGATGGTGTGTCTTGGGGAAGGCAGAGGCTGAGAGTAGGATTCTTGGTTCATCTCAGCCAAGAGTTCTCAACCTTCCTAATACCATGACCCTTTAATACAGTTCCTCATGTTGTGGTGATCCACAACCATACAATTCTTTCCATTGCCAATTCATAACTATATTTTTGTTACTGTTACGAATCAGAATGTAAATATCCGATATGCAGGATATATTTTCATTGTTACAAATTGAACATAATTAAAGCCTAGTGATTAATCACAAAAGCACTACATAATTATATATTGTGAAGTATTTATTTCTAATTACAAATAAATGAAATTTTGTCTTGAAGCATGGTGTAGCATGGGTAACAGTCACTATAACAACAGTCAACTACATTGCTACATTTTGCAACAGTATGCTTAAAAAGCCAACATCTGGGTGAAGGTTGAGATAGCTTCTTTCTCCCCAGATCAGAAATTCTCAGGGCAGTCTTTGCAAGAGCAAAACAAAGATCACCTTCCACAAGTCTACTTCTGTATTTAGACTCGATAACCAACCAACTGGAAAACCCTGTTTCACAAAGATATGTTGTTGGCAATGGAAGGAGGCACAGCACAGTCTCAGACAGAACAGGATACGACTGCAAACACTTGATCCAGAATTTTGTAACTGGCGTCGTAGAGATATCAGTTCTCACTGAATCGCTGTTAATAAGTTCAATGAATTCCTCTTGCGCTGTCTCAGGAACATCTTCAACTTTGACTGTGAATGGGTTTCTGGCAGGTGCAAATGGGGTGTCAGGTAGAGGAGCGTTGTCTCGGTTCCTAAGACCATGGGAAATATGTGTTTTCCGATGGTCTTAGGCGACTCCTGTGGAAAGGTCATTCTACCTCCAAAGGGGTTGCAACCCACAGGTTGAGAACCACTGCTCTAAACCCTTTCTCTAAAAGAGAAGCGCTGTGAGGATAGGCTTGACCATGGTCTAAGTTGGTAGGAGATAAATAAAGAGCCATAGCCTTCATCTATGGCCATGTCTATAACCAACAAAGACTGTTTAACAGTCAATAGCCACATTCTGTGGAGTATCCTCCACTCTAAAAAGAGATTTTGACACATACATATCTGTGTATATATACTTTATCACAAAAAGTCTTATAAGGTATATATCAAAACAATGTTTGCCTCTAATAATTAGTTTGTGTGAGTCTTCTAAATTATTTATTTTCCTTCAGACAATTGTTTTATTTACAGAAAGGTTGCAAACATGTTACAGAGACTCTTGGTATCACTTACAGTTTCTCCTTACTGTTAGCTTTTACATGACTATGGTACATCTGCTATAGATAATGAAGCAACATTAGCAATTTTCCAGAATGTGTTTTTTTCTTTTCCAGGTCACCATCTAAGATTCCACATTTCCTCTAATCATTCTACCTCCATAACTCCTCTGGATTGGGACAAGTTCTTAGACTTCCATTGTCTTTTATGGTGCTGGTTTTATTAGGAGTACTGAACATGTATTGTGAAAAATGTTCCTTAATTTGAATTCTGATGATGTGTTTCTCACCAGTAGACTGGGGCTATGAGTTCAGGAAAGGAAGCACAGGTAAAGTAGCATTCTCATCATAACATATCAAGGGCATCAATCACCCTGGCCTATCATTGATGGTAACCTTGATTCCCTGATGGAGAGTGTGCGGTTTTTTCTACTATAAAGTTATTTTTTTTCCACTTTTCATATTGTGCTCTTAGAGAGCTAGTTACTAAGTGTTGCATAGTGAGTCTGCATTTTTTAACCCAAGTGTTATTTCCCAAAAACTTTACAAAGTTCATATAGCATGAGTTCTGAGGGTTCAAAATAATAGGACAGATTTGGAGAGAGAAAAAAGGGCCTTGACTTGGTCCTTCCTTCATAATTATGACTCATAATTGTTCTATTTTGTGGAGCAAGATGTAATTAGACTCATATTAACTTAAGCCAAAATATTTAGATTGGGATAAGTTACCCTTGTGTTGTTAGGTTTGTTACCAATGTTTTTGAGTGCATTAACAAGGCTCTGGTTTAAATTATACTCAACCATGATACACTTTCCCTATGTCTGTATCCACTAACCATATCTTTTTAGAACATAGTCTTGCTTAATCTAAAAATTAATCTGGTACTTGTAGCTAATATATTGTGGGCCTGCATGTTTCTAAAGCGTTTTGCTCTGTATAGCCTCTTAGTGCAATCTTAAACCACTTTATTCCTTTTCTCAAAAGCTTTCCCTTTTGAATTCACACATGCCTCACTTTATTTTCCCATATTATTTACCTCATCTATTATTGTTTGCACACATTTATAGTATAATTCCACCTTGAGCAATACACTAAACCCTTAAGTACAAATATCTTTACATTGAGCCCCTTAAAAGTCATCAGATGTTTGCAAAGTTTTAAAAACTGAACCAACACACCTGGTTTAAGAATTTCATTATATGAAGACTGAGCATGATAGTGGGACAAGAGGAAAGTCAAAGGAAAGAGCTAGGAGGCAAAGGGTTTATACAGATCTAAATAAAGGCACATACATATCTAAATATATTTATATATGAGTGTGGGGAAATAGATCTATGTGCATATATTTATAGGTTTAGTATTAAGATAATAGAAAGACATTGGGCCTCCACTCAAGTACTCCCTCAATGCAAGAATACTTTCTTCTATTAAATTGACATTCTATGATGCTCACCTTCCCGATATGATCACGGAAGACAAAGTGAGTACATAAGCAAATGTGGTGAAGAAAGCTAATGGTGCCTGGCTATCAAAAGAGATAGCATCTGGGGTCTTAAAGGCTTGAAGGTAAACAAGTGGTCATCTAGCTCAGAAGCAACAAAGCCCACATGAAAAAGTACACCAGCCTGTGTGATCACGAGGTGTTGAAGGGATCAAGTACCAGGCATCATCATAACAAAAAATCATATCATTGTGAATGAGGAGGGGAGTGCAGAGTGGAGACCCAAAGCCCATTTGTAGGTCACTGGACATCCCCTTACAGAAGGGTCTCAGGGAGGCAACGAGCAATCAGGGTGCAATATAACAACGACGAAACATACAACTTTCCTGTAGTTCCTAAATGCTCCCCCTATCCCCCACCCCACTATCATGATCACAATCCTACCTCACAAATCTGGCTAGACCAGAGGATGTACACTGGTACAGATAGAACTGGAAACACAGGGAATCCAGGGTGGATGATCCCTTCAGGACCGGTGGTGAGAGTGGTGATACTGAGAGGATGGGTTGGAAAGGGAAAACCAATTATAAGGATCTACATATAACCTCCTCCCTGGGGGATGTACAACAGAAAAGTGGATGAAGGGAGATGTCTGACAGGGCAAGATATGACAAAACAATAATTTATAAATTATCAAGGATTCATGAGGGAAGAGGGAGCGGGGAGAGAGGGAAAACTGAGTTGATGCCAGGGGCTTAGGTGGAGAGCAAATGTTTTGAGAATGATGAGGGCAATGAATGTACAAATGTGCTTTACACAATGGATGTACGTATGGATTGTGATAAGAGTCGTATGAGCTCCTAATAAAATGATTCTGAGAGCAAAAATAATAAAAAGAAATTCATTATAATTGAATGAGACCATTCCCACTTATGTTCCCCAAATGAACAAGAAAAAGTGTAAAAGGACAAGGCAGTTCTGTGGGGACTTGCAGTTTGGCTGAAACACAATATTGCCTGTCTTTTCTATTCAAGAAGTTTGTAATCATGTTCAGAAGGCAACCAAGAAGTCACTTTCTTCACTTAGCAAGACAATCAGCACTAGGTCGAAAAGGATGACAAACCCGGGATCTGAGTGTTTTAGGCTCTCCTTTGTCCAGAACTGAAGGGGCTGATCAGGGTTCTGCTCCTGCCTTCCAGCCTCAGCCAAGCCTTGCTAGCTGCTCACCAAGACCGTCCTGACCATTTCCAGCCGCAGCGCCCACTTCCATCTTCTTCCTGCCGTTTACTGAACTTTCAGTCTGCACTTCCTTGTTGGCTGCGCTGGAACGCCACTCTTGATTTTCTCATCTCAGCTCAATTTTAAGAGATAAGGAAATCCATAGAAAAATATTTACATTCGCCACTCAGAATAACGGTAAACAGTTCAATGAACTTTATGATTTAGTACTTTTTAAATAAAATGGAAGTCACAAAAAATGAATTTAATTTCTTTATTCTTTATGTCTATTCAAGAGACATAAAAATTTCAATTTAGTTGTTTAAATATTGTGAGAAATATAATATGATATTCAATAATTTTAAGTATTAATAGCATTCTCCATGTTTGCATCACAACTGATATGGAAGTGAGATTGAAGGAAAGGGATATAAAAGAGAAAAGAGGAATGGAAGAAAAAAGAGAGAAGACAAAAGAGCAAGAAAAACATGTATAGAAGATTTTGAAATATGTATATTCATTGAGAGAGAAATTAAGATGGTGGCGAGTCCCCTGAATTTATGAAAGACATTTCTTTTCTCTTTTTTTTGTGTGTGGTGGTGGTGGTGGTGGTGGTGGGTGGTGGTGGTGGTGGTGGTGGTGGTGGTGGTGGTGGTGGGTGGTGGTGGTGGTGGTAGTGGTAGTGGTGGTGGTGGTGGTGGGTGGTGGTGGTGGTGGTGGGTGGTGGTGGTGGTGGTGGTGGGTGGTGGTGGTGGGTGGTGGTGGTGGTGGTGGTGGTGGTGGTAGTGGTGGTGGTGGGTGGTGGTGGTGGTGGTGGTGGTGGGTGGTGGTGGTGGTGGGTGGTGGTGGTGGTGGTAGTGGGAGAAAGACATTTCATACTTCAAAGGGAAACATGCATCTTTCCCTGCCTAGAAACATGCTAAACTCATTTTTGTTTAAAAAAAAAAAAAGCCAACCCAGAGAGAAGGGAACAAGGGATCCAAATTGGTGGTGAGGTGAGTATGGCAGGCCTGGTAGGGCATGATCAAGGGTAATGTAACGAAGAGGTACTGCTGAAACCCAGGTGGGGACGGAGCATGATAGTGGGACAGGAGGAAAGTCGAGGGAAATAGAGGACAGAGCTAGGAGGCAAAGGGCATTTATAGAGGTCTAGACAAAGACAAGTACATATGTAAATATATACATGAGGATGGGGAAATAGATCTATGTGCCTATATTTATAGGTTTAGTATTAAGGTGGCAGACGGACATTGGGCCTCTACTCAAGTACTCCCTCAATGCATGAATACTTTCTTTTATTAAATTGGCATTCTATGATGCTCACCCTCCTGACACAACTGCTGAAGCCAAAGCGGGTGAACAGGCAAATGTGGTGAAGAAAGCTGATAGTACCTGGCTATCAAAAGAGATAGCATCTGGGGTCTTAAAGGCTTGAAGATAAACAAGCGGCCATCTAGCTCAGAAGCAACAAAGCCCACATGGAAGAACACACTAGCCTGTGTGATCACGTGGTTCCGAAGGGATCAGTTATCAGACATCAAAGAACAAAAAAAATCATATCATTGGGTGCACACCTCCATGATACAATCGCTGAGGATAAACGGGTGCATAAGCAAATGTGGTGAAGAAAGCTCATGGTGCCCGGCTATCAAAAGAGATAGCATCTGGGGTTTTAAAGGCTTGAAGGTGCATGCAAGTTAAGGATTTATGAGACGAGGCCCCAGTGGAAAAAAAATATCTGTGACAGCGAACCAACTACAGATGCATACAATCATATTCCATGAACGAAATAGCTTTTTGTGTAACTGATGCCACGCACAAAGCATCTAGAAACGTCATAAACTAAATCCATCACACACCAGTTGCTGTTAGATTCCAAGGCATCACAACCCCATGTGTTTCAGAGTAGCCATGCTCCATAGGTTTTTCCAATTGGCTTTTTTAGAGGGAGATCACCAAGTCTTTCATTCAAGGCAACTCTAGTTGTATTCAAACCATCAACCTTTCTGTCATTTGCACCAGCCAGGGGCTCTAACTCTGTAACAGCGTGCTTCTTAATGCGGCGAATGTTGCAGCTTCACCTCCACTGACACTGGAGGAAACAGGGAAGGTACAGTCCACATGCTGAGGGCAAGCAGTGCAAAACCAGCCTCAGGTGAAAGGGAACCAAATGTTTCCAGCCAAGCAAGGTAGTGTATTAGCCCTGAAAGGAGGTAATCAGGTCCTCCCCAGTGGATGTCAGACTAAGTATGAGGCAGGGGGGCAGCTACATTTGTAAAGGATTGAAACTGGGCATTCTAGACCCAGTCATATTCGTAGTATGTGGGGTAACACCTTCCACAATCAAACAGGTTCTAGAGGCGGTTGTGCAATTGAGGGGTACATTTAAGGAGACATCAGATAAGCATGCAATTGCTCACCTCCCGGAGTCATGACTTCGGGAGCCAGATCCATGCAGAAATACAGAATATATTTCCAACCAAGGCTTATATACACTCAGAAGGCATAGGCATACAGGTGATGAGAGATGAGTTAAGGGTATACATGCAATAGGTAGGGGAGGCACTACAGGCATGCATGCGACACCTCTCCATTCTGCCATCTATCCATATTATTATATGCATACACATACCAAGGTGGGCGGCCTCTAGAGTCAAGACAGCAGCCTAACTTTGGTTGAGTTGGCTGACCTTAGGTGTCTTTGGGCTCTCCTACAGGGGAATAATCCATTTTCCTTATCAGAAGGAAGTGGGCCCTACTTAGAGTGGGACAGACTATAGGGTCTGATTGCTCTAGATGGTTGATAACCTTCAGGCAGATAACTTTTAGGCAGTTGACCTCCAAGTGTATAGATATTGACCATGTGTTAGTGAGAAACACTTTAGGTTTGGCATATAATATGGGGGGACAACCTGGGGCATAGCCTTTCTGTTTCCCACAGTAGTAACTCTACATTTCTTCCTAGTTGTAATCACTTATTCTCAAGCAATCAGTAATCGTAACAAATGTTACAGCTTCACCTCCACTGATATTGTAGGGAACAGAGGAAAAGTTCAGTTCAGTGGTGGCATAGTGTTTAACATTGAGCTGCTAAGCACAAGGTCAGCAGTTCAAAACCAAAACCCTCTTCAAGGGGTAGAGATGGGGCTCTCTATTCTTGTAAAGAGTTACAGGATTCACAGAAGAGGAACAGACATGTGCTCTCCCATGTTCATTGAGGCACAGTTCACAATAGCAAGGAGCTGGAAACAGCCCAAATGCCTATCAGCAGGAGGCTGGATAAAGAAACTCTGATATATATACACAATGGAATACTACGCAATCCTAAAACATAGCTTGAAACCATGAAGCACCTGATGACATTAATGGACCTGGAAACCATTATGCTGAATGAAGTCAATCATAAAAGGACAAATATTGTATGAGTCCTCTACTATAAAAAATAAATACTAAATGGTACCACGGGCTCAAGCAGAAAGCAAATGTTTTGAGAATGATGATGGCAGCAAATGTACAAATGTGCTTGACACAATGGATGGATGGATGGATGGATTGTGATAAGAGTTGTATGAGTCCCCAATAAAATAATTAAAAAACAAAACACTAAGATGACACTTTCCTATTCCCAAGGCATAAAATTTTCTAATCTGGGCTCCTAAGTAACAAGGTAGAGAGCCTTCCAAATGTCCACAAATCACCAATCACACACTCTACATTTACAAACCACTTTAACAGAGGAGCCCTCACCTCAGCTGAGGTCAGTTTTTCAAGATGAGTGCAAAGGAAGAAGACCATTCAATTGCTGCCGTACAATATTGTGCTCAGGTCACCCAGACCAACAACCAGAATGATAAGGAAACCATACTGGAAAATCAATTCAAAATGGGGTGAGGGGAGTATGTATGTCTTGGAGAAGGCAATTATATTTCTGTTGGTAGGAAAATGGGGAAGATCAACCCCCCATTGGGGAAAAACAACAAAACAGAAAAAACGTACATAGAACATTAGTGGGAGAATATGCCTGGTACTATGTTCTTTATTGGACACTCGGACCTAGTTTCTATCCAGTCTTTGGTGACCTAGGCCATGCGCTATGGACTACTGGGAGTTTACACTCTGTTCTTTCGAGGTGCACACATCTTTCCTAGGTAACATCAGAAGGACCTGGTGTGGAAACCCCAACAACCAAACTGGGCTTTACCTCAAACTCTCCTGTAGGTTTTGAACTTAAGGCTGCAACTCTCTAGTGTGAAAAGAAGATAACTGCTATCCTAAGGGCAATGCACTGGGGGCCACTGGACTTTGGTTTGGATCTTTTGCCTTGAGGATGCACAATGAATGATGGCCTGGGACCAGTATATACTACCATTTTAATTCCCACCTTGCTTTATCATGACATGGATTAATCTGGTAGGTGTAGCTCAGCTGTTGTGAATGAATATTATTAAAAGATTTGCTCTATCACCAACCCTCATTTTTTTGTTTAAATAGTGTCAAGTCATGTAAGAGTTTAATCTGTACAAGTCAATAATTCATGTATTGCTATTCACAGCTGACCTATACTGGTATAATTTCCTTTGCTCAACAGTGCTTTACATTCTGTACTATTGGCTAAATTAATGACACTATTGATATGGCTCGGGGGAATGATTGATAATGCTCTCTAACATAAAATGAAAATAATGTCTCTAAGGTAAATCAGAGACACATATAAACAATAGATATATGAATTAACTTGGGGCTCAAACTTAAGTCTAACGCCAGTCTAAGAACAATTAGTTCTTATAACACGGTCCTGCTTGATACTCACCCTCATGAAGAGATCAGTGAAGATATAGGTTCTATAGTAAAGTGCAGTGAATAAATTAGTGACACCTCGCCATCAGAAAGAATAGTGTCTGGGCTCTTAAAGGCTTGTCTTAAAAGAAACAGCCATCAAAGTGAGGGCTCAAGCAAGCCCACCTGAAAGAAGCACACCAGCCTGTGTGATCCAAGGATTGTACATAATAAAACCCAAATCCAAAGGAGGGAGTAGCATCAGAGCTTAAATTGTGAACACTCAGTTTGCAAAAGGCTATGGATAACTGACAGTAGAAGCCTCACATCCATTTGCAGTGTCCACGCTTTGATTAGGCCTCTAGTGATCCCCTGTGACCGTAGCTGAGGGATGTGAATAGCAGTGTTATAAGACAGCGTTGTAAAGTTGATTCTGGGGGTTCCTGCAGGAGGCCTGCCGGCCTGCCACTGTGCTGCTAAACTGTATGCAGTCCTTTCAGGAGCAAAGCAGTTCCCATGGAAGTCAGTGAAACTAACCACAGGAGGTACACCACTCATTCCAGATAGAAGCGTTGAGCCCTTGTCAGGCTCAGATGCTCCAGAATTTTAGCGGTGGAGGGGTGGTTGGAGCAGCAGGGGCAGCAGCAACAGCAGAAGTGGATAGCAAAGAGCAGCAGGAGCTGCAGCAGCAATGACTAGTGAAACCGCTGGCGATCAAGGCTACCAGGGATTCTAGTGATCTCTACTGTGTAGCAGGCAACAAAGACCCTATGGCAACAAGAACCCCACAGCCGCCTCTGCGAAGGCCTTCTGGGCCTGTGCAGAGCTACCATGAGCCTAGTGGTCAAGACTCCAGGCACTGCCTCTTGTCCAGTGAAGGTCAGCCTAGCAAAGGCATGGAATTGAAGCACGGCTCCCAGAAGTTGCAAGAGTCTTGCTGGAATCTTTCTCGGCAGACTTTTCCAGCTCAAATCAGTGGTCCTCCAGGAGCGTCCAATCAAAAAAGGTCTGGGCCGCCCCATGAGGGCGATGGGCACAGCCTCGCGGAGTCTGCACAGTCATCTAACCCTAGTAATGTGATGCTAAGACTGCCAGGTCACGAGGATCATTCTCCTCAAAACCCCCTAACCAGGAGGAGGTGTGTCTACTCTTCTAGCTCACCCATTCCCAGTAAGAGTCGCAAGATGTGAAAAACAGTCACACTGAAGACAGAGGGCACGTCCTTCCCTCATCAAAGGAATTCTCACTGAAGACAGAGGGAGCCTCCTTCCCTCATCAAAGGGAGTCACAGTGAAGACAGAGGGCATGTCCTTCCAACAAAGGAAGTCAGACTGAAGACAGAGGGCATGTCCTTCCAACAAAGGAAGTCAGACTGAAGACAGAGGGCACATCCTTCCCTCATCAAAGGAAGTCACACTGAAGACAGGGCACCTCCTTCCATTGTCAAAGGTAGTCACAATGAAGACAGGGCACATCCTTCCCTCATCAAAAGAAGTCACATTGAAGACAGAGGGCACGTACTTCCCTCGTCAAAGGAAGTAACACTGAAGACAGAGGGCACATCCTTCTCTCATCAAAGGAAGTCCCACTGAAGACAGAAGGCACGTCCTTCCCTCATCAAAGGAAGTCACACTGAAGGCAGAGGGCACGTCCTTCCCTCATCAAAGGAAGTCACACTGAAGGCAGAGGGCACGTCCTTCCCTCATCAAAGGAAGTCACACTGAAGACAGCGCACCTCCTTCCAACATCAAAGGAAGTCACACCGAAGATGGAGGGCATGTCCTTCCATCGCCAAAGAAGGCGCTGAGAAAGCACCCCGTGTCGGTGTCCGCCTTCCTCCCAGGCAGGAGATGAAGGGTTTTCGGAAGGGAGCCTCCTCCGAGGCCCCCACAGCTCCAGATCATCGGAATTGGCCCTCCATCAGCCTCACAGAAAACACTGCCCGTCGCACAAAGGACGGGATTGAAGTTGGGGGCGTCCTTCAGAAGGTCAGGACCTCGGGCCAAGCGGGACCTGGACGCTCACCGAGGCCCGCAGGGGGGAGACCCCGTGTCCCTGAGGAGCGGCCTCCGGAGGGCACCAGCGCTGACATCGGGGGCGACCACAGGAAGCCCGAGACACACCCGAAACGGGCACGCAGGAGAGGAACTCCGGGGCCTTGGCGTCCTCCATCTGGTAACCAAGGGCGACCAGATATCTTCTCATCTTCCTGGTTCACGAGAGAGAGTGAGCGAGCAGGGACCATTTCACCCCCGGGAGGGCTTCCTCGCAGACAGCCATTTCCCGTCAGGAAAGACGGGGAGACAGCCCCTCCTGCGCCCCCTCAGGGACTCCCAGGCGCGGCCCGCCATGGAGAGCGAACCCCGAAGAGCAGGCGCCGAGCTCGCGGAGGCGAAGGGAAGGACGCCGCCTGGCCGCTGCCCGCATGGCAAACAAGTGTGGCCCCGGAGCCGCGAGGGCCACCATCAGTGCTGAAGACCAGGAGGAGCAGACCAGGCTGGCGGGGGCTGGAAGGGTCAGAGGTCACAGAAATCAAGGCGCTCCCAGCATCGGTCTTTACCCCCGCCCCACCCCCGGGGGCCTGTGGTGACAGGTTCTGTGATGGCACCTGGGGTGCTGTCTGTGTGGCAACTGCGCCAGTGACCGGAACATGGGCGACCTCTTCGGACCCTTCTATCCCCAAGAGTAGGCAGCCACTCCCCCCAACCCCCCAAAGAGAGCCGCAGCAGCGCAGAGCAAAGCGACCACGTGGCCCAAACGGTTTCCAGAGGCTGCGGGCGGACGCAGATGAGGAGGAGGAGCCGCTGCAGCAAGCGGCCACACCACGCCGATGACCCTTGTCCCTGGCCATCAATTTGGGGTCCAGTACATTCTCTGGGTCAGTGGAGTCTACCTGGTCTGCTGCAGGCTCTACGGCCTGCAGGAAGTGCTGGGAAGAGCCAGAGAGATGAAATGTTCCTACTTCCAGGAGGCAGGCGCCACCTTGGGCTGATACAACAAAGGCTGTTCCTTCCGGTACCATTACCTGTGTGCCTTTGACGCAGGTTGGTTGCTACATGAAGGCAGCTTCTCGCTGAGGTGCCCAAAGCACAAGGTGAGACTGTGGAGGCAAGAGGTGGTGGACTCTCAATGGGATGCAGCCACCCCATCCCCAAAATTTCCTCCTCAGTCCTGCATCGTACTCAATGGGACATCCTGGAAAGAAACCCAAGAAGTTGGAATGGCTGTTTCCATGCACACAATTTCCATAGTGACAATTTGGGGGAGAAGGGTGCGTTGCTAAAAGGGAGGGAGATATTTATGAATGAAATACACATGGATTAAGGTTCTAGTGAATTCCCTCTGAATATAAACTAGGATGTGAATAACCTTGCTATCATGCAGCATGTACTGGAAAGTGGATTATTGCAGATTCGGTTAGGTTAAAATCTGGCACTTATTGTTTTTTCTCCCTTATGACTAATTTTAAATTTGTTCTGATTTTTAATATTTTGTTTTCTTTTCTATTGAGGTTTTGCTCTGTTACTATTGTTAGTTTGTTTTAAAATTATATGTATATGAAATCCAGGCTAGGTAAATCTATAGAAACAGTAACTGGGTTAATAGTTCTTTGAGGGCATGACAGGGGTGGTTGGGGGAAAATGGGGAGCTAGTAATAATCAGTACAAGAAGGAAAAATGTTCTAATTTTGACTGTGGTGATGATTGTACAACTTTTCTTAAGATGATTGAACTATTAAGTTGTATGATTTGTGAATTATATGCCAATAAAACTGTTTTTTTTAAAGAGCTACAGTCCCTGTGTTAGGCAGGGTTCTCTAGATTAAAAAAATCCAGGACACTTATGATAATAGAGATAGATAGGTAGATAGATAGTTGGTTAGATTTATACAGCATGAATGAATATAGATAATTGTCTCACACAGCAGTACATGGGGCTCAGTTCAACTCACATCCATGGAACAGTTAATGTACTGGAAGTCCTTCAGCTCACTAGGACTCACTAGGGGGTCCAAAGTCAAGGAAGCAGACAGCTGAGTCTTCCCTCAGGCAGTGTAGGCAGAGTCTGCCCATAGGCAGCAAACAGGCAGGGTGAGTCGCCAAGGGTCAGCAGCTCAGGTGCTTAGTGAAACACGCCCAAATGGGATGTTGAACTCAAGCAATGCAAGACGACAGGATCCACCAGCCTCAAGTTCAAGTGATATACACACCAGCAGTGTAGCAAAGCAGGTCTTGAAGGAGCCTCAATTCTAGCAACACGATCCGTGGGTTGGTTTGTCTCACATGTAGTTTAGCTCACAAACTGAGCCAGGGAACTAGCTAAAGTGGCCACACACTGGTCCAATCACCAGAGAACAAGATAGAGAGGGGTGGGCTGTGCAGAGCCATTTATTTCTTTGCCCTCCAATCACTCTGCAACCTGATTAATCCCACATATTCCTATTGGCCAGGTTGGCACAACAAACCTATCCCACAACAAACCTCTTGCCCACTTAGAACCTGTACACAATTCTTTAGCCATATATAATTTCCAGACATTAGTAAAATCACACACTTAACATCATATATCTATCATAAATATAAATGTAAGCACACCAAATCTAATTGTATCTGGTACATTGTACTTGAAAAAAGGAAAGATATTCAATAAGCACCATAAAGAAGAACTATAATCACAAACCTTGTTTTTGCAATTGATCATGTAACTGATAGGTAGAACTACCTTCGTCTAACTATTCTGTATTACCTTTGTCCTTGGCCAGCACCTCAGCTGGCCCTGGTTCTTTGCCTGGTGGGGTAACCCAAACCTTCATTCCTGAGGGGTCTAGGTCATTAGATGTCCTATCAAGATTGAGTTGCTGTAGTTTACCATTTACTTTAACCAAAGGGCATGGTAGTACTAAGAGATGGCCTAGGGAACCTCCTGGGTTGCAGACATATCCAGACAAGGCTTATGCCTGTCCAAGCAAAAGAATCTTTAAATGGTAATCACAGGTATCACCCAGCCTCACAGCAGGAGACCAGACCTGCCCAAACTTGAAGAGGCCCAGCCTATGTTGATGTAAAGTTAACTAGCCAAGAAAAGGTTAAAGAATGCCCTCCACAGCTTGTTAAAACTGGAGTTTAGGAGGCTTTGCTTGAAAGAGTAATACAGCTTCTATCAGGGAAATTCAACCTAACTACTCAAGGAATTCATATTGGTATTAGAGGTTTTCAAAATTATGAAGAAAAGCTGAAAGCTGTAATTAAAGCAGAATTTGTTCAGAATGATGCTTGGGGTCCACTACCTGCAAGAACTCGAGGGCATTTATTAGAGAAGTCCAACCTACATTCTCGAGGTGTTCAGATTGTTACTGGAATCACTGATCAGGATTATGAAGAAGAAATTGGGGCAGTGACTAAATTTGTTATACCGTGGTTTATAAAGAAGGAAGACCGCATAAGCCAAATTTTACTTCCTTGCATATCTAGAGTTAAAGTTTATACCTATCAGGAATGAGTATTTGAGAAGTCTGACCACCCTAGAAATCAAGGGGTCTTTTTGGAGAAACAACAGCACCCCCACATGGAATTAGAAATGGAAGGGCAAAATGTTTCAAATCTGGATATGGGGTCACTTCCATAGGACATTCAGGAGGGGCTAAGACCTGCCCACTAACTTCCCCCAAATCCAGCATGGAGAGGATGAGAGAAATTAACCAAGACAGAATATTGCAAGATTGTAAAATCCTACAGTGTAGAAAGCCTGAAGGGCAATATGGCTTAATTAGGCCTGTAGCCATACTTGTAGACAGAGAAAAAAATGTCTGTTTGGTAAGTAACTTCAAAAACAGCTGAACAAATTTTTAAAGAATTTTTTCAGTCTTTCAAATTATCCTGAGTATGTTAAGTTCTCAATACAACTAATGAACTCTCCTGATTCTCTGAGAGCAGGGATCCAAAGTTTATGTAACAATAAGGTCTATCAAACAAGTTTCACTGGTTTGGAACCAGGCAAGTTTCCTGACATTGGTTACAATGTCTTAAAGTGTCCATTGTTAAGACAAAAGGGTAGAAGAGAAATCCTATGTGCGACAAACATCATTTAGTCATTTTAACTAAAATAATTTTCTCCTTACTAAAAACTTGTAACAAAATTAGGGCAGATACACACATTTTCACGTCTTCAAAAATGCTGATCCCAAGAAGATGGAAATTGCGTTGGCCCCAGGTCCCATAATCACCTGTAGGAAGGGCTATTCATTTATGTTTTTGCAGAAGAAAGCTCATGGACTCCCTTAGAAGGATGCAACCTCGTTTGGAGAAATTTGAAGGACAAGGAAAAGATGAAGAAACCACCAAATCTTAACCATGATTCTGTTTCCCGGTTGCTAACAGTCTAGAGAGGGGCTATTTGTTTATGTTTTCACAGGCAAAGGAGATAGGTGGATTTCTCTTCATCCAGCAAGGCCCAGAAGAAAGGAAGCTGATGCTGTGACCTGAGAGTTGAGAAAACAGCCCAGAGACCCCTGTCCTGTTGCTGAAGTTACCCAAAGTCAAGAAGACCTCGCAGATTCCTGAGAATGCCAATTGTTGCCTGCTGAGACATTTCTACCATTGGTAGTGTTGTCTAAGGGACACTCTGGGACTCTATCATAACTGAACGTTTTAAACAATAGTGCCTGGAATATTACAACAAACTGTTCGTTTGCTAAAAGATCAAGATTTTGGACTTACCAATTAATGCTAAAATGTGATTGGAATGTAACTGATTTCTGTGTAACCCGTTACTTACATAATGTAACCTTACTTAATTGGGATTTGATTAGAAAACATTTGCAAGGGTTTAAGGAAAACATTTCATTAGATGTGATTCAGCTAAAAAAATTTCTGTACATTCAAGGGTGGACTTAAGGCATCTCATAGTTCTGAGGTGATTAAATAATTAGTGGATGGCACAATGGCTCTTTTGAATTTTATACATAAAATTATACAACAGGAAGAGAGTGTATACAGATAAATCCCTTATTCTCAAACTAAGAAGTCTAGCAGGCTGGCTTTCTGGAGCAGAGGGAGGCCTCCACCCTTGTGAGTTGGAGGTAAGTTCCAATCACATTCTCATAATATTGTTCCCCACTGTACCCTCCTATGTAGTGCTACCTTAAAGTTACCTCTTACAAGCACATGGCTGATTGCTACGTAGCCGGCAGTTTTGACTATAGAAGCAGGCATTCCTATTCGCTCTATCTCTTTCCACCGTGGCATCCAACCCTTCTCAGACCTTCCCCCAATAGTAGATGGGCTGGGGGTGCCTTTATGCCCCTCAAGCCTGGATTCAGAATGTTTGCCATAGCTTGAATTTTTGGCTTGGCTATATTACTATTGTCATTAATTTTGCCTTGACAGCTTTCAATGTATAGAAAATAACTATGCTGCCCCTGTAGCGCTTTTGAATTTGACACATAAAACAAAGGGGGAATTGTGGGCTACAGAAACGTGTCTCCCCAGGTTGTCAGGCTGTTTGCCAGCACATTGTGAGGTCAGCCGCTTGGAAGTGTCCTCCCTGAGGGCATTCAGCCACATCGAGCAATCAGACTCTACTCTCTGTCCCGCCATAGGTGGGGCCCACTCCCTGCTGAGAAGGAGAGTGGATTGCTTTTCTGAAGGAAAGCTCAGAACAGGTCAAGCCAACTCAACTCAAGGAGGACCAAGGTTAGGCTGCCATCTTGAGTCTAGGATCCACCCATCTTGTTACATGTGTATCCCTAGTCCCTCCCCTTCCTATTTTGTGTACACCCTTAGCTTATCCTCTTCCTGTGACGTTTATGCCTATTGTACAGCCCCTTCTTGTGACTTCTGTGGTTACCCGTAATTGGGGGGCTTGCACACCCCTAAGGATATATAGGCTTTGGTCAGAAATAAATAGGCATCTCTCCTCCTCCTCCCACTCTCTCTGTGCAGACCTGGCTGCTGAGATCATGGCCGTCCTGGAGGTGAGCATGCCACTATGAAATGTGTCTGACTCCTTTATTTCACTCGCTTTCATGTCTCCTATCTTTCTATGACTTTACTATGATCTTTATATATTAACACCATACAATTGCGCCAATGGACCCTATGGTTGTTAGAGGCGCTTACTCTAACAAATGGCGCTCAGTGTCAGGCACTGGAGGAAAGAACTCTTTTGAGTTATACCCTGTGTAACAATGGTATGGCCCTACTGGAAGGTAGAGAGAATCGGTGAAATTGTTTGAAGTAAGGATCTGGTTGGGGGATTGTTAGATAAACAGTGGAAGCAGTGAATAAGTATATTAAAGAGGACGATGAGGCAATGTAAAAGTAAACCTAAAACTTACGGTGTTACGCTCATCCACTTACTGAACAGAGAGGGCATATATGTAACAAATAAAAAGATGCAAGGTTTTCTAAAAGTAGTAAAAAAGTATGATCCTTGGTTCCCAGAGGAAGGAACTTTCAATCTAGAGACCTGGGACAAGCCACATGGAGACCCTTGATGGAACCAGAACCCAGAGCTGAGGAGCCACGTGGAGACCCCTGCCAGTGCTGAGATGCTCCCACTGCCACAGGATCCACAGGCCTTTCCACCCACTGGCCTGTGATCATCCTGCATTTGGCGCCATTGCATGTGTTGTGTGAGTCTGACAAGGACATTATAGACTGGTTTCAGACATATGGGCTAATATCGCACTTATGGACTTGATCTGGACGAGACTAGGATGTTTTCTTAATGTACAATTTCTCTTTGACATAAAGTTCTCTATTACACACATGCGTGTCTATGAGTTTGTTTTTATAGTCAACCTGAACTAACACATGGTACCTTGGGGGTGGGGTAGTAGAGAAACAAATCATGAAGATGGAGAGTGGATGCTTGTTTGCCCTCTGCCTCACGGTAGTTTTCCTTCTTTGGCTAGCCGGAGGGCAGATACGGCCATGCAGTTTACTGGTTGGTTTTCTGGAAAGAGCATGGGAAGTTAAAGTTTTGATTCTTTGGTTATTTTCTTTGGCTATTCCAGTTTGAAATGGTAAAAATGAATGCTGCTGATGTATATTTTGAGCTCAGTGGACAAAATCACCCCTTGAATTTCTCAGAGTTGCTTAGTGAAAGTGGCTGACAGAATATCAACATGTATGGCAGAATTCCTGGCCCTGGATTGAGACAATACAGCCAAAGGTCCAAGGCCATACCTCTTATCAATGGAATAGTTTAGATAAAAATTAAGATAAGTTAGATATGTCTAGGATTGAACTTGACTCTTTTGAGGATCTGGCTGTACTAGGTTATACTGTACTTTTTTGACTATTGTTATTGATATAATGATTGATAGAAATTATTATTGGGAAGTATGAAAATCTTGTTAATTTATAAATTATTAATATTTACATATATTACACAACCTGCTGTTTCCCTTCCCCAATGGTTTCTATTGTTTGTCCCCCTGGAGGGGTGTGTGTGGTTATGTGTTGATTATTGGGATAAATTCCACCTTCCTTCCCTCCTCTCCCTACCTTTTTCCTACCCTTCTGGTATTGCTATTCCCATTCCTGTTCTTAGATTCTGTGTGTCCTGAACTTTTATCTCTTATCTGTACCTGTGCACATGCTCCGGTCTAGCCCCCCAGTGAAAAGGGGGTGAGGAAGCCTCAAGGAATCAGAGGAATATTGTGCATTTCATTTGTGCTTTACTGAGCCCTGGCTGACTTATCCCTTCCCTGTGACCTCTCTGTGAGGGGATGTCCCATTGTCTACAGATGGGCTTTGAGTTTCTGCTCTGATTTCCCTCATTCTCAACAGTAAGTTTTTTTGGTTGCTTGTTTATTTGTTTTGGGTCTTCTGATGTCTGTTACCTGGTCCCAGTGACATGTTTCTTCCATGTGGGCTTGTTGCTTCTTTGCTTGATGGCTTCTTGTTTAACTTCAGTCCTTTAAGACCACAGATTTTATATCTTTTAATATGGCTTTTTTCACCACATTTGATTATGCACCATTTTGTCTTCAGCAATTGTGCCAGGAGGGTGAGCATCACAGAATGCCAGTTTGTTAGAACAAAGTGCTCTTGCATTGAGGAAAGGTATGAGCAGAGGCCTAACGTCTGTACCTCAGTGTATTGATATCTAGATATATGTATATAGGCCAATACCCCTATTTTTATGAATTAATGTGTTTACACATGTAAACACCTGTGCTTATATCTCTATCCATATCTTTGATTCCAAGTTTGTTCTTGTTTCCTTTCACCTTCCTCCTGCCCCACCATCACACTCACCCTACCTCTGCCTCTTAGTACTTCCTTTCAGCTAGATTGCTGTAGTCCCAACACCCCCTGGATCTCTATATCCTCATAGTTGTTGATTTTAATTCCTTAGTTGTTCCCCTGTCTATGGCATTGTTTGCTCACTGCTCCTTTCCCGTCTCCTCCTCCTCCTCCTGAACCTTCAGACCACTTGCTTTCTCCTCAAGATTGCTTCCCATGCATATCTTATATAAGTAGGCAAACCAACAATAACAGACCAAACAAAAGAAAACAAAAGAGTGAAGAAAAAAACATACATAATTCTAGGTCTGTGTGCTGATCTTTACGGCTATCTCGTCACTGGTCATGGGACAATGCTGGGATCTGCCCCAACTCCTCTTAAGTCTATTTTCAGGGCTATTTTAGGGGCTTTGTGGCTTGGCTTTGTTCCTGTTGCTGATCTGTTATGTTCCCTTCTTGGTTCCCCCCACTTCAGGGCGGGGGTGTCTCAGATCGGACTAACTCCCTGCTGTGTGTCCCCAGTATTGTCCTCTGCTATGGTATGCTCCAGTAAGGGAACAACATGTCCTGAGCTGATGTCGCCCTACAGTCCTCTCTGTGCCGTAGCAGTTCTGTGCAGGGACATTGTCCTCTGGGCTGGGTGTGCTGAGATGGGGTCTAGACCAGTCCTTTCTCTTTTTCCTTCTTGGTTTGCTTCCGGGTGGGCATGGTATCAGCCCCTCTCCCAAACCTGTAGGTTTAATGTTGTTTTCTGTCACACTTACTTCTAGGGAGGAGGTCAATTCGGATCTGATTGGGGCCAGCCCTGTAGCTCAATCTTTTCATGTACTTCTCCATGTGGTTTTATTGCCCTCAAAGCTTGGTATACCATGGTGGGCTCTATGCACACTCCCAATTCTGTGGGCTACCCCCCTACTCCCAAATGTTAAGGAAGTGCCATCTTGCTTTCCACAGTGATTATATATATTTGCGTCCCATAAGCAGTAATGAGGGTTCCAATCCCTTAATAGCCTCTCTACTATTTGTTATTTTCTCTTTTTCTGAACTTCATGGTTACTATGGGTGTAGCTGTTTTTATTTATGTATCTTTGTTTTGTTTTTGCCCATTCCTTACTGGGGTTTCTTATTTAGGTGCGGCAGTTTTCTATAGATTTCAGAGATTAGTTCCTTGTCTGTTGTGTCATTGTCAAGTACTTTTCCCAGCCTGTGGTTTTTTTTTTTAACCCTCTTGATGCACTTTTTGATGCATACAAGTGTCTTACTTTTAGTTGGTCCCAGTCATCTATTTTGCATCTACTTTGTAAGCTCCCTTCATTAATTTGATAGTGTGCCTATGCTTTGAAATGGTACCCTGAAGATAATTGTTACTTTCTCATTAATGAGCTTTATAGCTCTGGGGTTTACATTTAGGTCTTTGATCTTGACTTTGTTTTTGTACTTGGAGTGAGTTTTTGTATATGGGCCATTCTTCTGCAGATGGACACCCAATTTTACCAATACCATTTGTAGAGGAGACTATGTCTATCCCTTTCATGTATTTTGGCCCTTTGTTGAAGATTATTTACCTGTAGGTGGATTGGTTTATTTTTGTGTCCCTATTCTGTTCCATTGGTCTATGTATCTATCTGTGTCAGTGCTATCCTGTTTAAACTACTGTGACTGTGAAGTGAGAGGCCTCCTATTTTGTTGTTCTTCTTAAGAAATTTGTTGCTTATCTGGGATTCTTCCCTCTCCCCACATAAAGTTGTTCACTAGTTTTTCCATTTCTGTGAAGAATGAAGTTGGGATCTGAATTGGAATTGTATTTATAGACTGCTTTGGTAGTATTGACATTTTCTCAATATCAAACTTCCTATCCACGAACATGTAATATACTTCCATTTATGTATGTCTCTTTCGGTTTCTTTCTTTTTTTAAAAAACAGTTTTATTGGGATATATGCCAAGTCAAATAATTCAATTCAGTAGTTCAATCATATCAAGAAGTATGCTGCAATCATTACCACAGCCGATTTTAGGAAATTTTCTTTTTCCTTGTATCTTCTAGTCACGTGTAGCTGTGCTTTTCTGTGATCTTTGCACAAGCCCATTGTTCCTCTGGTTAGGGTTATTCCTAAGTGTTTCTTTATTTTGTTATTGGAGATTATGGTAAATGATATTGTTTTCATGATTTTCAGAGCTCTCTGTTATTTTACAAGAATCCAATTGAAATTTTTGTGACAACCTTGCATCTGGCTACATTATGAATCTTTTGATTTTCCACTAATTTATTGTTGACTGTGGAGTTTTCTACATTGAAAATCATATCATGTGCACATAGTGAGAGCTTACTCCTTTACCAATCTGGATTCCTTTGATTTATTTTTGTTGTCTAATAGTTCCGACTAAAATTTTCAGCAAGTGTTGAATATGTATGTAAAATCACATAAACCTTGTCTCATTTATGTTGAAATATTTTACTGGAAGCTGAATTTGTAAATGATGAACTTGTATGTTTAGCTAAGTGAAATATTAATGTTGTAGTGGCCTTTCCTTCATGCTCATAGTAAAGTGCAGAAGAAAAGATGGACTGAGAAGTCAACTGTGAAAAAGAAATCAGAATTTGTAGTGGCATGTATGAGATCAGGCCCAGAAGACATAGTGAGTTACAGTTGAAATTGGTCCAAATGTCCATGGTCTTCGTTCCGGCTACATTAACGTCTCTCTCTCAGTACATCTATGGATGAGAAGTTCCCTATACTTGGTTGACTGAGGAAGATCAAAGGAGTGCCTGGTTTACAGATAGTTCTGTGTGATATGCAGGCACTTCCTGAAAGTGGGAGGTTATAGCATTACAGTTCCTTCCTGGCACTTTCTCAAAGGATATAGTTGAAAAGAAATGCTCCCAGTGGGCAGAATTTTAAGTTGTGTGACTTTTTGAAGATTTTGCTCTGAAAAAATTAAGGGCAGATGTGTGATCACACACCAATCCCCATGGTCTATAACTACTGGTTTGGTTCAATGTTCAGGCCTTTAAAAAACATGAGTGGAAAATTAGTGACAAGTTGGGGTATAGGGAAGAAGCATGTAGGCAAACCTCTCAGAATCGGCTAGGATGCGTGAAGATCTTTCTACCCTATGAGAATGTTCATCCAAGGGTGATGTCAACTAGGAAGATCTAAACAATCTAGCAAGTAGGATGAACTGTGCTTTGTCAGCCCCTCTCTAGCCCACCTGTCATAGGAACATGAGAGAAGCGGTCCTGTTGGCAGAGATGGAGGTATGAATAGGCTCAGGAATAAATCTAATAAAAGTTTTACATACTTTTATAGCAAGAAAAATAGTACAGTTAATAAAATTTAACTACAGTACTTGACATAATCGGATTTCTCCATGAAATGTCAAGAAAATTTTACATCAGAGCTTGACCAAAACATCGTAATCCAACCCAACATGTGATTTTTATAAACAAAATCAGTTCATGTTTTAGGCATTCAGCATTAGTTGGCTTTGTTAGTGTGTGTTGTTTAAACCTTTTGCAGCTGTGTTCCAAGCATTTTGCTATCATTTTCTTAGTTGTTGGGGCTTTTTGTACTGTTTTTAGATTTTAAAAAAACCATGGGTCCTAAGAAAAAAATTTTTTTTAAAGAGTCATCATGAATAAGGAACTTGTTAATAACCGTGTTATCAATATTATTGATGATAATTTAGTAAACCCTTTTAGAAAACAGTTAAGGAAACATCAATAGCAGACCACATTAGATAGATTTTTTTTTTCTTTAAGAGAAAGCTAGCCAGGTCTTAGTGAAAAAAGTCAAAGAAGGAAAAAAATTTCTGAAAAGCAGCTACCAGTTGATTTTATGGAAGGGGATTCCCCTTGCAAACAGTGACTCTCTCTACATACCTCCTCTCCACATTCGTGTCCACAGACCCAGATCCTCACTAATCTCAAGGTATGGGTCATACTGTAGTTATTTTAAAAATTTTTATTGTTATGTTTCTTATTTAAATTATATTATTCAACTCTGAACTTATTTACTTTGAAATTTCTGTGTAATGTTTTGTATAAAAAGTCAAAGTTAGGGCAAAAACTTTGTGGTCAAGAATAAATTAATGTTTTCAGTTATTTCTTATGGGAAAAATTGATTCAGAAATCGACTGCATCACATCTCAATGTTCTTTCTAGAATGGATTAGCGTCGAGGTCTGGAGTTCTACTGTATCTCCAAAACTCATGCTCTGGCTACAAACTACAGCTGGCTCTCCTATCTGGCAGCAAAATAAAAACAAAACAAAACTCATTGGACTCAAGTGGATTCTAATTAGTGACAACCTCAGGTGCTACCCAGTAGAACTGCTCCACGGGGCTATCTTGGTTGTGATTCTTAGAGAGGCACTTTTGTAAGCCTTGCTTCCTCTTAATCGCTGAGCTTGCATTGCCAACAACCTTTATGTTAGTGGCTGAACTATCACAAACCACCTGCACCACCTGGGAACTTTAATTGTGCAGTAATAGGGACCCAAACCAAGTCTCAATATGGTCCCCTTCCTGCAGTGCTCAGCTACTACATGGCAGCAGGCTGATTACATTAATGCTGATGTGTATTGTGTGCCACAGGGCCTGTAGTTTCGTGACAGTTAAATTCCTACTATTCCTCACCGCAGAATGGGAAACATCCATCTTTAGGGGTTATGTTCCTCATGACACTATACTTATTAATATAGTGAAGTCAATAGATTAAAATTAGTTTTATTGTTTAGAAATTTAAAAATAAAGCAAAAACTATGATACAGCTAGAAAAGATGAATACAGGAGGAGAGAGGAAAGCCATCTTGCTGCATGATTATTCATCTTGTAATTGTCTAGGGATTTATTTTCACTCACTTACTTATTAAAAGTTCATTAGATACCTATTAGGTTCAAGACACACGACCAGACTGTAGGGTATATTAGTGGGTCCAATTATAGACTCTGATCTTACTTTTGTAGATCTTAGTGTCTATAGTATTTCATTTATTTATTTTACAACACTTTAAAGGGAAGCAGTTACCCTCCCTGGCTCTAATAATATCCGTAACATTGTAACTAAATTCGTCACAATTTGTGAACAATTTCCTAATCAATGAATATCAGTCTTCTCACATGACAGTTCCAAAATGAAGATTCAAGTAATTTATTCATGGTCCAATAACATTTTTTCAGGCTAGTGCCACCAAACACTGAATTATGACCAAATGAAGAACTTTCCAAATGTCACCTTTGTGCTCCGCCCCCTGGTCTGTGCACCCACTCACCCCGGTCCCTGAGGAATGTTTCGCCTCTGTAAATACACCGACCCCGTGGGCCCCACACAAGGTTCTCAGACTAGGTAGGACCCCAGCCAAGGCTCCTGTCCCTTTAAGGGGGCACTTCTTCCAGAAGACCCTTACCCACCCCCACCCACCACTCAGTGCAATAGAAAAGAGGGTAATCAGATCTCTTCAGAGGCCTGGGGCGTGAGCGCGCCACTACCAACAGCCTGAAGCTGAGTCCAAGCCACAGACAGAACAGTATTTTATTTTATATCTATTATTTTCACTATGTACACTTTCTCTTCTCTAAAAGATTTCAAGTTCTCTGAGGGGGAACGATTATCATAAGGTGTCATTTTTGTTAAGGGAGGGTGGGGTGGAAAGGGGGAACCGATTGCAAGGATCTGCATATAGCCTCCTCCCTGGGGGATGGACAATAGAAAGGTGGGTGAAGGGAGACACCAAGAAGTGTCAGATATGATAAAATAATGATAATTTATAAATTTTCAAGGGTTCATGAGGGAAGAGGGAGCGGGGACAGAGGGAAAAAATGAAAACTGAGGAGCTGATTCCAAGAGCCCAAGCGGAAAGCAAATGTTTTGAGACTGATGAGGGCAATGAATGTACAAATGTGCTTTACAAAATTGATGTATGTATGGATTGTGATAAGAGTTGTATGAGCCCCCAATAAAATTATTTTTTAAAAGATGTCATTTTAGTAACTTGCCACCTCCATCCCCATTAGATATCACTCTTTTAAGTGCATCAGAGGTATTGGAAATTAAAATTTTAATGCTTCCATAGCAATGGCAGATACTGTGCCCAGTGTTTTAAATATTTTACTATTTGGTATTTACAATAGTTCAATATGAATGGTGATATCATTATTCAGAAAATCAGGCTCAGAGATTCAAACTCCAGTCAAGCTCGGGAGACCAGTCCATACCAATATGCAGGTGCTAGTTGAATTAAATCCATTGAAGTGGAGACTTATGAAGAGTGGGGTTTGGGTGAGGAAGGAGGCAGAGTAGAGAGTTGTGCCTCTGTTCTTAAAGGTGCAGGAAGAGGTTATGGTTCTGGAGCTGCTTGTAAGAATGATGGGAGAAAGTCTTGGAACTGGAAAGAGAGACTTTTTAAGCACTTCAATGTGCAAGAACATTCAGATGAGGCAAGAAAACGATGATGCTGCAAAAGAGGCGCTGTGCAAGTGAAGTCAAGAAGACACAGTCCTGAGAAATGAGTTCCCTAGCCATGATCTAAAGTGGCACAGGAAGTCAGACTGAATCCCTAGATACAAAAAGGGAGACCAATATGGGAGCTTCCATGAGAGCCAGACAGGGTGGGAGATGGGTGGAGGAGATAGTTGTTCAAAGGAATATGTTCCTGTTTAGCCCAGGAATCACTGTTCCCAGAAGAGTTTGCCATTTCACCCCTGGGGCTAGGGGAACAAGACATCTTCTCTTTGGCACCTTGATGGGAGGAAGCGTCTATTACTCAAGCACAAACGGGCAACAGGGGAGAGGAGAGAAGCTCAGTCAGGTGAGAGAGGGAACAAGGAGAACTAGAACAGAGCTCTACAACTCTGGACAGGATTCTGTGGTGGGTACAACAAGAATGAGAGTGTAGGATGGTAGCTTCCTTGGTACACTTAGAAGATAAGAGCAAATTCCAAAGACTTAAGCATGTGCCCCAAAGATAGACAATTGAAGGTTAGGGAGAGAATACAAACTTTTTCTCAAAGCTCTAGACACTTCCTGAGGATGTATGCTCCCACTGTAAAAAGGGAGACTCTTGTAACACCTCCCTTTCCCTCCCTATCCCAGAAAAGACCCTTCCCAAGTAGGAGTCTGGAATGCACATACAAAACGCTCTTGTGAGGGCACAGTATATGGGCAGCTATCAAGATACCTAGGTGCTATGGTTTCTTAATTTATGTAATTATAAAAAGTTTAGTGTCACAGATGTAATGGAGCTTCAGTTGATCTTCAACATGTTTTTTTTCCTTTTGTATACCTTTCAAGATGCTTCTCGTTCTCATTATTTGCTTGTGGTGCATCATTCTATCTCATATCCTATCTCCTACCAGTCAGTGCCTACACACAAGCTTTTTTTAAAAAATCATTTTATTGGGGGCTATTACAAGTCTTGTTACAAACCATATATCAATTGTATCTGACATATTTGTACATATATTCCATCATTCTTTTCTAGACATTTACTTTCCATTGAGCCCTTAGTGTGCTTCTTCCATGTGGGCTTGTTGCTTCACTGTTGGATGGCCACTTGTTTAACTGCAATCCTTTAAGACCCTAGACACTATATCTTTCAATAGCCGGGCACCATCCTCTGTCTTCACATCTACTTATGTACTCATATTGTCTTCAGCGATCGTGTAGGGATGTGTGTGTGAGCATCACATAGGTAACAAAGTAACACACAATTTTTATGAGGTGTTTTGTGAGGTCCTGAATTTTGGAACCTTTATTATTCAGTTGATCTCTTTTCTCCTGAGTTTCTCTCAGGAGAAATAGCAGACACAAATCTATCTTCTCTCACTTATGAGGAATCTTTCTGAACCGCTCAGTAAGACTATAGTCTACAGACAAAAGACCACATGTATTTGGTATAGCCTTAATGCAGGTCACCTCACAAGAGCTATACCAATAAAACCCCTGGTCACTGGGTTAATTCTGATCCATGGCAACCCAATGTTTGTTAGAGTAGAACTGTGCACTATGCAGCTTTAAGTGGCTGATTTATTAAAAGTAGATTGCTAGGCCTTCGGAGACACCTCTGGGGGGACCTATACCTCCAACCTTTCCAATCTTCTGGAGACATTGGTACTCTCAGTGGGTACTCAAGTGCTTCATTTTACACCACCTAGGACCTCCATGAGTTATACAGAACAACATCAACAATAATCACTGCTAATAACCATAATGATCATGGGCCTTTTGAGTGTTCGCCAATGGGGGGAAGTGCCAGGTGAGAGTTCCCTGGTCAACTGTTAGGTTGGAGTCATGGGGTCAGGCGCCAAGTTGGCAGAAGGGTAGGAAGGGAGATCAGATTACAGGTGCTCAATGTTAATGTGACTGCAATTGCAACAGTCTTCTTTCCAGTGCCTTCTGCTTGTTAGCAAGAGATCCAACTCGATGAAGCGTGATACCACTTTCATGGTGGTCGCACTCTCTGACAGTCCCCCCGGCAATGAACGAAGATTACAATCCATCCACACCCACTCTCTCATTTGTTGCTTTCTGAGTTAACAAAAACCTTTGCTATAAATGCTGAAGTAATATGTTTCTTCAATGTTTTGTATCACTGTAATGGCTAATGGCCGTTCTATTTCTTTAATTGTTTTAATGTGTCTTTTGATGAAATGTCTGTGTGTGTCCTTTTCCCACTTGATGATGGAGCCTGTAGGGTGGCTCCATGTGGGCTACCTGACCCTCAGAGCTGTGTCCTGCCATGTTCCCATCAACCTTAGATACATGACTCTGCACCTACTGGCCTGTGATCTACCCGCATCCTGCTTTGGTTTTCAATGCCATCAGCCTGAAGTTATGTGAGTCTGAAGAGGGCCCTGACTAGCCTCAGACCTATAGACTTGAGTTAGACTGGATTGGGTCATCTTCTTGATGTAAATTTGCTTCTTGATAGAAAGTTCTTTCTTGTACACAGATGAGTATCACTGGTTTGTTTCTCTAGTCAACCCAGCCTAACACACATTTTCATAATGAGGTAAACTATGAACAGCTTATTAATTAAAAGGAGTTTTGCTTGTGAGTATGACCTACTCCCCACATAAATGGATTCTGTGGAAAAGCTTGCTTTTTTTTTTTTTTTTAAGTCTGGAACCTGTACCTGGTTTTTAATCTGATTTCTAGTTCTTTGAACTTAAGCCAATAGCCTGCTATACTGTTTGCGAATACTTGGAGCCGTCAGTAACCTGTCATCTTACCTGCCTACCTTGGAATTATTCACCTTGTCAGACAGAAGCTTACTGTCTGAACTGCCAAACTTGCGTTCAGGAGTCCCTGTAGTGATGTGAGTTAGGGATGCCTCCAGTCTGACATCTGATTCATAGAATTGGAAAAATCAAGTGGAACTTGGTTTATTTCATGGCAGAGAAATTGATATCATATATTTGGAGGGATTGCAGAAATGAGTACCACTATCAAGTATTTAAAGACTATGTATGTGATGATTCCCACCATTTGCCCATCAAAATCACCTAATTTACAGTGCAAAGGTTGAAGTAGCAGAAGGGCAGTGGATTATCATGAATGTAACCAGGTGGTATCTCTAGTTGCAGTTGCTGTTCCAGATGTGGCTTCATTGCTTGAGCAAATTAATACATCTCCTGGTACTACTCTGCAGATCACTGCCTAGTTTCAAAGGATCACTGGAAGCAGCTTGCCTTCAGCTGGCAAGTCAAGCAATACACTTTCACTGTCCTAACTCAGGGGCATATCAACTCTCTAGATTATGTCATAATTCAGTCTTAACATGGACTTTGACAGGCTTTCCCTTCTACAAGGCATTATGGGGTGGATTGAGTGGAAATTGACTCAGCAAAGATTCAATTGATTTGCACATCAGTGAAATTTCTGTGGACCAAGTGCTGTGGGCCACCTTGAGTCAGTCTTACTAAAATGCAGACTAAATTCTTGCATCTGGCCCCTCCCACAACTCAAAGGAAACACAATTGCTTCATAGGCTATTTTAGATGTTAGAGGCAACATACACCTCATTTGGGTGTGCTGCTCTGGTCTGATTATGAAGAGACTCTAACAGCTGCTCATGTTGAATGGGGCCCAGATCAAGAGAACGCTCTGCAACAGGTCGGGCTGCCTTGAAGCCTCTCTGCCACTTGAGTTATATGACCCAGCTGATCCAAAGTTGCTTGAAAATTTCAAAGAATTTCTCTGATTTTATTTTTTAATCATTTTATTGGGGGCTCATACAACTCTTATCACAATCCATATATACATCAATTGTGTAAAGCACATTTGTACATTTGTTACCCTCATCATTCTCAAACCATTTGCTCTCCGCTTAAGCCCTGGCATCAGCTCCTCTACTCTCCTTTTGAGAAACAGCTTTTGGTTTCTTCCTGGGCCTTGGCAGAAACAGATCGCCCTCACCACCAACCACCAAGTTACCATGCTGCTTGAATTTCCCCTCATGAACAGAATCATAAAGGTGGAGGTGCATACAAGCCCCTTATTAAATGGAAGTGGTATGAGGGGTGGCTCTACTCTCTCCTATAGGGTCACTAAGAGTCGGGATCAACTCAATAGCAATGAGTTTGGGGTGTTTTTTTTTTAGTTTTGTTTCTCTCTGCTTTGTGCTCAATTAACACAGCTGGCCTCAAGTGTCAGAATTTGAGGCCCATTAGCACCCAGTGACCAGTGCCCAACACTGTGGAGGGCTGAAATGCTCCACACCTGCTGCTGCTTCATGGTTTGGGAACCAACACTACCTCCTCCAATATCAGCTGGGCTCCCCAGCTTTCCCGTTGGGTGTGAAATAAAATAACCATTTTGTTGATGGTAAAAATAAATTAATCAATTCAATGGAAGTGATAGATACAAGATCAGAGTCAAGTATGACCTGGAGACCCAAATAAGTATCATGAGGAAGTGGCCCAGATGCCTGCTGCCTCCACTGCTGTCAGAGTATCTTCTCTCTACCTGTCTGCACTTATGACCCCCTGGGGAATTCATTATGACAGAGCAGGAAGTTTTCTTGGTTTACATGTAGACACCACTCAAAAGTGGGCAGTAGGAGCACTCTAGACCTCTTAGAAGATCAGTGGTGAAGGAAATATTCTGAATGGGAAGAACTTCAAGCATTGCATCTGGTTTTTAATTTTGTTCTAAAGGAGAAATGACCATAAGTGTGACTATCTACTGATTCATGGGCCGTAGTAAGTGGTTTGGCTGGATGGTCAGGTACTTGGAAGGAGCACGATTGAACAATAGGTGGGAAAGAGGTATCTAGATAGACCACTCTGAAGAGGATTAAAAAATGAAGATATTTTTGAATGCTCGCTAAAGGGTTATATCTCAGCAGAGGAGGATCAAATGGGTAAGATGCTGCATTCTAGGGAAAACCAGTCATCCTCTTCCCAGCCTCTCATGACATTTCCCAATGGGCTGATAAACTTAGTGGTGTTGTGGATGGTTCCCTGTATGAGTTCTTGGTGGTTATGAATAAACTCAGTAACATGGACTTCCACCCACCAAGGCTAAGTTGGCTACTACCACTGCTGAGTGCCCAATCGACCATCAAAAACTAGCACTGATATGAGACCATATCTTGGGAAGATCAGCCGGAAATTTGGTGGCAGGTTGATAGAATCAGACTACTTGCTTTATAAAAAGGGCAGTGTTTCATCCTTATTGGAACAGTCACTTTGGATATGGACTGCATTCCCTGAACATGACGCTTTTGCCAAAACGATTGTCCAAGGACTTCCAGAATGTCTTATCCATCATCGTGGTATTCCACACAACACCGCCTCAGATTAAGACATGCACTTCACAACAAAGGAAGAGTGGCAATGGGCCCTTGTGTCTATGGAATTCACTGGCCCTAGTGGCACTGTAAGTTAAGTTTTGTACTGCTGAACTCAAGGTCAGTGGTTGAAACACTCCATGGGAGAAAGATTAAGCTAGGTGTGCCTGTAAAGGTTTCCAGTCATGGAAACCCTCTGTAGGGTCACTATGAGTTGGAATCAATTTGGTGATAGTGGGTTTACCATGCTCTCCATCACCCTAAAGCAGGAGGATTTATTGAATGATGAAATGGCCTTCTAAAGACACAATTACAATGTCAGTTAGTTGCCAATACCTTGCAGGATTTTCTAGGAGATAGTATATGCTATAAACCAGTGTCAAATATTTGGCGCTGTTTCTCCAGTAGCCAAGATTCATGGGTCAAGAAACCAAGGTGTGGAAATTGGAGTGACATCACTATTACTCCTAGAGACCCACTTTTCAAATATTTGCTTCTTATCTCTTCAATCCTGTGCTGTTTGGGTCTGGAGATCTTAGGTCCAAAGGAAGTATCCTCCAAGTATACTCCACTCAGAGACAGAAATCACTCTGATCCCATTGAACTGGAAGTAAAGCTTGCCACCCAGTCACTTTGGTTCCTCATGTCTTGGATCAACAGGTAAAGAAGGGAGCTACTATATTGGGTGCTGTCATTGATCCTGATTACCAAAGGACAATCAGATTTATATTACATAATGGAAGTAAACAACAATATGTCTGCAAATCATGAGATTCTTTACAACATTTAGTGCTACCATGCCTGGGGATGAAAGTCAACGTAGACTGCAGCAACTTAACTTGAAAATTTTCTTTTGTTGTTGCTGAGCCTGTATGCATCAAAGCACACGCCAATTCAACCTTTTCCACAGGCGGGTACAATTCAATGCTATTGATTTCATTCTTCTAGTTGTGTAGCCATTCTCACCATCCTCTTCTGAGTTGTTCCTCCCCCACTAGCATCAACTCACTGCCCCAATAAGGTTCCCATCGAATTGTTCAGATTGCTGTTGTCATTCTAAGCCCGTATAGTTCTTAAGGATCTCTGGCAGCACTATGAAGTAAGCATTGGGCTACTGACCACAGGTTGGCAGTTAAACCTCACCAGTCACTGCATAGGAGAAAGATGAGACTGCTCCTGCAAGGAGTTATAGTCGTAGAAACGCTCTGTGAAGTCATTGTGAGTCAGAATGCTCTTGGTGGCATTGGATCCACTGGATGGTCCTTTTGGTTTCGATCAGTGGTTCTCAACCTGTGGGCCATGGCCCCTTTGGGGGTTAAAGGACCCTTTCACAGGGGTCGCACCTAAGACCATTGGAAAACACATATTTCCAATGGTCTCAGGAACTTAGACAAAGTTGAAAATGTTCCTGAGACAGCACAAGAGGAGTTCCTTGAACTCATTAACAGTGATGCAGTAAGAACTTACTTCTCTACAATGCCAGTTACAAAATTCTGGATCAAGTGTTTGTAGTCATGTCCTGTTCTGTCTGAGACTGTGCTGTGCCTTCTTCTTCCTTTGCCAACAACATATCTTTGTGAAACAGGGTTTTCCAGCTTGTTGGTTATCATGTCTAAATACCAAAGTGGACTTGTTGTAGAACATGATCTTCATTGTGCTCTTGCAAAGACTGCCCTGAGAATTTCTGATCTGGGGAGAAAGAAGCTATCTCAACCTTCACCCAGACGTTGACTTTTTAAGCATACTGTCATAAAATGTAGCAATGTAGTTTACTGTTTTTATATTAAGACTGTTACCCATGCTACACCATGATTCAAGACAAAAATTTCATCTATTTGTTTTTAGAAATAAACATTTTCCAATATATAATTACATATTGTTTTGTGACTAATCACTATGCTTTAATTATGTTCAATTTGTAACAATGAAAATCCATCCTGCATATCAGATGTTTACATTATGATTCATATCAGTAGCAAAATTACAGTTATGAAGTAGCAACAAAAATAAATTTATGGTTGGTGGGGGTCACCACAACATGAGGAACTGTATTAAAGGATCATGGCATTAGGAAGGTTGAGAACCACTGGTTCTTAAATAAGCACAATTCTCATAGCAGACCTTATTTTTTTTTAAAGTATTTTAGTTGATCCATTGTATGGTTTTAAGAAGACTTCAGGGAGATTTTCATATAGGTTTAAAGATGATCTCAGGACAGTAATTTCGGGATTCATCTTGTTCCCTTAGCTCCAGAAAGTCTGAAACCCATGAGAAATTGGACCTCTGTTTCTAAAATGTCATTAATCTTGATTACCCTTAGCCAACTAAATCACATGATTCCTTACAGGGTGCCCCTCGGTGAGTTTTTGCTCTCTCAACCTTGTCTCTGATAGTTGATTCCTCCTCTGAAAAGGTTTTAGTTCCTTAAGGTAGACTTCACGGTGAAAGTGTATAAAAGAAATTGTGTTCTTAATAATGGAGCTCAGAACATTTCCTGGTTGAAGCAATCTATTTTCAATTCGCCCAACTAAATATGGAAATATTTGGAAAGTGAGCAAGAGAAATACCTGATGAGCCACCAACAGTTGCCATTAAAGACAGGCTAAAGAGATGGAGGATCAAGCTTTACGTGTATCTACATACATGATCAGAGAACAGCAGAAGAAAGAACAGTGAGTTTAATCAATGAGTTGTGTGGAGAAAGGGAACCACGAAGAAGAAGGAAGACTGAAACATGTTGTAATATTACAACTCTACTCCCAAAGGACAAACGCATAATGCTTTGTTATGTTTTGTGCTGTATTCCATGATATCACATATATCACAAAGCACAGGGCAGGGGAAGGAGGCGGCTACTCAGGGAAGGCTGAGTGCACTCTAGATTTCAGTCTGATGAGAATGGAGCTGTGAACTATGCAATCAGGTATTATTTTAAAAACAAGTGTTGTGAACGGGACCCAAGATGTAGCTGGATCAGACACGAGGTGAGTCAAAGACAGAATAAAGAATGTAAGAATAATATAGTCACCAGTCTGGAGCTGGGAGAAATTAAAGGCAGGGAATTAGAAGATAGGCACTATTTTGAGACAATTAAGTTTTATGCATGTAATCATAAACGAAAATATTGTGCTGAGGAATCAATGGCATCTCTTTAAAAGGAAGACAGCTTAACGATTGTATGCCTCTGGGGTATAGCCTTATAGCTGCCGAGTGCTTGGAAGCTCAACACATATGATGTTCAATCAACAGAGAAAAGATACTGTCGGGTTTTACTTGAACCCTGTGACACTGAAAACAAACAAGCAAAACCACAGTGATGGTTAAATAAATCACCCAACCTTATTGTTTATAAAAAATATCCTACTGTTAATAACCATCCTTATCCTATGTCTTACATATGACCCATGGATACTCCCTTCGTTACCTAGAATGAGGCCACACACATATCCTACAAATTCACAGCCCTTGCCTCATAATAATTTACTGAATTGCTTGCCCCACTGATCCATAAGAAACAAAGTGCTTAAGTTTCTCTACTCCCCCAAAATTCGCTCTTGGCCAGAGACAACATGAGAACAGGCTGGCCTCAATATGACATGCTGATCAGCTTTTGATGATGTCACCATTTCAGCCCACTTGATTTTTTTTTCTTCTTGTCTTACTTACACTCAGTCTCTATAAAAGAAACATTCCCCCACCCACTATCTTTCTGAGATACTTTCTGTTCTTATGTTCAGAGAATTCGTCCTCTTACCACAAATCCTTTTGCTTATTGTGATAGATCATTTCCCTCTTTTCTTTCTGAATAAAACTTTTCCCTTGATTTTTTAAACATGTGGTAGAGGACGTTATGCCCATCTAAGTTTCACGTTGGCACTAGACTTTGTCTGGATTGAGGCTGTGACCACCTTCACTTCACAATGTAAATCCCTGGATCTAGGTTCCGGGTGGCTGTGGGGTGGGGAGAGGAAGCAGAACACCCACTCTTCTAGAGGCAGGGCCTCCCAACACAAAGGAATGCACTGTGAACCTTTTAAAGCCCAAGACATAATTTACAGAGAAGATCCTGGACAGGTAACTGCAGCTTCACCTGCATCAACAATCACCCCACATCCTGTCCAGAGCCCTTCCTGGGGCTCGATCACCTGCTGCATCTTCTTTTCCCTCCAACGCTGTCCTCGACATACATGGGCCGACCTCTGTTTCTCCTGGTCCCAGGCGCTCTCCTGCATCTATGCTTGTTTCACGTGGAGGGTGAGTCCCAGGGCAGGTATGAGAAATAGGCAGGGTGATATGGCCAAGGAGTAAATCATGGAGTTCTTGAGCCTCTGCTTGCTTCACATTTCCTTCATCCAAAAGGTAACTTTGAGAGCCTGCTGTTGAAGTCATCCATTCGGTCTACCAAATTCTAACCCCAGGAAAAGTGTGAGGAGGGAGGTTTAAGGACAAAGAGGGATAAAAGGTCATTCTGGATCAATAGAAAAAGAAGTCAGAGAATAAAAGCACCTGTCTTTCAGCTAAGACCCGTATCAGAGAATGGAACTCAGAAAAGAGGTCCTCTTCCTCCCATTTGACCATTTGTCTTTTCCCACAGTCAGCTTTGCTTAGCACGAGTAACCATAAAATATCCATCTCAGAGTCTCCTTTAGAAGCCACAGCTCCAAGTTGATAATGACAAGAGAGAGGGGAGATGACTTTCTGGCCGTAAGTCCTAACCTGAAATTTCCTTAGAGATTCGAGCTCTTCAGAGAGAGATGCCTTTGGAAAAGAGGGTTACTGGAGGTCCCCTAAGGACTGACTAAGGATGCTAGAAGAGTCCAGGATGCAGAGACCTTCAGCATATCTGTCCTCTCTTCCATCCACTGCCTAACATCTTTGTTATCACCCAATGGTTGATACATGTGCAGGTTATGTGAGGGGATCTACATTTTGCACCTCCTGTGACGAATTTGTTGACAAGACCTGTAGAAAGAATTTGGGCTCCTGTTCATCTAAATACCCTGACTTTGCATGCCAGACCAAAGAAGTGTATTCTCATCAGTACACTGGAGGTGAGACGGGACAGAAGGGATGGGAATTTTCATTTAATGACTTGGCCTGGGGGAGAAAAGAGCCCTAGATCGGCAGTTAAAATTTCTAGTTTTACTACCTCAGATGATCTTGGGTTGTGAGCATGTTGTATACCCTCCCTGAGTTCAAATTTCCCACCCGCAACATCGATTCCATTTTAACCTCCACTCCCCATCCATCTCTGATTGAATGACTCAGTCTCTAAAAGGGTATGGAGATTACAGCTCCTACGTTGTTAAGTGTGGGGTTTGGTGGTGAGCTGCCCTCTGTGGCAAAGGCCTTCTTGTGGCAGGATCTTCAAGTCTCAGCCCTGGCTCAAGTGAACCTGAGGCCAGGGAGGGTTTGTTCCATCAGTCACGTTCCACGTGTAACATGGGGCCTGCGTGTGTTTTTCTTCCACTCTTTACAGCTTATGTGTACCAATATTCCATTCTGAGGTGTCCAAAAAGATGTGTGGAGTATGTGCTCATCACCAAGCGGGAGAAAACTGTGATCCACTGTTGCAACCAAAGCTATTGCAATGATTTATCAGTACAAGACACCGTTCCTTTCTACGCCACCCGTACCATGGATTTGGCCTGAGCCAAATGTGTAGAGATCTTCTTCAGGACGGTGCCAGAACTATTTCTTTCTGAACAAATCTTAAGTTCCAGAAATGCCTTCATGCCAAAACCTCCACCCACACTGTCTCCTGAGAACCAACAGGTCCAAGAGTAAGAAGCCACGAGTGAGGAAAACATGTAACAGAACTTTGAAATGCTGTCTGAGCCTGAGTCAGATCCACCACGCACGGTCATTTGTTTCTATCATGCCTCAAGACAAATTCTGAGGCCATGCTCCAAGTGAGCTAGGAGAGGAATCTATCCCGGCATTTCTGGGCCTCCCTGAATGGGTTACTAGAACAACTCTAACGATTAACTAAAGTATGTGCATTAGAGCTCATGGCTGCTAACATAAGGGTTAGATGAGAAAGATAGATACTGAGAATGGCCTAGTGAAGGTCCCCGAATCATTTCATTTCTCAGATGTTGGGAGTTGTCTGCCATGATTTGTATGATTTCTTTTCTTTTGCTATTGAAGGGGTTGTTCTGTTGACTCTGTTCTAGTTTCTGGAGACTTGGTGATAACTTATAAGTCAGAAGTCTCTTTTCCTTTTCCAATATAAACACTTATTGCTATCAAGCTACCTCTGATTCCTGCTTTGGTTGTATCCCATAGGTTTTGGTATGACGTATTCTCATTAGTTTCTAGAAACTCTCTAATCTGGGCCAGTACCCATTCGTGTCACAGAAGATCATTGTTCATCCTCCAATTGTCCTTGCTTTTCTTTTGTTTATCTCCAGCTTTATGGTGATATGATCCAAGAGGGACAACTGAGTAATCTCTTGTGTTTGAATTTACTCAGGCTTGACTTGCATCCAGCATGTGGTCTACTTTTTAAAATTAAGTCATGTGTACTTGAAAATAAAGTGATTTTCCCCCACTTGAATGGAAAGCTCTATACATGTCTATCAGGTCCAGTTGCCGAATTGTAGTGTTCAGCTCTCTAGCCTCCTTGCTGAGCTTCTTTCCCAGTGATCTATCTTTCTCTGGTAGCAGTGTGTTAAAGTCACCTGTTGTGATTGTTGATTCTCTGATTTCTTTTTTCACCTTTTGAATAGTTTGTTTGCCAAATTTCATGGGTCTCTCTCTCATTCGGCGCCTGTATATTTATTACGCTCACTGGTTCCTGGCCTACTGATCCTTTGAGCATTGTATTGTGCCCCTCCTGTCTCATGTTATGGTCAGACATTAAGAGTGCAACCCTGTTTTTTTAAAGTTGCCATTTGCCTGGTATATTTTCTAACACCGCTGAGGACAGCCCAAATCACAAAATCAGAGAGCAACAAATGTTGGAGGGGATGTGGTGAGATATGAACTGTCCTCCAACTGTTGATGATCTTGTAGATACATACAGCCTCTGTGGAAAGTGGTCTGGCAATATTTAAGGCACATGGAAATTGAGCTACCTCATGACCCAGCTATCCCTCAACTGGGCATATACCCAGAAGAGGTAAGAAATAAATCACGACTAATCATCTGCACTCCAATGTTTATTGTGGTGCGATTCGCAATTGCAAAGAGTTGGAAACAAGCTAAATTTCCATTGCTACAGGATTGGATTAGTAAACTCTGGCACATACACACACTGGAGTAAGTACTACACATCACTAAAATGCATGGATTATCAGATGAAGCACATTGTCCATGCAAAGCGTTGGAGGAAATTATGCTAAGCGAAGTTAGCCTATCAGAAAAGGCCAAGTACAACATGAGTCCCCTGAGGTAAATGCAATCAGCACAGTAGGTATAGAAGAAAAACCACTTATCTCACACTAAAGGTACAGGCAGTCGGGTGGAGGTCAGACCAAACACAAGGAGGTACATGTTGTTCTAACACAAAAAGGGGAAAGGGGACCAGGAGGTAGGAGAAAAAGGGGGCAGGAAAGGAGATGATGGCACAGGGGAGCAGGGCACTAACCCACCCAGGGGGAGAGTGTTCGCTATGTCTCCACAGAATTGGGAGTGTGCATGTAGACCCTGCCAGGGCACAGCAAACCTTGAGGGCAATGTAACCACACGGAGAAAGGCATGAAAAGATTGGGCTACAGGGCTGGCCCCAATCAGAACCAAACTGCCCCCTCCCTAGATGTATGTACTACAGAGGACAACACTAAACCTACAGGTTGGGGGGGGGAGGGTCAACGTGGCACACCCACACAGAAGCAAACCAAGAAGGAACAAGAGAAAGGGATGGTCTAGAAGACCCCATATTGGCACACCAAGCCTGGAGGACGACATCCCTGCACAGAGCTGCTAAGGCACAGAGAAGACTGTAGGGCTGACAACAGCCCAAGACATGTTGTCCCCTCACTGGAGCATCCCATGACAGAGGACAATACTGGGGACAGACGGCAGGGAGTTAGTCCAGTCTGAAACCCCCTGAAGAGGGGCGAATCAAGAAGGGAACAAAATAGAACAGCACCAAGAACAAAGAAAAGACAAAAAGCCCCTGAAGAGTCCCCATAATAGACTCCAGGCTAGGAGGGGCAGCTCCCAGAATTCCCCAGGACCAGTGGGGAGACAGTCATAAAGGTCAGTGGACAGACCTGGAATTATGTATGTTTTTGCTTTTTTCCAATTTTTTGTTTTCTTTTTGTTTTGTCTTTGTTATTCTTGGGTTGCCTACTTATATAAAATAGTCATGGGAAGCAAGCTCGAGAAAAAAGCATCAGAACTGATGGTCCCTGAGAGACTGGGGGGAAAGGAGGTGAGGGAAGGGAGTGGTGAGCAACCAAAGCCACAGACAGGGAACAAGTAGGGAATTAAAATCAACAACACGGGGACACAGAGATCCTGGGAGCAACAGGAATTTAGCTGAGAAGAATTACTAAGAGATGGAAGTAGGGTGAGCATGATGTGAGGGCAGGAGGAATGTAAAAGGAAACAGAGGAATGATCTAGGAAGCAGTGATATGGATAGAGGTATAAGCATAGGTGTTTACATATATTAATACATTAATAAATAAAAATAGAGACACTGTTGTATCCCAATTAATCAATCATTATTTAATTGATTAATTAAACATTAATTTTTGATGAACATTAAAAAATAGAGGTATTGGTCCATGTACATATATTTATATGGCAATACACTGAGGTTGTGGATGGACTTTGGGCCTCTGCTCATGCCCTCCTTCAATGCAAGAACACTGTTCCAGCAACCTAGCATTCTGTGATGCTCACCCTCCAGGTACAATCTCTGAATACAAAATGGGTGCATAAGCAAATATGATGAAGAAAGCAGATGGTGCCTGGCTATCAAAAGATATAGCGTCTTGGGTCTTAAAGGCTTGAAGTTAAACAGGTGGCTATCTATCAGAGAAGCAACATGCCCACAGGGAAGAAGCACACCAGCCTGAGTGATCACGAGATGTCGCCAGGACCATGTAACAGGTAGCAGAAGACCAAAAACAAAC